>NW_026542601.1:104893971-105104021 GCF_028750875.1 Macrosteles quadrilineatus
TGAACTTAGGCCTATAAGTTTCTATCAGTCAGAACCAGCTGTAAACCTTATCTGTTCCTGTAAAATAATCCTATAATATTTTTATATTTTAACTGAATTATTTTTTACGTTGGTGTAATTAAATGGGGTTTATCCACATTATAACATAAAATTTTCGTCAATCACCCACAATCTAAACGTATCATACACATTACATATTACAGAAGTGTCTACAATAAAATTAAACTCTCTTCACATAATCGTACACAAAATATAACTTTCGTAAACCACTTTAAAATGTTTTTGGAATATGTGGAAAAATGATTATGATACATAATCAACTACGGCTAAGAAAACTACATGCGAGAGGGCAGTAAAAGGTAACGTAAACGCATTAATGAAACTAATTTCCCTTGCTTCCCCAGGGGGTTGTTTGTAGCAATTTATAGACTTCCTGCTCATACCGAAATAGTTACAAATAAAATCTAATTTAATAATAATAAAATATGATGAATACTATTGTTTACATTTCTCTGTAAAACTTACTTGAAGATTTACATTATTAACTTTATTATACACAACACAGTTTATAATATACCGTTAACTGATGTGCTGCTTAGTATATTTTTAAATAAAAGCTCGTTTATGTTTAAATATTAAATATAATAATATGTTGTAGAAAAAATTCCATAGGATTCCGTTGAAGCTTGCTTTTATAAGGAAATTTACGATTATTAATAATTAAGATTCAAACAAGGCAATTAAAAAAATACAGGTATTTCTTACGTTAAAGTTTAAATATTTAGGTATATTGAAAGCCAAAATGAATTTTAAGCTTAACTAATTAAGGTCGTTATAACTAATGAATGTAATGTACAATTTCTTTTCCTATATTGTCCTGACACTGCACGAGCCTAGGATTGTTTTTCACATTACTTCAGGCTGGACCTAGGGAATGCGGCATTATCACTTAGATAACATCCATTGGTGATTGGCGGGATCTGAACCCGGGACCACAGAGGCCGAAATCCCACGCTCTAACCTTTAGACCAGCTTGCTCCCCAAATACCATGTACTAAGATTATAAACATTTCTTCTTCTCTTGATGTCCACCCCGGTGGCGTTTTAAAAACAAAGTCAAGTAGAGTTTTGTACCCCGAATCTAATAAAAAATTTATCCATTTTATAACATATTTTGTATTTATCTTTGATTATCTGCCGTAATAATGTTTTAACTACCAACGAATCATTACGTAGCGACGCAGCGCGTATCGAGAATGTCTGGGAAATATCCTACATTTTAAATACAAAGATTTTTGGCCTAATCGTGTATTTTTATGGTATGGTTTACTATGACTTCCAAGTAATATAATTACTAAGAAAACAAAAATTGATCCAATATAAATCGTAAGAGTTAGCAGTGATTTGGAAGCAATTTTATGCTATAATTTGGAAAGTAAATATCACAACATTTCATAATTTCTCTTAAGCTCATTGGAATGAGTTTAACCTATTTGTTTTAAAAGTTCTTTACTTTTAACTGACATTTCAATGCAAACTAGAATGAAAAGAAACTGAGCATTAGTATTGCGAATAAACATTTCCATCACAATATTACTAAACCTAACAATTATATAAACTAAAAATGTATACCTACTTTTGCAACTCGTACATTCCAAGACAACCAGCATTTGCACCATACCTGAAACAAACATTAATAAATAAATAAATTCTAAAGAATAACTGTTTCTATTTTAAAATGCTTTCAACATTCTGAAGTTAAACAAGTTTTGTATAAATCTCGATTTCAGATTAAAAACGTATTAATGGGTGCGAAATAAATTTTCATTATTATAATTAAAAATAACAGACCTTAAAGAGACTTGTCGTAAATTGTATATTAATTATATTCTTGAGTGTGGCAGATTGCGTGAAAATATAATAAAATCTAAGTTCTTACCGTCAACGCAATGCAAATGAAGAAAACTCGTGTTAAATGTGACAAGACTATAGTTTAGTGTACCACTACGCACCTGACGATGGAGTCATCTCCGAAACGGCCGTAGTGGAATATTACTCCTGATTGCGTTGACGGTAAGAACTTAGATTTTATTTTATTGTATATTAATTGTTTAACTTGTGCCCCGATAGTTAATTGTACTAAAAGTTTAAATACTTACAAAAACATAACGGATAACCTAAAAAATGTACGATCAGTAACGTATTAACACATTGTGTTTACAAGACAGTTGAAATGTGCTGTCAGCTAGCGGATTTATATTGGACTTCTGTATCTTGTATCATTTAGAGCACAAACGGCCACAAAAGTAATTTGTTGTAAAACGAGACGGTACCACGATTATATAGTGCAATAGTAATAATATTAATTAGCAAGAAGAAAAGGGGTGTTTTCTTTCGATATGTTATTATAATTCTTGTAAAATCTGAAATGTCTTTCTTATTTGATTTCTTCAAATAAATCCTAAGTCAAAGAATTGTGAAACTTTGTTATGAACACGAACCCTTAAAACACATATTTAATTAATAACTTTACATAATTTTTTATACACCATTTATTAGCTTTGGATACAATATACAAAAGGATAAAATTAGTAATCGCATGGACCAAATAAAGTCAGTATTTCAAATGACAATATATATGTGAAGTTTCATACATATCTGACCACATTGACCACAAATTAAATTTGTGCAAGTATCCTGCATCTTTAATAGTCATGGTTTTGTAAAAGTATATCTGCAAGTAGGATTTATACATATTAACTGATTACAAAGTTTGCCATAAAATATGACTATATAATAAAAAATAAGTATTTTTCTTATAAAATTTTATTGTTTTTCCATATTTGCTTACAGTGTTTGGTATACTAGCCATAAATACCGGCACAGTGCTAGTGTTCAAATAAGTCAAAGTTGATACTGTTACTAAGTATATACTGAGTTATGAGTATATACTGAGTAAATTATAACTCTAATCCTAACATAAAACATTTTATTATAAATATTTTACGCAATGCCTCTGAATATAATTTATTTGTATCATCTGTGTGTAATACAGAGAAACGTGACCAACAAGGATTTCAGAGACCTACAGAAGCAGTGGCCCAAATAAGTTGAGAGACAAAGGTCCGTTAGGGGGATGGAGGGGTGGGTAAGGAAGGGTTAATGGGGGTTGGCTTTCCCGTGTCAAGGGGTAAGTCCGAGCCACTTCATCAAAGTGAGCTCAGGAGTGGCAATTAGTCCGGCAGCTCGCGGCCAAATCTCTACACTCTACACTGACACCCTTGCTGTTAAGGGAGAAATTTCACACTATTGACAATATCTATAACTTTTTCTTTATAATTCAAATATCATGTTTTTGTAATACATTCATTCCACAAAACAGTTTTTATTGTGAACACTTAGTTTGCTTAAAAATCAACAAATGCTTTCGTGTGACTTATAGATTGAAATATCCATAAAGCCGATTCTCCTCACTCATATGTTTTTTAGCTGCTCTTACGTCTAGTTGGTTCCAAGCTACTGGGTCAATGTATTATATCATATAGCTTAAATGAATTGGTGTGCTGTGGAATTCAATAACGGAATAAAATGACTAAACATTGAAGGTCTCATGATCGACTAAACGAGTAGTGTTTCTACATATTAATACATGGGCAATGTCACGTTCTTAACAAAGTGCAAAATCTTTTTTATACATCAACGCTTTAAGATTCTGTTTGGGTTGCTTGGGTTAAATTTTATCAATGAAAAAATAACCTACATTTATCCCAACCTTTAGCTACAAACTCAACAGATTGTAGATTACTCCCTTACAATAAATATTAAACTATGAATATATCTTTATTGAGCATGATTATGAACCTTACATTTCTTTGTTTTGAAAATACATAGACTTTTATAAGAATTATACAACTTATCTTAGATAACGTGAAAAATTGTGTTACGCTATAATTGCACATGGATTTGTATTCATTTTAACAAACTATTTGCGTACTTATTTTATTTTAAAATTAGAACCCTGTGACTTAACTCTGTCCAAATCGTCTTACATAATTTAAGACCTACAGAATAACTCCTCAAACTGAATATATACATCACAAAAAAATTATATAACTGATATAATGTTTTGTGATGTATTTTGTGATTCAAATCAACAACATAATTCATGGCAAGAGAGTCAAATGTCATTACACGAAACGATCAGACCAATCCGTCAGCTGTTACCTCAATAACCCAGGTAGTAAACCTCACTAACCGACCGACCATATTTCATTTGGTTCAACAGCTGTTTATTCTCAGTTTATTATTTCTACCATCATTTTGGAAAAATCCCGAGAATCTGTAGCATTGCAACATTGCATACAAAGTATCCAACCTTTGCGATGGAATTGGGGGGATGGGGCTGGTAAAATTTATATAACTTCTTGATCAGCATTGTACCCGTTTTTATTTACAAGAGTTATTCAACGTATATTTATCGACTTTTGTAAAAATCTGTTCATGATTTCACCTGGATTCTATATCAAACATGGGAGGAAAAAGACTAAAAACTCGTGCTATTAAATGGTCAATTAATATTGATTATTTGCTCTACAATTAATTCTTCCTTATCTGTTGCCAATACAAAATATTTATTTTGCAATATGTTTGCAAATTGGTTTAACTGATTTAAATGGTTATTATGCTTTTCTTATCACAGTAATACTAAAAGTCTAACCTGTTTAAAACGTTATTATCGCAAAGTAATACAATTTTTTAAGTATAATATAACGGAGCAAAGAGACATACGGTCTCATGGTACTGTGCTCCAAGTTCCTCCTCGTATTTATTTAATTTATAGATTTGTAATAACCAGATGGATTAAACTGGAGTTGACAAGATTTTAAAAAGGCTTTCGTCGATTTACGATTTTATTATGTTATTCTAATGGATAATTGATTTCACATCATATCAGTTTGTTTGTTTTTGGGAATTTTTTTAATTAAACTTGCCAAATACCAGTTAGTTTGAATGCTGTTACCATGTTAGTAAAACTACACACTTTATTACCGTCCCTGTAGCAGCAAACCTTTCCCTTGTCTGTGCCTATGTACTCGTCATGCCTAATGTTTAAATAGGGAATAAATTTGAAATGTTAGAGGTCATTTTTATATGAATATCCAATTAGTTAAATGTAAATTTGCTTAGCCTGCATATTTGCTATGCCTGGGTTATTTATTTAAACGTTTAAAAAAATATTTACTTAATGAAAAATACAATTTATTTTAATAATGTAACGTATTATAACCATAATAGTTCTATAGCCTTTCTATTTCAATACATGTGAATACTGGTAAGAGGCAATTAATTTATTTATATGAATCATGTATAAATTTAATTAATTTACTAAATAAAAGAAGTCCGGACAGAACCACCCATTACAACAAAACATTATCTAAATGTTAAAAACTAAAATAAAAACGCGCTTAGATTGGTCACGAGAAAAATACAAGGCTCAGAGAGAATGTTTAATACAATAGTGGCTTTAGTTCAACTGTATGATTTACATGCAATCCATCAAACTATTCCATAAACACAAACGATTCTCCCTCTGTAATCAGAAGTTGGCTCATTAATACCCCAAAACTCACTAACTTAATATTGGTCTGCATAGTGAGTGATAATTTTCTTTTGTAACCTAAACTTAAAAGAGCTGAACTGAAAAACTACTGTACCGACTGGGCTCAAATTTGACGAAAATAAAGGTACAGCTCCGAGAATACATATACAGGGTGATTGATATAAGTGTGCCAGCCGTTTTATTCGAAAACTATAAGAGATATCAAAAAAAGTTAAATGGTAAGTGCCTTGGATTTTTTATTTTAAAAATTGTAGTCAAGTCAAAAAAATTAGTTTAGCCGCCATTTTTCCAATATGGCCGCCAACTTGGATTTTTCTTATGGAACACCCTGTATTTTATGATGTATTCTGGTAGAAAATGTAATTTTAAGACGATTTTATTCTTGTAATTTTTTTCATAAACCTAACCATTTCAATGATAATAATGGTTAAAGTTTTGAAATTTCTGCATGAGAAAGAGTTTCGATAAAGGCCTTAGCAAGCATGCCAGCTGTTTTATTCGAAAACCATTCAAAATTTCACAACTTAAACCATTATTATCTTTGAAACGGTTAGGTTTATGAAAAAAATCACAGGAATAAAAGCGTCTTAAAATTACATTTTCTACCAGAATACATCATAAAATACATGGTGTTCCGTAAGAAAAATCAAAGTTGGCGGCCATATTGGAAAAATGGCGGCTAAAATAATTTTTTCGACTTTACTACAATTTTTTAAATAAAAAGTCCAAGGCACTTAACATTTAACTTTTTTTGATATCTCTTATGGTTTTCGAATAAAACGGCTGGCACACTTATATCAATCACCCTGTATAACTATTCCTGCTTTGATATTGACCTAAGATTCTGCCCCTTGGGCTTTTAAAGTTCTGAGTTGAGAGTTGTAAAAGTAAACAATGATTGGTCTCCATAGTAACAAAGGACCAAACCACAAGGTTTAAATGTAAAATAAGCTGAACTGTCAAATGAATTTTGGTTTCACATTTCCACACAGCTGGTTCAAACATATTAAATACTGCACGATTATTAGAACAGAAAGGGTATGTGTTATAAAAATAAAATAATGATGTTACACGCCCGAATGTAAACATTATTTAACGTTACTCAAATTGAACTGTCACACCATATGTTACGTCATTAGTATAAGGTTCTTTCAGTTACGACGTTTGTTTATGTTTATGATCCATACTGAGTCTGTTATTTGATATTTGTGAAATGTAAAACTATTTGATAGGGATTAAGTCATTGTAAAATCAATTATTCATGGATGTAGGATATAATTAAGATTCTATAATCATTGCCCCATCAACCTAGGCTCTTATTCTTGAATTTTATGAGAATCATTATTTAGATATATTTGTGTGTATACACTAATAAAATACCCCTTCCACAACAAACCTGCAGACTAAGTGAAATTCCATTTTCCTGATTATAATTCCAATAAAATATGTTAGAAAATTACACTATTGACAGATTTGGAACTAATTGTGATAGCTTTTCGTTTGCAGTATAAGCCATTCAATATGTTACAGTATTTGATTATGCCTTAAAATCTATCATTGATTTTGTATCCTAGGTAGCCTAAATAAGTGTTCACATTCTGAGTTAACAAAAACGTACTATTATCAAGTTACGTAATACAGTTTATTTCATTTCTAAATTAAATGGCAGGTGTAAACCCACATCAAAGAGACATTTGATTTTTTTGAAGACATTTTCAAAGAACCAACATGGTCTCTTTTGCATACTGACCCTGTTGCAAGTAACGGGTATAGCCACTAGTTACTTATAAGTTTTAAATAAATATATTTTTCATTTAATATTCTGATTAAGTTATTCTACACTACGATTACATCAATTTGTTCCAGACGGTGTCGTATTGAAAATAAAACCAAACAGATGCTGCTAATTTTAAAGTCATAGTCCGTGAACCAAGTAATGTTGAATCATATAATCAATCCCTATACTGGGCTAAGCACACTGTATATAGCCCCGCCGCAACAAACCTACAGACTAAGCAAGTAAATTAGTCCCGGCTCCAGGTCTTACCATGTCACCTACAGTAATAGCTACTTTCCTTTGGGGAAATCCGCTAAAATACTTAAGACGTAAATATATTCACATCCCATTATAAACTTAAACACAACAAGTCATTTAATAACCATGAAGACCGACGCTGAAGCTAAGACTATCAGGAATTTCATGATTAAGTTCTTCCTTCCTTAAAACTTTCTCAATCCCAGTCCAATTTAGTAAATTCTTGCAAAAGAACTCCACTTCATATAGACTTTCGAGCATCTTTATTAAGTTCTCCCTAGTTACATAGAAATTTTGTATTAAATATTATGAAATTTCCCTTCAATCGTACAAAGTATAAAGTTAATAAGTTATGTAAGTTATATAAAAACACATATATTTAATTAGGCCCCAATCTTATGTTAGTATGAAAATAACAATTCATTGCAAATTTCGTACAGTTACGAAATGCATATGTAGAGCATGCGAACATATAAGTGTAGTAATACTGCATAATCTTTCAACTTTTTGGAATATGTAAGGATTGAACTCGTGTCAAAGATGCCACCAGGCTATACAAACATCACACAAAGAGGTGTGTTTACGGATACTTTGCTCTTTGAGAATTAAGATTTTGCTAAAACACCTTGAGCTTATAAACATCCGGAAATATGATAAAGCACGTTTTTGTGACCTACATTTTTGTCAAAGACTGAACATCTCCATAGCTATCTGTCTAAGCCAATAATGTATCAGGAAAACTCTTGAATTTCCATTTATTTTAAGAGAATTAATATTCTTTATATCAGAAATATATAAATAATAGTGTATACAAAAAAATATATACTGTAATGAATACTATACATACGAGGTAAACATTGGTCTATCATTGTCTTAATCCGCAATCCATAAGAGTCCAATATTTTAAACAAATTTATAAAGTAAAATGTTTTTATGACTTATATAATATTTTTTTAACTTGAAATGTAGGCTTTAAATTATCAAATGATAAACTAAATGTCACATTTTATTTGAAACATTCTTAAAAATAGTTAAGTAATATATTCTATGTCGATTTCAAAATACGTAATAAACATCTATGATAACATTATTTGAATCAAACATTTTGTTATTCCTCCATGTAATTTCGAATGTACGGCCACTACAATTAGTGATTGTTATAAAATGTAAAACATGTTTGGAGGAGTGGCAACATCAGCGGATACAACTGACGCTTGCTTTACAATTCTACTTGCATATACAACAAAGTAATAACAGTCTTGGTTCGATTATTTTAGTATTTTAAGTTCGATTATTCAAGTCAACTTCGCAATTGTGTCATTTTATTTGCACTGTTCTACCAGCTACGATGGACAAGCGATGGCCTGTTCCGTTCTACAAGATGAGCAAAATGTTTATATACATAACAGGAAATATTTTTGATGAAAACAGGTACATATTCAAGCTTTACCTTTTCCAGCTGATATTGCTAGTTTTGAAACTAATATCGATTCTGATCCTACCCTTTATGTCATCAATCGAGGAAGAATTGGGATTGAAGCTTTCCATTGACGTGATCATCGGATTCTACGCCTTTGCACTCATGCTGCACTTTACCTGGGTTCGAGAAGAAATGGCAGATCTGTTGAGATTTTTGGGAGGAGAATTCTCAAATTACTCATCACTCAAAATCACTCCAAAGAGAGAAGAAGAGTTTGAAAAGATTCGAGTCAAAACCCGAGCAACTGAAATAATCATGACCATCAATTGCGTGAAGGCTTTAAGCCTCAATGTTATATATCCGATGGTTTACGATAACGCGGATATCTTTTTTTGTCGGTTGCAGCTCTTCAGTTTCTTTAACATCACCGATGATTGGGCTTACATATGTTTCAACGTCGTTCTCAACACGCTGATCACCATGACGGCTTGTTCTTTCCATAACAACTGGGAGATCATGATGGTCAGTTCTATTTCTCGTCTGCGCGCAGAGATGGGCATTCTAGCTGATTCCATCACCGGAATTGAGCTTCGAGCGCGGAACATGTTTGATTCTATTTGTCAGGAGATTGATGCCAGTCGTTACCCAACACCGGAGAAACATCGCTCTAAGAACCCACAACCCAGATTGGTCTATAGCGAGAGAATGGAGGAAAACTGCTTGTTTGAATGTTTAAAAGAAAGCATTCGTCATCACCAAGCTATCATTGAGTAAGTAGGTTTTGTTGAAATCAGGATGTGATTGAGCCATGCGAACGAGCTCACTTATAAAGTTAAACGGGGCAAAGCCCGCGGGTACAGCTAGTTCATACATATGTACATGGCACTAGTATCCTATACACTGTATTGTTATAATGTTTTTTCGCAACAATCACGTAAAAATAGGTTTAATCTTTCGATGATTTCAATGATAAACTTACTCATTGAAATCTTCTTCAAAAGAATTTAATCAAATCACACACTTAAAAGTAAGAATTAACAATACATTGCATTGGCTAGGTTTAAAACATGTCTTTCATGAGACTTACAAATACTATACAGACATTTATGTTCACCTTGGTAATGTAAAGAAATGAAAATATTTTAATACATACGTTTCCTTTACTAATTTGCAAGAAGTAGGATTTTCCGGAAAAATAAAGCCAAACTTAAATCCCTTTGTTGTAGAGTTTCTGCACGGCTCAACAAAGTGGTAGGAATGAGTTCCTTGTTCTACGCTCACACTGTGGGCATCACTGTTGCCATCTGCTTATTCTTGATATTTCAGGTAACGTGGAAACTAAAATAAAATTTTAAAATGGAATATAAATACTTTTAACCAAAATACGTACAGAATGAGTCTCTTTTTTTGGAAATTATTGGGCCGAGTTTGAGATAAATTGTGTCAAAAGGTAATATTTCAAAATTAAAATATAAAACTTTATAAAATCCTAATACGCAAATTAAGTTTTGACTATAATTTAATACTGAAATGGGCCTTTTAAAAAACAATGTTACTATCAGGACGAAGACATGATAATTTTCAGCTACAGGCTATACAAAAAGCTAACGTATTTTATCATGACTTTGTGTTTTTATTTACTTTGTATTTCTTGTTACAGGCTGATCAAATCACGAGTGTAATGATTGTTTTATACTGTCTCGTAATTCTACCAACCTTAATGAGTCAAGGACTCGTTTGCTTATTTGGTCAAGATCTATTGGACGGAGTAAGTTTGCACGTACTTATATTTATACTTATACTCATACATATATGTACAAGGTGCTAGTGTCCTATCTGTCTGTTATAGTAGTTTACGAAAAGATCACGTATAATGTGAATTAATGACACGAGTAGAAAACTTCAAAGAGAGGTCACGTTTTCGTTTATAACCTCTCCTTGCCACTTACAGTGATGCAACGACTCATTTGTACAAACCACTAACTGCACCAGTCGTTAACTACTAAAACTACTAAACTACTAAATTGGTAAACAGCTGATTAGTTTAAGTTCGAAGCATTACAATTTTACTTCTTCTCTCTTAATTCTTGAACCTCATTGGTCCATTACCCGTGTTGTTAAGTAAAACTATGCTGTTATGTAAGTAAACAATGCTGTTACGTGATACTTTTCAATTCTGATAACTGAACTGAGACGTCTACTTTACAAAACGGTCGTAGGTCAATACGGTTTCCGATGGTTACTTAAATATTATTACTAAGAATAAACTGAATTTTTGTTGTTGTGTTTAATAAGTAAAAATGTACAGGGTGATTCCACATTCTGAGTTTTGCCCATCCTAGGGCTTGATCCTGGTAAAGCAGAGCAATATCATTGTACAAAGAAACAGCGTTTTTGTTTTGTGTCTGTTAAAACCGCACATTTGTGCCCATATTTATCACAGCTTTAAAGGCCTTGGAAGGAAGATAATGATGTCTTCCAGTATAATTTGTCTACCACCACCTAGCTTATACTAGCCAAAGTACGAATGGAGATGAGTGTAGGATGAGTGGCGCGACCTTGTAGTCTTGTTAGTTACTAAGGCTGACATTCCTTAGACACAGCTGTTAATTAATAACCCTTACAGCTAAAGCAACTAAGGGGCATACAGTTTATAGTGGAATCCGAACCACTTTTTTGCCTTGGTATCCGATGAAAATCCGGTTTAATTATCAGGATAGTACTGCGGATAGTCGTGGTACTTACTAGTGCGAAAGCTAAACCACACCAGAGAGTATCGCATCCACAGTGCATGCCTATAAATATCCACAATTCGTGACCTCCTAGTAGCTGGATTACAGGACGACGCCTACCGTCCCAATTTGAAGCACTCTTCAGCTTCCGCATCTTGAACTTCTCAAACATTCCATCTCGTTATCTATTCAACATTTTCCTTTAACACAAATTTCTACTGTTTTAACAGATTGTTAAGAATTTGATCAAAAATGCTTCACCATTCATTCACCATAAAAAATGCTCCACCATAGTTTATTTGTTTGATGAATATCAGGTTTTATAAATTGCCTATTTCTGGACTGACCAAGTAGCTGAGTGGATAGTACTCAGCTTACAATGAAAAGGTTTTCAGATCGATTTAGAGAAAAGTGATTAGCTCTCTGATGGTTTGAAACTTCACCCAGCTGTTCCTGATCATTGAGTTTCAAATACATGATCCTGGCTAACAAAAAAGTTAATTTTAGTACTCCAATCTATCTATCCGCTACTCATATTTGGGTTAAGTTACGCACCAAGGGTATCCCCTTCTTAATTAATAATAATGGTAGAGTAAGATCATGCCAAAATATTATCAAGTGGCAGTATGTATTTTCAACTAACATTATATATTTTCATACAGAGTGAGAACGTGCGGTCTTCGTTGTACAACAGCAACTGGCAGACTAAGAGCAAGAGATACATCAGCTGTCTACGTATCATGATGTTGTGTAGCCACAGGCCTTTGCGACTTAAATCTGTATTCTACACTATCAACAAGAGCAGCTTTGTCGAGGTAAATGGATTTTTTTGATGTTATTTTAACTTATTGTTGGATTAGTTCCTCATGTAAGTTCAAATGCACACTTTTACATAACATGGGAAAGGTTCTAGGGTTGAACAAGGCTAATCTTGGCGAAGCGGAAAATATTAGCCGACGTTGTTTTTGCGTTTCAGTAATACATCTTCAGAGAAAGCAAAAAGAAAGTAAAGTACACTGAAGAGTTATTTACCACCTCAAAGTATTTTTTCAAACACCAGAGTGATTGTAATTTAAAGTATACTGTGAGATTAGAAATTTCCTTTGCATTCATTTGATTGTTTTACGAGTTAGAACGTCTAGGCTCTAAGGACTCTTAAGTCTATTGCACAATGATCTGTTCAAATGTAGCTTTACTCCAATGATGAAATATGGTAACGCATCCAAAATGTTGAAAGTAATTCCACGATACCAGTACGGCTCTTTTCTGGTTTTTAATTTGATTATTAAATAAAAAAATGTAATTGATTTAACACTTGTAAGAATATTGTGTCTTACTTTTCAGCAGTAACAAACTGAAGTACAGTAAAATTTTAACAACAATTCTAATTCTCTATTTTATGTCTGCATAACTTGCTTAAACTATTTATTTGCAATCGATCTTTGTAATTTATTTTATTAACTTATTCAATCTTCGTTGTTGTAGGTCACTGTCAAAAATTATTTCTACCTTTAGGATTAAATAAATACGACTAATACAGTTTTAATGTATTGTTTCAGTTTATTAAATGTGGATACTCTCTACTAAACTTTCTGCTCACCATGAAAAAGGCGAAGATCACTACAGAATGAGAGAAGATCACTTTAAACAATCTAATTAACTGATATATTTGTATCTCACGTAAATTTTATCACGTTTATGCTTTAAAAATGAACACGTCATTGTTGGATTTGAACATGTTTACCAGCAGCTCAACTTAAAAGCCATAACTGCAAATTGTAATATCTAATAACTATCAACTACATAATTTGATTATAATTATGTAAGCAAATGTTTTATGTGTAATAAAAAATAAATAAAACTTAAATGTTTAAAAAAGTGTGTTACATTGTTTAGCTTAAGGTTAAATACAATTTTGTAATTTACAATTAGACATTGTAAAATGATAGGTTATCAAAGTTTCATTTTTTTCATACTAATATTTTGGAAATATAACTTGTTGTATTCTAGGAACACGATACGGAACTACTGAAGAAGTATGTTGTTTTACTGTTAAAGTTAATTATGAAGCATTTGCATAAATAGCATGTTGCAAGAATGTCTAAAAAACATACAAGAATATCAAAAATACACTAAAAGGATGCAAATGTATGTAGGTAGGGCCTATATGCATTAATCATGTATGTAATAACAAATTCAACGTATGAAATAATTACTACAAATGCAATTACATTATTTAACTAGGTAAATCACAAAAGGGCCCCCTGAGGAGGGTTATTGGGAGGGTAATTCACCTGAATAACATCCCACTTAACTTCAGCAGAGACTGGTAACTAAGTTTGTAAGTTAAATCATAGATTAAAAGAAGTAGACATGTATGTCTATACTCCTTTTATCTATGGTTAAATGGTTAAATGCACAAATTGTATGATAAACCATAACTATAGTGGCTCGAAGAGATTATTCAGACATATTATTCCTCTTATAATATTAAAGGCAATGAAGTGATAAAAAAAATGTTCGTGTAATTTCAGCAAGTGACATATTTTGAAAAGCGATATTTTGTATTGTACAACGTAAAACGGTATGAAAAACAATTAATTTTCCACTAACAATTTCTTATAGTTATACTTCAGTCAGAGTCTAATTTAATGATGCTTTGTTGTATCACGTTTCCCTTTATCATACAACCACAAGACTTCAAATCTGTAAAAACGCTTGGACACAGTTTCCGGCTAACAAGATTAAGAGAAAAATTATCATGACCTCTACCACTTAAGTTTTCCGCCGACAATTCGAGGTGTGCCTCTCTCGCCAAGACCTGCCATTGACAGAACGCGTCCTGAGTTTCTGTTGCACATTATAACTATTATAGTTAAATAGTTATGGTAAACCCAACGCCTTGGCGTATTAGTTCTGAGCTTACTTCTTAGTTGAACATGCCAGTTGCAGTTTCTAATTATGCTCATAGATGAAGGTAATAAATAGATTTTGTTTTATCTTACTGCTATATTTTTATAATTTATGTCCCACCCTCTCGTCCTAAAGTGCTAGGTTCTAGCCCCGAACTGTTTTACACATTGATTAAGGCTAGTCCCAGAGAGTCGTGGCATTATCACATGGGTAAAATCCATTGGTGATTGGCGGGATTTGTACCTGGGACGTCGGGCTTTAAAGCCCCGCTCTCTACCACTAGACCAGGTCACTTCCTATATTGCTATATTGGCTATAGCACTTGAATGATGTTCAAGTATTGAAATTAGATAATAACCATGGCTAATTACGACGAATTGGGCCATTAATGATTTTATTGATATAGCATTACTAAGGACCACGAGAGTCTGCAGTTGGCGGCAGCCAATACCAATACTGGACTAGCGCGACGTTGCAACATCACCCGTTCACTACTTTTCGACATTAATTAAAATATACTAAACAATATTTTCAAATCAGCTGGTATTATTATATTTAGCAACACCACAATGTCCTCATTGGTCCCTTCGAAGTCACGTGGTAAATAGCCTCCTCCTTCAACTGCAGACTCTCGTGGACCGTACTTTAATATTATTACCATTATATTACTACACATACGGTAAAAAAATAATATTATAATTTTAAATTATGAAATTACCTATAATAAATATAACTCCAGTTTCAATATATAAAAATCTAATTTAATTTATTCAATATTTTATTTGTTTAAAGTTATCTAAAGAAATTTAACATTGTTTAAAAATATATATTTAGCTGTTAAGCTTAAAACCGAACGTTTAAATCTGAACGATAGTTCCGATACCTAGCGCTCCGAGCCTGCTTTAAATTAAGACTTAGCACATCCACACGTAGTGAACTAAAACAGTAGTTTTCCTTCTCAATCCTCATTCAAACTTTTTCCAAAAAATGTACTGCAATAAGGTCTATGAAAACACATCCACAACATACAATAACATGTCTTGAATAGAAAATAAAAATGTTTACGTTACCAAGATGAGTTAAAGATATATTTCTTGGAAACATAACTCATCAAAGCTACACGCACGGAACAATGCAGACTACAGCTTACGGGGGACGGTAAGGAATTTCATGATTAAGTTCCTGCTTCTTTACAGCTCATATGACAGGACGAGGTATATGTCTGCAGAATACTTGTGGTTAGTACGTGCAAACGGAAGGTTATTCCAACCCATAAATGTAATAGCATTTTAATTTGAAACTAATCTTAATGATCACAAGCATAGATAAAATATACTCCAGATAAACATACTTCATTAGTAGATTTCTCATTCGGGCCTCTAGGGGCGTGTTTGTTTACATTATGTTTCTTGTTATTACTGTTATTTAAAACCTCGTTTAACCAAATAATATGATCTAATCAAAAATTATAAACAATTAAATAATAAACAATTATAAACAATAGCTGGTCGTTTGGTTATATGATCTAAAATTAAAACACAAATTATAAAAAAAATTCCCAAAAATAATAAAAACTAAATTTCTTCAACACTAGCGCTTGAAGTTTTCAACATGAACTAGACATAAAAAAACAAGTTTCAAAAATGATCACAGTATGAAAAGTATAATTTTGTTAATAAGTATGATGTCAGTGAGTACATATAATGAATAATTAATCACTCAACAATATGTTTAACTAATATTACAATCACCAGATCTTGAATCTGTATATTAATAGGCAAACATGTTTCTTTAAAACCTTCTTTCTCAGCTCGAGTGCATCGCAGGGAATATTTACGCATACTGTTAGAAACGTGTTTTCCTGTAGATGTGCAGAATCCCTTTATAATCAAAATAGGCTTAAAAATAATCAAAACAAATGAGTTTAATTCACATGGGCCTTATGTGTTGTCATGCTGGTGACGAAATAACAACGAAATATAAACAGAAAATTAAAACAAATAGAAGAAATTCTCACATATTCTATTTACAGCATGAGGTGAAAGTAGAGAAGTCTGTACATTACATATTTTTGGTCGAGTTTTTGACCACTGGATGGCCTCTAGTATGAAAAAAATTTGAACGTGTTTGTTTACGTTTATGTGTAAAAAAACTAAATAAATTAACTCTCTAAGGATTTTTTTTACCAATTCTATATTTGTTAACTAGTTTACGGGTTAATAGTCTTGCAGAATGATGTGCAGGGTAAATATCAAGTTACCAAGTCTATCATTACAGTATCCGTCGAACTTTCTAATGGCAACCCTGACTCAGCTTAATTACACTCAACAGTTTTGCTGAACCACCAATACCTTATCGCATGATTGATTACCCTACTACTTAAATATATTTATCTGGTCCCAAATATACAGGGTGTCACGCTAGTAAACAGCCAGGACATGGTTCTATGGGTTAAAATAAAGGGGAAATCGAGAATAAAATATTCCCACAATCGCTTCGTTAACCAGTTGTCCGCCATTTCGCATTCATTATACAAGTATTGTTATCTTTGTATTGTTAAAATAAAACTTTATGAAACTTTTTATGTATTTAAAGTTGAATATACCAATGCTAGAAAAATTAATATGGGCAATTCACAATTATTATTAATGGATTTTTAATGTTTATTATTTAAATTACAAGAATAGCTTATTTTATAAGAATATGTCAAGGAAATCTTTGATTATCATTAAAAATTCCCTATCAAAATATATTCAAGAAGGTAGAATAACAGATAGCTGAAAAATCTTGGCTTCGGAATGAGGTAGAAAAGAGTAAGTCACTGTACCTCATTTTGGCTTAATTTACAAGTAAATATTTTAATATTTAAGCTTTTTTTCATAAGATATTTTCGAGTTTTTCTGTTAAATTATGGGATACCCTGTAAAACTCCATTTAATTTTGTAGCCAAGCGTTTAACTTAGGTGATATTTGTTCCGTGGTTTTATTTCTATTATGTTAATTATTTTCTTATTTATTTAACGTCTTCCAACTAACAAGAGAATCAGATGAACGAATAAGCATTGGAATAAAAAGAATGCGTAATTTTTGTATGTGTATGTGAAAAATCCTTATTTTTTCTTAGCTACAACCAGGGTACTATTATATCATAAACCATGTATTGGTCACGTAGACAGCATATTATCATGGGCAATGGGTGAACCAGTCCCAACCATGGAAAGTGATTTTCTTATTGGCACCAGTTAATGTTCCAAAAAAACAAATTTTTAACTTTTGCCTAACCCTTGAGGAATTTAAATATGCTTTTCCATCCAACACTTACGTAATTGTAATTGATTATTATTTTATATAAGTAACGAAGACACTAACAATTGATCGACGTATTTAATTTTAAGTTATTACCGTGTGAAGTAAGTCTAATACTTTAATGTTTACTTTAATGCTTTTGATAGACTTTACCCATCATATGGATGAATTGAAAAGTGAGGAGGTGTGAATTCTTACAAAATCCTATCCAACAATATCTTGGATTTACTGGGGACAACGATTGTTAAAGAATCACCCAAGGGACAGTAAATATCTGGAAATACGACTTAGCGAACAAAAGACTGCTCTTATTGGCGAAATAGAGATTTACTCGATTGTATCAGATAACATGTCTTTTGTGTGGCGTTATAAAGCTGTAGCAACAGCTGTCACAGATATTTCAAAAGTAGTAAGCTGATTTGTATTTAGATTTAATCTTTATTTTAAACATTTATTTGTTAAAATGTTTTTTTGTATTATGTTTACTATAACTACATAATATGTAACTCAAAAAACGTTACTTTTTAAATACTATTGTAATGCCATAATATTTTTCATGATATCTTCAATGCACAATAAATACATAGAAGGGGGAATATAGTATGGACACGCTACCAGAAACAACACTAACATAATGTAGTGTCGAGCGTGTTATATTTAAATACCTGCATATTGGTACTGGTTGAAAAATCATTACACCGTCATCATCTACACTACCGAGGTAATTTTGGGACATTAGAATATGTCGATACGTTAAACTTAAATTCGTGAAAGCCTATCATTTTCTAACCAAATATTCATGTAATCAGGATGTGGATTATTCCTTATTTGATACTTGGCCACATCCAAATATTCATATAATTTGTAGGTAAGGTAAACCTATTAACTACAAAAGGATGCAATCATCATTTGAGCATCAACGCTTAACACTTTAGAATTACCTTTACTACTGTCTGCTTGCTAGTTTTTATTACTTACATGTCTGCAACTTACAAATTAATGTGTTGTTTGTAAAATGGCATTGTCAGTTGAGAATAAACAAATAAATAAACCCTAAATTTCCAATACATCATAACCAAGACGAGATGCGTCCTTCAACAACCCTCAATCACCTGATTGAATTTTAAGTTACAAAATAAATCACGCTAAAATAAGTGTAAAGCAAATATTGTTGAAACAAGATCAGTAAAGAAAATGGCTTTTTTCAACTATATTTTGGAAACCACAAAATGTAATCGATTATTCGTGTACTACTACGTAATTGTACCCCAAAACTATATTTGTTTTAGATTAAATTAAAATCATGCCCTTTAAGTATTTTTATTTTGGAATATAGTAAATTTACACCTTAATTTTGTTCAGTATTACTTGATTAGTCTGTTCCAAGTAAGGCGTACTTAAAAACCAATAAATTAGAATTACCATTTGTAATTAGTGTAATAAATGAATGACTAATAATGATAAATTGAAAATGTATTTACTGAGGTAATCATGTTAATAAAGTTTACAAGCATTAGTCACAGAATTGAGTTTTACTAATGGATACTGTGATTTTCAATTAGTGAAAGTTTGCTTTCAAAACACTTCATCGAAAGTGTGATATTCCATTAATGGAATATGATTTCAAAAACATAAATATCTATGAAACCATTTTATGACATATACTAATTTAGGGCAGGGTTACGCATTTAAATCAACGATGCATATAAAATAAATTTCTAAAATATATGGTTTAAATTAAATTATATATAAACAATTTGCTTAAGCATCGTGATGAATGATGATTGTAATAAATATGGTAGGGGTTTAATTGGCTGAACTAGATTACTTACCGTATTGCTTAGTCAATTATTTTCCGCCCTTGTTTGTAAAACTAAATAACCAAGAGTTTATTGCTCGTATCAATATCTCATGAATCACTGTAGCAATAATATCAGGACAATACATCAGAGATGTTAGACAGCCTGCGTCAGCAATAACTTATGTTGGGTAGATTGTGGGTTAATTACTGAACATGTGGTTTAACATATTTTACAGTTGTCATGATCTGTTTATTATTTGTTTTTGTTATAGTTTAACTATCGTATTGCATAAATGTTACTAGTTTTCATTTCTTTTCCTCAAATATAAATATAACTTTGTAATAGTACGACACTGGCAAAATAATTGTTCATCAAAGCCAACAGTGATACATTATTAACGAAAATGGTAACAAAGACAGGTTGGGTGTGGTTGAACCTATTTGGCTAAAATTATATTCACAGCACAATTCTTAAAGCTTTCCGTTTTAAGACAATACGCCTTAGTTAATGTGAATCAGAAAAAAGAACAAGTAATTCTTTTACACACACAACATTCTATTACAACCAAATTGTAATATCATTTTTAGAGTTTTAAGAATTTTTAGGTTTTGTACATATACACATAGCTCTTCACAGCCAACACTTAATATCTTGATAAATACTGAATGGAGCAAAAATCCCCGTTGAAAACTTAAAAATATTTAGCCAGATATTTTGTTAAGAGTTAAAAGTCGATGTTCGAATGAAAATAGCTTAAAAAACAATATGACAGACGTAACATTCTTATTTTTTTTTATTTCAGACCAATTTTTAACAATCCAGCCTTTTTCATAACGTCTTTCTTAACGCCATCTGGGACTGGGACGGGTAACGTCATCCTGTAATCCAGCTACTAGGAGGTCACGAATTTTGGATATTTATAGGCACGCACTGTGGATCCGACACTCCCTGGCGTGGATTAACGTCCGCAAGGGTGAGTACTACGACTATCCGCAGTACTATCCTGATAATTAGACCAATTCGTAATTACCAAGGGAAAATGTGGTTCGGATTCCACTATAAACTGTAGGTCCCTTAGTTTGCCATTAGCTGTATGGGCTATTAATTAACAGCTGTGTTTTATGAATGTCGGCCTTATTCACTATCAAGACTACAAGATCGCGCCACTCATCCTACACTAATATCCATTCATACTTGGCTCAAAATACCTACTTTGTATGGTCGGCATTTCATAGAACAGAACAGTATTAACATCAATTGACAATTATAATTTTACAGCCTATTGTGGTAAAATCAACTGTGGCGTTTAGAGAATGTCGTGATAGTTCCACAAAATTAGCATTATAAGTATCAATAATTACCCCACACTAAATATACAATTTTGACACATATAGTTATTAAAGTTACTAGAGGCAAAACGATGAGTGGAGTATGGTTTGTGGGATCCTTTAGCCCGGGCCTAATTAATTAGCTGGCCGGAGAGGTTAACAAGAAATAATAAATTTTGCACTTCTTAGTTGGACTATTTTTGTGATCTAAATCAAATTCAAAGGTACATATATCTTGGGTTTATTATTTTGTTTTGAGACCAAAGCAATTTTTTAAGTCAAGTCGTAGCAATACATAATAAGTATTTAGATTAAGAAGCATTCAAGTTTTCATTTTAATGGTTGTAAAAGTATTTTTTTCAACAAACAATCTCGACCTAAAATAAGCCGTGCCATGTCACCTGTTCAATACTACAGATCAGGGAATTTTTTTGACAATTTAATAATCAAAATCGGTCAAAAAATGATGGAGGAGTTCTGTTTACAAAAATCGGCTTAGCGTATTATATATATAGATCGATGATTAAAACTGAATTCAAAAACATTCAGTTTGAGAAAGAGCGTATTACCATGATTGTGGCCACTACAAAATCTAAAAGGTCGAGTTATAAAAATGATTTTACCATTTACAATGAATGCAGCTTGCAGCTTATACGAAAATTTCATTTTAGAATAATCTGTTTATGAAACAAACCCAGGCAGAGGGAAAGTATAAACACAAAGTTATCCACGAAAGTGAATGTCTCTGTAAAGAATGTTTTTCTCCGCGGTTGTATATTTACGAGATGTGTTTTTAACATTTAAGATTTCTATCGTATGATTTTCGCAACCAAAAATTTTTTCTTTCATAGTTTTTTGTAATATGTATTCTTTTTCAACAGAATGGTAACTTTTTAGCGGTTTTTGTTGGTAAAATAGCATCTGTTCCGTATTATGGATTATAATTTTAGAGCAGTTTAGCGTTTGTAGTACAAATATATTTTATGTTATTCAACTTGATTTGATTTGATATTTTAATGCAAAATGTGACAAATTAAAACTGTAACGTAATTTTTTTCTTCAATACATGCTATGATATTATTTGTATAAAGCTGTAATACTATCCATAGAATTTTCACTTTTCATTAATCTCAATGTTTACAAAAATATGGTACTGTGTTTTTATAGCTACCGGTATTATTTATGGTAGCCCTAAAATTGGTAAATTACACGATAGTGCACAATAAATATAAACATTCATATGCTTAAATAAAATTTGCGATCTTCTTTAAAAATTGGGTTTCCTCTTGATGTTTTAAGAGGTGTAAACAATAATTATCAAAGTAAATAAGGCAGTCACGCATTAAAATAAACCATATTCTGTAAAATTAGCATATATTTCTATCCATATTTAAAAATAAATAATATAATGCAAATTTAAACATTGACGTTCCAATTTACAGAGCCTCTTTGAAATAAAATTACGTAATTTTTTTAGATTTGTCGTCCATTTTGTTCATTTCTACCTATTTTAATATATACGTTTAAATAGGTTTACCAACGTTACTAATCTTTAATTTAACCTAGTAGGAAAGCAAACAGGTATGTTGAGAGATTGTTTTATTAACTATGATTGAAAATTGATATTTTCAACCATACGATCATCAGTAAGACATTAAATTTAAATATATCTTCGTAGAAATATGGATGATAACGAAGTTCTGAGTTTTATACACGTCCGTGTCAAGGAAACGTAATTAGCACTTCAAAATAAAAGGTTTCAACATTGGTTCGCGTAATTTGCATGTCCCTCTATCACTGTGTTTAATGTTCACCTTCTAGTTTATTTTCAATAAGGTTTTGTTAAAATAAAACTTTGTTCCCAACAAGAGCAGTTAGATATTAAAAGTATTTTGAAACAAGTATGATTATCGATTATGTTTTTTTGAGTTTTCACTGTTAGCCTCATTTTAATTTTTCCTTGCAAAAGACTACTTTTTCGGGGAACAAAATTTTTAATTGAGAGCTAGGAAAATAAACAGAAGCCTAATAATGTCTACTTTGTTACGATTATCATCATTGGTCAATGAGAAAATATCAAATATCATCATTGAGTTGATAGGAAAAATAAAAGATTTTCACAAAAAAACTTAATTTGTGTCGGAAATGTTTGGAGCCTAGGCAATGGATGTAATATGAATTATTGAAGTTTGTGGAAGTATTAGAACACCGTTCATAGGTTTAGAACAAAAGCTTGGTAATGGATAAATACCAATAAGTGATCTATATTGTTTGATATTTTAGAAGTTAAATTAAATTAATACGACCAACATACTTGTTAAATAGACCAACTATTCTGTGTACGATACAGCCCGAGAGGTTTGCTGAACAGTTGAAAACATAGTTCGAGTTGAAACAACTAAACAATATCATTCCTCATTTGGGAATGCCGAGAGCCTACTCGGTGTGGTTTCTATTATAATAGAACTATTGTTTTATTATTTGAAAACAATATAGGCCTAGTTCAGTCACAGGTTAGTTATTCTATTGTTAAACTTAATTTTAAAGCTTAATTTCAATTATCATCCTAACTGATTTAACAAAGAATAAGTTATTAGTCACATTTTATGCTAAGGCTTGATTGTAATGATTACTAATATAAATGTATCAGTCGGTACTCTTCCTGCGGACATGTTTACATGTTTTAGATATTGTGACATTTATTCTGTCTTAAATCAGATGATGTAATATTTATTATTACATCATTTAGTTTAAATTAAGTTTTTGTTTGTTGTGTTTATGTTAGTTTTGGAGTTTTCATGGTGAGTTCTATTAAAAACCAGTGTTCAGTACCAATAAATAAAATATAATTTATGAAGCTTTATCATTCCTATTTGGTACAAATGGACAGCGGAGCAGTTTTCAGAAGAAACCGGTGCCAACTGAGACAATTTAAAATGGAAAAGAAAAAAGATTGAAATTGAAAAAAAGGGACATGTGACATTTATTCTGTCTTAAATCAGATGATGTAATATTTATTATTATTATTGTTTGTTGTGTTTATGTTAGTTTTGGAGTTTTCATGGTGAGTTCTATTAAAAACCAGTGTTCAGTACCAATAAATAAAATATAATTTATGAAGCTTTATCATTGATATTAGTGTGAAATTTCTCCCTTAACAGCAAGGGTGTCAGTGTAGAGTCGTAGAGATTTGGCCGCGAGCTGCCGGACTAATTGCCACTCCTGAGCTCACTTTGATGAAGTGGCTCGGACTTACCCCTTGACACAGTAAAGCCACCCCCTCCCCCACCACACCCTGACCCATCCTTCTCAACTTACGCGTATTTAGGCCACTGTTTGAGTAAGCTTTGCCTAAAATCATTTCCATATCCGTGCAAAACATTTACATATTTACAGCTCAAGCAAAACCCTATTTAGAACGAGCTTTTGGTGTAACTCTGACGATATTTTGTTAAAATAGTATTTTACTATTCAAATGAAAACCTTTTTACATTCTACTGTTTTATTATTTTTTAGAATTTAAAATTTTGAGGAAGATTGAGGCTTTTTCACGCTATTAAACTCATTTTAGGCGTATCGTGTTGCTTTAAATTAAATATTTAATTTTACATGCATTTAATAAAAAATAATGCATCCATTGTATTTTTTACCAATTTTCAATTTTTGTATCCTATTTGGTATGTGAATTTCAAGTAATTTAAAAGCAGTACTTAATTTACACAATTTTCGAAGGACTTGTATAACTTGTACATCTTGTACATTTAAATATTAACTTTGATGTAAGATTTTCTAACTTTTATAGCCGTAGTATATTTTATACGGGGTTCAAAAGGTATGTCCTAATTAATTTAACTTTTTTACTGATTTTCATGAGAATCGTGCTGCTTTGCAAGATAAATTGTTGTAGGTGAAATTTAAAATATACTAGTAGTAAAAATCATCAGGTAACAAATTTGGCTTTTTTTAATCTCCTTAAATATGCTATTTAGTGATATGTAAATTTCAAGTATATACTTAATTTGAATATAAGTCAGTACTACTTATCTCACTACTTAAAATGGACGCTTACTGAAATATTCTTTTGTAATATGGAATTGTATAAAAACTATGATGTTGTAAGTATTTCTTACGTACTATGTAAAAGATAATGAGAATACTATATGAAATTATTTCACAGTTTATTCTTATTTATAGGAAATAGTTTAGAAATTATCAAAGATTGCTCAAACCGTGCTCCACATGATTTATCGCAATTTAATACTCTGAACCAACTAATCAAGTAAACTCTACTATAAAACCTTGTTATAAAAGTTGAGACATTTATGGAGCAATAACAGAGCAATAAATTATCTCTAAATCATGTTGCGGTAGGAAGCATTTAGCAAACTACTAGAGTATGTGATAAAACTGTTGTATTGCAAAATATTACTTACTTTATCTTTAACTTAATTCCCGTTCATAGTTATAGTAGAATTTGATCAAAGTCCCATTACATTGGTTATCGTATCTTACCTTACCTTAAAGCCTCTAATCTGGCTTATCTTAAAGATATAAAATATACTGTTTATTACTTATGAGCAAATAATTATTAAATATTCTGTAAATTTATACTCAAATTAAGTCAAGTTCGATTATGTAAGAATTGTAATATTATTATAAACTACAAGTATTTTCAGTAAAAAATATTTTTAATGATACAAATAAAATAATGTAACCCTCCTAACCAAGTAGGTAGATCAATATAAATAAAATTAAACAAAATATAAACGAAAACACACCATCAAGTAATATGAGGGTTCAAGTAAGATTTGTTTTAATCTTTCTTCATAAGTATGCAATCTAATTCAAATGTGTATTAACAAAATATTTGATCTATAACGGCTGACACAATTTACGTTAATCGATTTGGTTAAATGATTTGGAAGAAAATTTTATATCAACATAAAATGGTACAATTCATAATATTTTTAAACTCATGGTAATGCAACATTGTGCCATTGGAACTAATGAAATTATGTAGGATAGTTATTGCTCGTATGATATCTCATGAATCACTGTAGTGACAATATCAGAACAATATATCAGAGATGTTAGACAGCTTACGTCAGCAATAACTTGTATTGAGTTGATCATATGTGTTTAATTAATGAACGTGAGATTTACCTTGTCTCCCGGATGTCTCAATACATAAATCAGTAGATTTTTAATTAATAAAGTCACTTATCTTGAAGCACGAACATATCAAAGCACCAGTTTTATTGTATACCTTTTTACGATGTGCACCAAAAGATTTTGAAACTATTTAATCAGTTAGACGTAATAAAGTGTTATGGTAAACGACCTTCATAGGATTTACGCTATGGTGATATTTTTGGTAGGATATAATGGAGAATAAATGCGATAAAAGCAACAAGAACAAATTTATATTAATCAAGATTAAAATTCAACCGAAATCCTATTCGCCTTTTTGGATTTCCATTGAAATATTTCCTTAAACATGTCAATCTGTCCTTATTTAGATAACATTAGGCTTAACGAGTAATTAGATACGCTGCTATAAGGAAAGCAAAAAAGTTAGTAGCTTAAATTGAAATGATAAGTTTTTGCTAAATATGATCAGCATACCATAAGCAAGCAAACTAAGTCTCCATAAGAATAATGATGGAATTTTAAGATAGTAGATTTTGAAATTTTCTTCATAATCAACAAAGTACAACAACGCTTTATAATATACATTATTTAAAGTTGTGTTTAAAACTCGAAAATGGGAAACAAGAGTTTTGCTACTGACTTTAAATTATGCTTTCGCCTTACTGCAGCAAAAACTGCTGTTTTAATGCATGCGTTGCGGGTAGGTTTAGGCCCTAAGGATTAAAAATCAGCTGTTATCAATTCAGTTGTGAATTTCTTTTGTAAAATACCGCATGCACCGAAAGTATGTATCTATCGTTGTAGCTTATTGATGCCTTATTGTAAATGGCTCGATATCAATAGTAGAATGTACACTAACACAATTGTGATATACGAATCGATTGAATCACTTATAAACAGCTGCTTCTTTCCATTAGCAATTTAAATTGAAAACAAGTTAAAAGTAGTTTTGAGAGGTTATACTTAATTACATTTTTTTTCAAATAATGGTGCAATATGACAAAATATTTTGTTCATCATACAGGCTAAAAGTGTCTTTTTATGCCATATGGTGATGAAATATACTTTTGGTTCAGTAAATAAATCCTGCACATCATAGTTTTTTAGAAGAACTACCCCCATCAGCAGGAATAGTAATACAGCGAGAATCTCTATAGTAACTAGAGAAATAACACATGTAAGATGTAGTCATCTTAGAGTGTGAATATTGCCAAGTTTACTGAATACATAAGATTTACGATTTACGTTCCGTTTCTCTATAGAACCTCTTATATCGCACAATACACGCATTATCGTGAACGTCAAGTGAAGCATCATCTGAGACGGAGTAATATGTGTATTTGGCAAATATAGATGTCACTAGCAAGATTAAAACACTTCTGTTTAAACATTTATTATACTTCAATATACGTCAAAACTCATTTAAATAAGTAATATTATTTTATACTCTTCGCTAATTGTTCAGATTTAATTAGTTTTGATCAAATAAAAAAAATACTTGCTTAAAATGCTCACTTTAAAAATTGTAAATACCTTACTTTGTAAATATACGTATAATGAAACCAATATTAAGTTTTAAGATAACCAACATTTTATTAGGCGTAGATTCAATATCATTTGTTGTTCATTACTGAAAAGTATCATTAGATAATACATTTTGATTATGCATTACATGTTCAATTACTTGGAGACAATTAAAATTTGTTACTATGATACTAATTGTTAAAATTACTAGCTCATGAGACAGACAAATTTATTAACTTGGACTATTCAATTATTCAATAATCCAATGATATTAGAAACTTCATAAATAGTGAAGACAATACCATGGATAAAACATACTGTCTTAGGAGATTTATCATCCTTATGGAACAGCTAAAGCCAGTTGTATTGTTAGTTCTGTCCGGTGCACTGTAGAGGTTGTGTTTACAATTGGTTTCTTGTTATTTCAGTCATTTAAAAACTCGATTAGCCAAATAAAACGACATAATCATAAACAATAACTCATCCTCTAGTTATATAACAAAACAGTAAAGCACAAATTATTAAAGTAACCCTATGTAATAGTAACGAAATGTTATCGACACTAGCGATGAGTGTCACCGGACATGAACTAGACACGAAAAACAAGCTTCAAAATTTACAATTGGAAGAGAAGTCTACTCGTGTTGGTTGGTCTTCGACAATACAGGGTGAAATTACTAAACTCTGTAGCCCGTTTTACGATGTGGCTAGCACATAAGTTGGGACCAGCTTAAACCAACTTTGTTACGCTAAAAGTTTGTTGATGATATGTTCTTTGTTGTTTGAATATGCAAAATTGTCTTAGAACTTAATGTAGGTATTGCGTAATCAATTAACTTAAACAAAAGATTTATTATATCTTGTAGTATTAAACATTTAAATCTGTACTTAAAAACCTTTTCCCATAGCCTCAATAATTATCTTAGCAGTTGTTTACTTAAAGCATTGTTTTGTTACTTTACATTACAAGTTTGGAATAATAAGGTTGAATGAATGAGATAAAAGAAGTAAAATTATTGTAATGATTCGAACGTCAACTTATCAACTAACTGCTTAGAACCAATTTAAATGATTAAACAAGTGGTTGTAACAACGATTCGTTGCATCAAAATTAGTTACAATGAAAGGTTATAAACCAAAACACCTCTTAGACGTTATGAGTTAGCCAGCCTGTAGTGTGAGACTCCTGAATCTATCACAGACTACTCACAAAAAACCCTCTACTCTGTTGGACACAGACCTGGAATTGTTTGTCAAATTACTTCAAGTCAGGCCAACATGTGACCTAAGCCCTCACGGCTGTCACTGTTTTTGGCATTAGATACTTCATGACCTACACCGCATCCCGGTCAAGGTCGAGCTTCTTGGCGCGGCGAATACCCTGGATATAATGAGACACACAGGTCCAATTGTCCAGACGTTATGAGTAGTCATTGTTAGAAATTAAAAAACTGTCGTAGGAAAAGTAATGTACGTAACTCGAGTAATTAGTCTTAAAGACTCTTAGAAAATTTAAGATACGAACCTTCGCGATCGCTGCATAAACTATAATAATATAATTTTTCAGTTACATGATACGATAGAAATATCGTACAGGAAGTAATAAAACCAAACTAGGTAATCTGAAATAAAGTGGAAAGCGTGCTGGTCTAGTGGTAGAGCGCGACGCTTCGGTGCCAAGGTCCCCGGTTCAAATCCCGCCAATCACCAATGGATTTTATCCATGTGATAATGCCGCAACTAGGACTAGCCTGAAGTGATTGTGATGTGTAAACAACTTCCGAGTTATAACTAGCATCCTTAGATGTGACATTAAAAATATCTTAAGTAAAGTAAGATACAAATTAAAGAGTGGTGAATTTAAAAGATCACAAGTTCCACTTTTTCACAGCTGCGTCAAAGAAGTGTAATTAGCTCTCGACTGTAAAGGTTCCACCTCAGCTCCGCATAATTTGTAAACATCTCCTACACAGTGTTTACATCTCTCAGTTGTAATTTTATCTCGCAACCCTTACAATAATTTGAGGGAAGCTCTTTTTAAGCCCACTCGTAGCAACGTTTATAAATTTGGTTTTGTTTTTCAATTGTTTACAGGCCGCTTAACTGTTCTTAAATTTTAAGAAAATGTTTTAAAAGTGACGTGGATTTAATAAAAGTTTTTGGTCGACTAGTTTTATTATTACTGTACATATGAAATATATGTTCAACATATGATTATATACTCATGCTATTGAAGTAGAATTAATTTGGTCTTAGAAATTTTATTATTATCAAGTATAGCCTAGTGAAACCTTTTTCAAACAGTGTAAGCACATGAACCAGTGTGTCTACATGAGTAAAATGTCACTTAGGTTGGAAATATGCATAGAATTGCATCCCTCTGTTTTGTCTTATATTAGTAAAAAGAGTCACACTACTTATAATTGTATTGCTTTATGTCACTACTTCTTGTAAGGAAAGCCACAAGTGTAACTTTATTTTTATTTCTAGACTAGTAAAACGTTTTTAACCTTCACCGTTTTTTTTTTCTTTTTTGTAGTCCATCACAATTGGACTTAAGTTAGCGCAAAAATACATTAGTTACCATATTGTTAAGATAAGTTTAGTCTTTTTTTCATTTTATTGTTGTGATTTTAAATACTCGAAGTAATTGCTTCAGCAAGATAGACTTTAAATATACTAATTGTTTATACGGCATCCAGTTCAGATCGAGGCAATGGCAATGTCAACCGGTACCGTATGTGTGACAGGCTGATCTAATTAAGTTTTTGTATGATCGTTAAATGCTAAATTTAGTTCACCTTGTGTGTTTTTTTTTAACTATGAAAACGGTAGTTTAGATGAATATTCTACGTCTGATGATGGCATTGCAATTTAGAAACGGCTGTAACGCAAGCTACAACAGATTGAGCTGTAGACAAAGATAAAATATATTTTAAGTAGATTTAATGTTTTTACCCTAATCGCTGCGAAAACTTATCTCATCGGCTTTAAAATATATCTGTCAGTTCTTCCAGATGATAATTTTTTTGGTTGTAAACGTCAGGACCAATGCAATCTATCACTGAACGGATTGAATTTAATCTAGGAACATTTCTCGAACTGATTCCTCTTTTTGCCAAATCTCGAATTACTGTAAAATACGGTCCTTAAAAGCGTTACGAATCGTTAAAAAAATATCTTGATGTTAACTAACTATTAAAACTAATTTTATATGTATTTTTTCATTTTCATCGTGAATGTATAAATGGTTCAAAGTAATGTCGAGCAAATGATTCTTCAATTTTGTGCATCTAGGGAGCAAAATTACACGTTTTACAAGAACTGTTCCTCATTTTTATCAAGTTTATAAACAACTTATACACTTTTAATGCAAAATGCAATTTGAAATTTGTCTACGGTTTCTAGTAGCCTACCTATGTGAAAAATTGTTTTTTTTTTCTTAATAAAAATGCATACAGCGTAAAAGTTGGGGTGGTTTTTATTACCAACTTCAAAACTTGGCAAGCGACAAATACTCTCAATTTGCATACTGTTATTTATCTTCATAAATTATAATTACTTTTTTCGATTACAATGTTATTTTTATTCTGTTATAATATTTTACATTTAAAAATTGATTTATTCAGTGTCCTATTAAAATTAATTTTCAAATTCGTGTTGATTACTATTCAATCAAAATAGACGTAGCCTAAATTTGATTTTGCTTGGTTGTCACCCGGAGTGAAGAAAATTAGTGAACAAAGTAGTGTGCAAAGTAAAATGTTGTGGAGCAACTAATTTGAAAATCAATTCCAGTAAACTAAATGGAAAAACATTTATAACAATTGTTAATACTAGTTTTCTGTATTCTATATATAACCAATTATTACCAAACGTATAAACCTTCTTATACAGGGTGAGTCAGTGAAACGGGCCATTTTTCGGTAAGTATTAAAAATAGGTCAAACATCATAACATCGATGTATTCATTAAAAAACATAGTAAATGAGTGAAAGTTTGTGTTGAACCAACAAAACAAGCATCAAGTCTTGAAAATAATATCAGAATCAACTCCTTAAACTTTGACCAGGCAATATCCCCATTTCATGTCAAGGGAAGAAACGGCACACTAAACCGTAGCTTTATTAGAGTGAACTGGCCATTCGTGAAGTGCTTGTGGACCGACCAATATCAAAAATTTGCTTATTGACACATCCCGGAAGTGAGGCTCATCGCTCATCCATAGGTTGTGAATTAGCTCTGGGTCATCTTCCATTAGTTGAAGCATATGCTCACAAAAATTAATGTGAGATCGAAATTCACCCATATTCTAGGCCTGCACAACCTGAATTTTGTACGGATTCATGTTAAGATCTTAATGCAAAATTTGCCTCACTGTTGGCGCAGAAAGTCCAATTGCTTTTCTAAGCTGTCGGTCAGATCCACAGGGACTTCTGGCAATCGTTTAACTGATTCAAATGTTTCGGGTGTCCGAACAGTTCTGGTACTCCCACCTCTTCTTTTTGTGATTCGTCTCGTTTCTTCCAAGTTTCAGCCCTGAGTTGCATGTCTCGATGGAACTTGAGAGGGCAGACCAAAATGATTGCGCAAGGCCCGATGTGGTGTACGCACAGAACTTTCACTGTTTTGATCAAATGCCTTGACGGCAAAACCCCGCTGTGACCAACGCTGAAGCTGTATGGCAACTAAACTTCCAGAGGTTGGGAACGCAGGGTAACTTACTCGGCCCCTTTCCTTCTTCCCCTCTACTCACTAACGTTATAAGAAAATAGCCCGTTTCACTGACTCACCCTGTAGATTGAAAAATTGGATGAATTATCACTAAAACATGATTCTATTGGTAGTTTCTTTTCAGTCGTGAATTGTAAGAGGGTTCATATCAAATAGATGGATGTAGCAATGTCCTGCTAAAATTCACTTTGTTTGCCATTTTAAACTCGTCATAACCCATAAGTAAAACCCATTTAAAAACACATGCATATTTATACTCCTGTTTAGTGATTTTGTAAACATGACTATCCTTCATCTAAATACAGTGGAAAAACTAAGGTTTTTGTATTGTTTAAGGTTTAACACATACCTTGTCTGTTTCTATCCAACCGAATTCTCATGAGAGAAAAACTGACCTGAAATAAAGAAATATTAGTTATACATTTGACCTTCGATAAATTTTCATAAACTTATGAACACAATAAGGTTAGATGGGTTTCTGACTATAGCCATGCTCGAATGCATTGCTTCCACAACACAATACCCAGTGTTTATTGTTAAGCAATTATTAATCTTTAGGCCAATATTTTTACGATTTAGATAATAATATAAGATTCCCATTGTGTAAGTATTTTCATAGGCAAATGGCCCTTCGTAAACACATAGTTTATCTGTACCAATACATCAAACCATAAAGTAAGTTTCCCCTTAAGGGTAATTATTTTAACTACTCCATAAATTTGTAAACTAAATATAATCTGTTTAGATGTTACTCATACACACATCGAGCAACAAAATAAAAAATAAACGGTATCAGCATTCTGACACATACTTTCTCCCATAAGTTTGTCAAAAACCTTTATCATGTGTAAGTGGTGAGAGTAAATAACTGTAGGCCTATACGCAAATGGGATTTGTACAATTTTGTTCAGAATTTAAAGGATTATAACATGCTAAATTTTTATCAAAATTGTTCAGGCCATTTTTGGGAAAATCCGATTTTTCTGTTATTTTATGGGGGTTTTATGGTAAAATGACATAATTTACAATAACTTTTGAACCGTAATTTTTACAGAAATGGGATTTGTACCATTTTGTTCAGAATATAAAGGACTATAACATACTAAATCTTTATCAAAATCGTTCGGCCATTTTTGGGAAAATCATATTTTTTCGTTATTTTATGGGGTTTTATGGGAAAATCCCCATTAAAAATAAAAATTTCTAAAAAATTTTAAAAAACTATCAAAACTGTAAGGACTATAACATACTATGTTAAATCAAAACTGGATTTTTTTCTAAAATCCTATTTTTTGTTATTTTATGGGATTTTTATGGGAAAATAACATATTTGACCATAACTTTTGAACGGTAATTTTTACAGATATGGGATTTGTACCATTTTATTCAGAATTTAAAGGGCTACAACATACTAAATTTTTATCAAAATCGTTCGGGCCATTTTCGAAAAAATCCGATTTTTCCCGTTTTTTATGGGTTTTTATGGGAAAATCCCCATTAAAAATCAAAATTTCAAAAAAATGAAAAAAACGCCTGGAGATACCATGGATTAGAACCTACATACCAAATTTCATCGAAATCGGACCACAGGTGTGGTCTCTAGCTCTGTACACATCCAGACACACAGACACACACACACTCACACACACACACAGACATCACTTCGAAAACCACTTTTTTGGGTCCAGGGGGACCCAAAACGAATATATCCACTCAAAACTCAAACTCAAAAATTTTGACGAAAACAATACTTTCTCCATATACTATGGTATAGGGGGAGAAAGTAAAAATTTAACTAACGAAAAGTTTAAGCAGATTTTCCTTTGCAGTAAGTATAATATACGTGACGATATGGATCCATTTAGTATTGCAAATCAATACATTCGAAAAAACGACAAATGAAATAATAGTTTGTAAGAAATGGTGTTTTATCCTAAGTATTTGCGTAGTAACTCTTTTAACAATTATTATTCTTAAAAATTAAGAATCTCGCATACAGAGCGAAGGATTAAATACTCCAATAAAATTACTACCCCGACACAGAGGAAGTAGTTTTTCAGAAATGTTGAGGCTCAAAAGCTTCTCCGACCTTGAATCGATGAGTGCGGGATTTTCCCATTAGCTAATTGTCACTTAGTGACAGGTTGAAAGTAATGTTTCCCTTGTAAGATTCCTTTTAATTTTGTCTTGTGTTTACCAATATACTTTAAAGTGGTTTATAAGTTAATTGTAACATTATTAAAACGTTTATATCATCCTTGAACTTATGATGTGTTCATCCTTGAATCATAAAAACTTCAATTACCAATCACTGAGATAAGGACACCATCTAGAAGCGTATATCAACCCAAACGTGTGTGAAGGATGAGTGAAAATGGTATGAGATCATCTGTGTAGCTTTGTTACTGACTAAGATCAGCTGTTTCATTAGCCAGGATCATTTTGTTAAAGCCCAACAATCAGGAACAGCTGGGTCTAGATTCAAACTATCAAAAAGCTACGGATTTTCTCAGGATAGAACCGGTGACGTTTTTATTGTTGCAGAGCACTTTAACCACTCGACTACTCTGCGTATATAATGAAACGTAGATATTTTGTGCACTTGCTTAGTATCCATTTAAATGTTTGCAAACATGGATATGTATGCACATCTGACTTCGAGTCTTTTTAGAGAGTATACGTGTTATGATGAAAAAACCAAATTAAAATACTTCATAAAATACAATCAATCCATGTTTATATTAGTTCATAGAGTGTATTATATTCAAAGCCATTTTCAGTAAAACCGACATTAATTAGGCTTAAACAAGGTAACTCTTTTATCAATAGCTCCGGCGCAGCGCGGTAAGTGAGTTAGAAAGTTACATTAATGCACAAATAGCATTATTAACCATCGCTCAAGTTAACTCCCAGAGACATTTTAGACACTGTTCACTTACTGGTTTATATTGGTTTCAAAGGACATTAGTAGTATTATTCACAGTGGTAAATTATACTTAATTCGTCATTATTTTTAAGAATTTGTGTGGGTCAATGTGTTATACAAGTCGCATTGTAGGTCGTTGTAATTAATTATACAATGCATGGATCCTGCAAAAAAATACAACCAGTCTCCTACAAACAGTTTGTCCTGTGTTCTAGTTATTTTTATATAGTTACTAATGAGTTATTGTTATCTGTTATATAGCTATTGTTAGATTACTAGGTAGTTCAACTAACTTTTACTCCTAATAAAAGGTCAGTAGCTGAACAAGATCAGCAGATTTCTCGTCAGCAGCGCCAAATGAAGCCTGATTGGTAGGTAGTTCCCCTGATTCAGCGATTGCCTATAATACTAAAAAAACATTGTTTTCTATTTTGAACTATGGATATTATTTATGGATATTAAAATTTCACTTAACGAAATGTATTGATAGTACCGTCAAACTAGACATGGAACAATAATCCGCAACATAAAAATGAAAAACTAATTAAAGACTTAGCGTTTAGTTTCATTAAATTAATCCGAAAATACTTACGTTTTATAAAAACTACTGTTTATGCTGCTAATAGGTGATGGAATGTTTAAATGCATTAAATATCTGTTCAATATGAAGGATTTATTAGCAGAAAACCGATTTCCCAAGGGACAATAAATATCACGAAATACGACGTAGCGAACAATAGGCTGCTCTTATTGGTGAAACAGAGATTTACTCGATTGTAGCGGATAACATGTCTTTTGTGTAGCTACGTAACGCTGTAGCGCCCGTTTACGGTGAAATATGTAAAAAAAAAAACTCAATCATATTTATTCATATTTGGTATGTATTGATTTTTAGATATTGCCAGAAAATTATTTTCTCATACTGTTTGATATTAGAACGTGATTAATTCGATCATAATGCTTAAATGTAGATTTTATCGTCAAAGGCTTTTTCAGTTCTTACTTTTTTAATAGAGTAATATTACTTTTTAGTTATTAAACATGAAAACTTAAAGACTGCTATTACAAGTTGTCTTGACAAGTTATCGTGTCAACAGACACACAAAAATGCATCTATGAATTTGAACGAATTGTATTTTTGGCCTCCGGGGACCTCAAAGCGAAAAAGTAAATCGGTCCCGGATCCAGGTCTTATCATGAAACCTACGGCAATAGCTTTGACTATTAATACTACTTCTGTATCCAATAGTCAATGGTAATAGCCTATTCCCTGTGTGGAAAATTCGATTAAAAGTACAATGGCGATGCATTTGAGTAAACTAGACATTGAGAATACCCAGGGGTTACATTCGTCATGTTACTACTACTACATGCTGCACCATTGATTATACCTTTGCCTATTGACCCAGTAGTCAATTATTTTACCTTTTTGACGTAGTAACATCATTATCATTTAATTATAAAGTATGCGTCAAGGAAATGGGCTCGGCTAATGGGTATCGAGATATTCCATTAGCCAATGTTTGTCTCAAAACACTTCACTGAAGGCGTGGGATTTCTTTAATGGAAAACATTGCAAATGTAAATTGAATTGAAAAATATACTCAATTGAAAGATAACTTATCTATTACACTGAGAATGTGATACCATAATGTAAATTTTGATTCAATTAGACAACACAAAAATTCTAATTGTTTGTGGCCTTTAAAATCATTTGGTATTTTTCCCTAGGGCCCTATGCACGAGCCCGGGATTAGACCTAGAGGTTGCAGCATTATCACTCGATTTTATGATTTAACGGGATTTGAACCCGGGATCTTAGGGACCGAAGGTCAGCGCTCTAACCACCAGACCAGCTTATTCCCCTGTGGTTTGAAAATCAATGGGTGAACATGATTGATTATAATGTAATTGTTAAATCGGTGTATTGCTTTTAAATATAAATTTAATTCGTTAAATGAGTTGATACAGTTCTAAAACTATGAAAAAAGTGTGTAATACTATTTACTAAACCTATGGAGCTATACCTTGTGTGTACATACTTTTGATTTGCTCTTAAGGTGTTTATATGAATTACACTATAACATTTGTTGGCACAATATTCAATACATTATGTAGACCTATAACTTACAGTAAACTTTAAATATAATGAAAACTTCACGATCAATTTCAATTTATCTCGCCAACCCCCTTTTTACCCAATTTTTTCTTAGATTTGAAGCAAAAATCCGATTCCGATACTGGAATTAACTTAGTGCACAGACGCTCTCACAAAGTCAAATTTTTATACTCTTCTTTTAAATTAAATGTAATATTCAAATGGTTTACAATTGGTCTACTAGCAACCATATTTTCTATGGATATTTATCTTTCTTTTTGTGATTATATTTCTATGTAAAGGTACTCCTACGGACACTGTAACGTTTCAACTGAAAAACAACAAAATTTCGCCATCGAAATCTGATTTAAGGCAATTTTCACATTGGTTGAAGCTCAATCATTGAAGAGTGTTAAACGTGTGGTCCTATAGGGAATTTAAAGCTTTGGGAATCGGCAGTTTATGATTTATATTGCATTCAAAACTAATGGAATTATTCTAAATTCGGCACTTTAACACATTTGTAGTGTTCGTTTGATGATTCGACATTTTAAAATAAATATTTCGGCCATTTAACACAAACATTATTTCAGCAATTTTGGAATCTAAATTCCTATAACGTCGAATAAAAGACTATGGAATACTTAATGTTTACTTTATAGTCTGTGGTCGCAATGTTCGGCAAATTGGGACTAAAAACATGATTCTATCAATATAGGATTTGGTCCTATGGCACCTTCTCTAAACATACACGTGTACTGAATAGACGTTTCTGCTCCTCTATAGAACCCCTCATATCACACAATACACGCATTATCCTGACATCAAGTGAAGCACCATTCACGAGGAAGTATTCTGATATGTAGATTTGGCAGATTTACATTCCACGAAAGAGATAAGTCATAAAAGGAAATATAGACTGAGTAATGAAAATCAAAGTATCAGTTTCAGCATGGTACTTATAAGTTTCATTAGATCTAAAAACCTTATGCTTGACTGAAGTGAACCAATTTAAAAATTCCGACCATCTACTAAGTTCACCTAGCTTTATAACAGCTTGTTACTCTATTATGTTGGATGTTGCACACGTGTATCCATATTTTATCTAACGTATAATGTTTTGTAATGTTTTGCACCATTATCCAAAGCCAAAACTCTAAACTTATCAAATATTAGAACCGCGTGCAAACTATTTTCAAGTTTAACGGGCTATGTGCCCATAACGATAGACTGCATGCCTCTTCTGAGGCTAAAACTGAATTATTAAAATCCCCTTTAAATAATTTGGTAAACATTTTAAATGTGTTTTTCTTTATACTCGTTCATTTGAATTATCTATTTCAGGAAGAAATGTTAAAGTAAACCACTGCTAAGATATAACCAAATGTGGTTATACTATAAGATGCTTACAATGATAAGACTTGTACCTTGAAATGAAGGTTTAAAAATCATATTGTTCAGAAATAGACCCCGACTAAAGGCAACACAACCACAAAGACTTCCAAGAAGGTAAATGTTTCTGCAAAGAATCCTCTGTGCTTGTACTGTATATGTAGGAGATATTTCCATCGGAGGAAAGGAATTTTAAGACAAAGATAAAATTGTGGGTATAAAACAATTTTGTGAACATATAAGGGGAAAAATATTACTTGAGTTCATGTGCTTACATTTCATACGTAAATCACTAAAGGTGTATTATTAATTAATAATACTGTTTGCATCCACACACCTAAATTTGTAGTAAAAGCATGTGCTTCGAATTGTAGATAGGACTGCAAAAATGTCAGTACTGTTCCTAAGTGTTGAACCCTGTTAGAATTGTTCATTTTGCCAATTTAATATAGCCAAAGAGGAAAACTGTTTCGGTAGCATCAAACATAATTAAGTGACGAGACATTTTACCCCGCTTGACATAAAATGAAACCTTTTGAACAAGATTCTCGTTTGTGTTTGTCTGTCTGTGACAATATTCTCTTTGTATCTCCCACTGACTCAAACAAATGTTCATTATCTTTTTAGTACAGTTAATTTTAACGAACCATATTTTGAAGAAATAATAGGAAAAACATTAAACAGAAAACTTTATATTTTACAGTTTTTTAATTAGAAATGTTAATAATAAAGAAATTGCATGTAATCATTAAAATAAGTAATACCTAAATTAATATAGCATACAATTTTTTATTTATAATAATCCCAAAACTTAATTCATTATTTTAATAGAGTATTCGTACATGCATTGAATACAAAAAAAAATTAATATTTTAAAACTTTGACATTTATATTTTTGCTGCTACATTATATAAATACGTATAAGGTAAATCATCCTAGCTTTCTTAACTATATCAAAATCTGCGAGTTGCAAGTTAATTATATTAATAGCAATAACCTTAAAGTAAAAAAGCTAATACTACTCTAAAAAATACGTTGAACATAACATTAATATTTCATTTTTATATACGACCCATTTAAACATTTTTCAAAATCAACTTATTCTGGTTCTGAGACAAATTAAACAATAATAACTAGCTATTGCTAGCTATGGAAATCGTCTTGACAGCTGTTTGGTTATAATAGATCTACTCGCTTACATGTATGAGGTTGGTCGTTCAACCCCGACCCTAGTATATATACATTTTTTTTACTGTAAATTAATGACACGTTCCAACAAAAGTCCGGTGTTTCGGCCGTTATTAAAAAATTCGAAATCCCAATGACGAAAAGAATCTTTGAAAATCAAATACATAGATGATTAAACTTTTGATTCTGCGATAAACGAAAAAATTATTAATGATTTTCTAATTTTTTATTTACTTAAATTAAAATATATTTTGCAGCCTAGTTAATAGAGTCCACTCAGATTCAATTACATTACCATAGTACTTTAAAAGGGGATCATTTCCTAGCTGATAAAGTTTAGGGCTTTTGATGCAACACACAAAAGGTGCATTTGTAAGGCTTTTATTTACCGAATAGGTATGGATAGTAGTTACAAAAGGGAGTTAAAATTCTCAATTATTTTACCCCAATTTAAATGGATAGGACATACTATTTCATTAGACGCAGATTTTTTAATGATGCCTATGAAAATACTATAAACGTCTTCTTATTTTCTATAGAAATTTTAATATGAGGTCCTTTGTAATAAATTAAAATGAAAAAAACAAGTGAACTTAAGGTTGATGCACATGAGAAGTATAAATAAGCTACCTAAGTTGTTAAAGCATACTATGCATTAACATATAAATTCCTTAAATTTAAAAAAGTTAGAATTTTTTCGTTTGATTCCAATCGTCAAAGCTCGCGCGTTTTTCATGAACTCCCTTTGGGAATAAAATAAATTAAGTTCTTGTTTACAATATTCGCGATCTTACTATATCACCGCACTTTAAGTCTAAACCTAACTATTGAAATCCAGGACTTAAAATATCAATTGTGTTACGGGAACGACTGCCGCTCTTGCTATATTGTATTATTTCTTGGCCTGGAAATGAACTCGAATAAGTACTCACGTCAGCGGGTTAAAGGATAATAAGCAGATAATGCAGCAAGACAATACTTACTTTCTTATTACTTCTGTGAGAACATTTTCTCTGCAAGATGAAAGGCAATCATCAACCAAAGCCTACTCATTATGATTGCAGGCGTTCCTAATGGGAGGATTTTATTCAAATCTGCCGCAACATTTATTCTCAATTCCACTTTATCTATAGCTGGCTGTGTACTTATCTATATTTCCCATCTTGTAGATTTATTCAAGTACAATCAAAAACAAGGACTAGTAAATTCGATAAAGCGTTCAAATCATTAAGTATTTATTTTATATTGATAATTAGTTTTCTTATTATAGCTTGGATATAATTTCAAGTAGGGGAAAATATTTTTATGGTAAAATAACATTTAATGACTAAAGAATTATATTCACACTGTTATTAAATTCGTGCTAGATAATTACTCTACGAACTGACCGATACGACATTAAGTAAGGGAATTTAATGTAAATATTTTCCTCGAGGTCATAATTTGTATAATTTATATAAAACCAACCTTTAGCTGCAATATTCCCTGCACAGATGAAATTCCTCACATTGTAATGTTGATTATTCTGGTATATATCGCGAATATTTTAACAGAAAGGTATGGATCATAAACTTGAACAAATTACGTAACTGGCCTTAATCATATCCTTATAACATTAAAATATCGTTAGACAATTCATTTTAAGCAATGTTAAATAATGTTTACTTTCGGGCCAGTAGCATAATTTCTTTATTTTTATGCTCCGTACCGTTTTGTTCTAATCTTCGTGGTAGGCCTATATATTATTATGAGAGATTCTGGACTTTAAAGGAAAGTGGGAAGGTTTTTAGAATATTTTTAATAATGTCGAGAAAAGAACATCATTATTACTTATTAATATATAGTGTATATATATATATATATATATATACTATAAATTTATATATTTATATATTGAGTATATATACTCATTATTATCAATGTTAATTAAAAGACAATTAAATCTGACAATTTCAAGCGAGATATTTTAGTTTCCAGTTTATACAAACCTATCATAAAAACCATCAAATATCTTAGTACTTTTAAAAACATATGGGATAATGTGGGATTTCAACTGTAATCAGATATAATATGGTTTAAATAATACGGTATTTAAAATGCGTCACGAAAATGAAGTAGCTATTTCCTTGTTCTTTTTTAGAACAAAAAATGATATAGCTGTAAGTCATCTGATCATTATGATTTCACACATGTTGCACTACTGAAACGTCTTAATACGTTGTTGTCTGGTTGCAGGTCAAAAAACCTGGAAGTAAGGTCCACCCGATGTTATTTAGTGGTTTCTGTTTCTTCAAAACCTACATAATTAAAATAGGCAGGGTGCCACTTTGTCACCCTTGAGCAAATTGAGATATTCAAGATGGCGGCCAAGATGACTTAAAAACTATATAGGGTTAGTAAAAAGTGTGGAGACCCGCTGTTATTTTTTTAACGGCCCATACTAGAAAAACTAAACTCGGCACACCATTATGGCATGTTATGAAGTACTTTTTGGGCATAACCGCAAATTGGTGTTCATCCCCAAAATGGGGGATTTTGGGGGAAACTCAAAAATTTCAAAAACAAAGACCCATCGAGTGACCCCTCATTTTAAAGGTCCTGGTAAAAGAAAACCAACAACGCAAATTAGAGGTCTCTATCTCAGTTCAGTAAAAAATGGCAGCCAATTGAAATTCTCTTAGTTCCCAAACCCAAAATGGGGGATTTTGGGGGAAACTCAAAAATTTTAAATGAAAAGCCCCATCGAGTGACCCCTCATTTTGAAGATCATAATAAAAGAAAACTAACAACGCAAACTATTGGTCTCTATCTTAGCACAGTAAAATATGGCAGCCAATTGAATATAAAATTGCGAGTTATTTCCGATTTCTAAAGATTTCAATCAGCTTCCATTTTTTATAGCTTTGAAACTTTTGAGTTTCCCCCAAAATGCCCCATTTTGGTGATGTACACCAAGTGACGGTTATGCCCAAAAAGTACTTCATAACATGTCATAAAGGTGTGCCGAGTTTAGTTTTTCTAGTATGGGCCATTAAAAAAATAACAGGGGTCTCTAAACTTTTTACTAACCCTGTATAAATATCTTTCCCTATAGAATAGACAGGATAATCATTTTGTGCCTAGTTTGATGTTTTAATTGGAAAATTACCCAAAATAATAAATCAATATAAGTTTTTAATAATTTCCACATTAATTTGTTGCCAAGTTACCTTATCAACAATGTTATCAAGTATTTACTTGACTTAAAACATTATAAATCTATGGTTTCTGAGGATAAGTGCAACATTCAAACAGAACACAGTCATCAAATCAGTTAACTTACAAGCAGTTCTCCTAATTGATGCTTGTGCTGTACTGTGGACAGTGCATTATCCTTCTTCAGGAACTGTGAATGACTTTATCAACTGCTTTTTAAATTATAGTTTTTTTGAATTAAGAAAAAAAACACTGTTCTTTAGGCTAGTCAAAATACGGTCCAACATCAAACTTAAGGTAAAAGAAATAAAATATATTTCTTCCCCATATATTCCAAAATATATAGGATTTTGTCAACAAAGGTATAAAGAATATTATACTAAAAATCAAGAAAAATCCAAGTGGCGGAAAGCCGCCATTTTTGAAAAAACTTCCGCCATATTGGATTTATGTAAGCTTTTAGTAAAACATCAATAATTTGACAACTAATCGCCTTAACAATCTGCGGTTTGTCTTAATAGCTTCCTCATCAAGTTTACTTTAAGATAATAATAACTTTATACCATTTCAATATTGATTTATTTAAAAGATACAGCTTTAAATAGAAACAATACCAAATTTCGAAGATTTTTTTTGAACCTTTAAATGTTTGCAAATACAAACTCAGGTGATAAGAACATTCATATTTTGTGGCTCTTAAAAGAATCTGCATAAAATTTTGAACAATTATCAACCTCATATCAGTTTGTATATTGCTTTGAAGATATATTATGGGATATATTGTTATTAGTCTTCAACTTTGAACGCTAGCCGTGCTGCACCACTACATCTAGTCCGGTTAAAATACACTTTGAGGTGGGAAAAATTGCTTTGAGAACATTTAAGACATATTTTGGAATCATACATTCATACATATAGGGCAATGTATAAAAAAAATCTGACAAAATCCGAGCATGAGAACACTGAAAAAGAAGGGGTTTTGAAACATACCAAAATTCAATTTTTCATAATAGACAATTACATATATGTGTGCGTGAACACGATAACTTGAGTAATTTGTATACAATTTTGATGAAATTTGGTTTGAAGGTGTAAGGCGGGATAAACTTGAATGAGTTCGCGAACCAGCATGATCGGACCATGGGTACGGGGTTTTACGCGGGGTTTTATGGGGTAAAAATTGGTTTTTTTAATTTTTGACCCTCTAAACGCAAAATTTTCCAATTTTTCTCCAGACCTTCTTAAAGAGCTTAAAAAACAAATAATTTAGTATATCAAAGTGTTTTTGTACTATTAATAGTTATGGAGAAAATTCAAATAATTGTTATTATAAAATTCCCATGTTATTCTTATGGGGAATATTGTTGTAGTCTGCTTGTTTATGGATATATTTTGATCAAACTTGGTAAATTTATTTATTTTATACTAAGTTATTAATATTTCACTAAAAAACACACTTGTTTACCCTCCCTGTAGCAGCAAGCCTATGTACTCATAAAAATTAATGTTAATTAAATACATTTAATTGAAAATCAATTCAGGCAACTGGAAATTCGCTTAGTCGGCAGGTTTGCTGCGTCGGGGGTATTTTATTACTAAGATAATCAATTATTGGTATTCTCTGACCCTTAAAACATAAAATTAGACACAAAAATTACTATCCTGTCCCTTCTTTAGGGAAAGATACAGCAAATATACAGTTTTTAAGCCATCTTGGCCGCCATTTTGAATATTTCAATTTGCTCACCTGCAGATTTTAATTATGTAGGTCTTTAAGAAACAGAAAACACTAAAAAACATTGGGTGGACCTTACTTTCAGGTTTGGGTGAAAAATGCCTTTTGGCAACTAGACTATTGGGCAACATACAACTGAATAGGAAGAATCATCAAACTATTTAGTTATATCATAGATGACGTATGTTTTAATAGTATCAAAAATATAATATATTATGTATTAAACTTACTAGTAAGTATGAATATAAAGGTACAAATGTGTAAAACTGTTACAAAAACAGGACTACAGTATATATCTGAAAATTGGTTTAAGTTACATTTGTTAAATGATTAATATATTTTACATTACACGTCTATTCTACACTGCTTAAAGTATTCTTTACAACATTAATCAAAGCGTCAAACACAACAGCTGTGATTGTAGTTAGATGCATGGAGTGGCAGAACAGCTGATTACTATTGAATTGTTTGCCATCAGCTGATTGACAAACACAATTTACTACTCTAGAATCTCTGTCATGTAATTATGTAACAATTGACAAAATCTCATCAATTCACAACGTAGTGATTGAACTTTTTGAATAAGTGTTTTGCATCATAATAATTAGTTTCACACAATTTCATTGTTTTTGTTTCGATGTTTTGTGTCTGTCGGTAATATAAAAGGTCTAATAACAGTTGAATTGATTATTTTACTTCCATACGAGGTAAAAGGAAGGATGAAAGGTTGTAGCTGTAGCAGATCGTTGTTGTAAAGCTTAATCTGACGTAACTCTCGAGTCGTAATTGTTCAGTTAATATCAGGTCAATACGATAATCCGGCTCAGCTGAACGTTTTGCTGCCATGTAATACGTAGTTGATTCAGTTACATCCTAAAATGAAAAAAAAAATGTTGATGAAATGACATTTGGGGTAATTACTTGCATTACTAATACGGTTTAGGGTATTTTGAATTTTGTCTATATTTGAAATACTTCTATAGGGTTTTGGTAATTAACTTTATAAATTAGCTTATCGTGGTTAGTTTTTAAATGTGATATAAAGATATTTAAGCAAATCAATTTATTAGGTGGAAGCTTATTGAATAAAAAATAATAATTGTTGTCAGTACAGATATGTCTTTTTAAACATTTTTTCCTTAAACAGCTGAAACATACTTTTGTCCGGTTTCACGTTGTTTCGTGAATATAATAGCTATATTTAGATTGCACTTGAATAAATTCACAAAATGGGAAATATAGATAAGTACACAGCCAGCTATAGATAAAGTGAAATTGAGAATAAATGTTGCGGCGGATTTGAATAAAATCCTCCCATTAGGAACGCCTGCAATCATAATGAGCAGGCTTTGGTTGATGATTGCCTTTCATCTTGCAAGAGAAAATGTTCTCACAGAAGTAATAAGAAAGGAAGTTGTTGTCTTGCTGCATTATCTGCTTATTATACTTTAATCTACTGATGTGAGTACTTATTCGAGTTCATTTCCAGGCCAAGAAATAATACAATATAGCATGATCGTAGCTCGGCAGTCGTTCCCGTTACACAATTGATATGTTATGTTATGGATTTCAATTTTTAGGTTTAGACTTAGTTTGGTGATTTTGTTTTTGTGATTTTGTTTAAGTGCAGTGATATAGTATGATCGCTGAATATCGCAAACAAGAACTTTATTTTGTTTTATTCCCAAAGGGTATTAATGAGCGGCACGAGAGTTTTGATGATAGGAACTAAAAAAAAAATTATAACTAGTTTAAATTTTAGGAATTATATGTTAATGCATAGTAAGATTTAACAACTTAGGTAGCTTATTTATACTTCTCATGTGCAACAACCGAGTACCTTTTTTTTAAGTTCACTTTTTTTAATTTAGCGAATTTCTCATATAGGGCTATTATCGCAGTACTCATGGTAAGACCTGGTAAGACTCGTGGTAAGACATGCATAGTTCCTCTTTTAAAGATATCGATGTGGATGGATACAAGTAGAACATAAATAATGCCAATCATTTAATACACATGGTCTATCCACAAGATTCTAAGACACTAAGCAGTTACCATAATTTAACGGAAACAGATACATATTAATATGGACCTGGTTGCTGCGTTCTTAGTGCAAATACGTCCAATATACTGGGTTAACATTTTATAAAAAAGGAACTTCATGGACCTAAACAAAACATGAGTACATTCAAGTCCTTAAAACGTTATTGGAACTCTCCAAATGGACTTCCAAAATTCGAGATGGACCTTTGGAAGAAAAAGTTGTTATCAAGGCAAAAACTGAAACATAATGTTATTTAAATTTTCTCCTTAGTACAGTAATTGGTTTAACGTACAATACATGTTTTATTCAATTTATCCCTACAACTACTTTACTTTAACCAAGTAAAATTTAATAAGACTATTGGGTAGGCCTACTCTCTCTGGACTATTGAATCATTGAAATGATCATTGAAAATCCCGTTAAAAGCGCTGGTAAAAACTGCTATATGTATCATTTAGCAATCATGCTAGAAGTGAAGCAACCTAAACCCAATCTTAAAAAAGCAAAATTCAAACAGATGCCATGCATAAACAGATGAAAAATTTTTAACAGTGTTTATACCTGATTTAACAAAACATCATCCGGAAATTGAGTCCAAACTGCAAATTGAAATACGATAAGTATTAACGTAACACAATTACGGTGGTGAAGCTATTACACCCCTTGCTTATTGGTAATCAGCTGACTATACCATCTTGAAAGTTCCAAACACAGACATAATTTCGCCGTACATAAAGTGAAATATTTAATGTTATTGCATAGTAGGTGTAGACCCTCGTCCATTAGGTGACCTAGGCCCTTGGCAAGTGTTGAAGGCACGTCCAGGCCAATGCCGAACTGTCTGTGCAGGTATATAGTCTGTACACTGGCTAGGGTAGACACTTCACTCACCACAACCAACAATGAAGGTAAGTGCCTTCTGGGCAATAGGATAAGAAAATATTGTTTAACAATTTAAACTTTTTTCTTTTATTTATTACTAGGACCTGGAAAATTAACTAATTTCGACTCTAGTTTTTTCTTTTTAAAACTTGAGTTAAATATTTAAAAAAAATACATTAAAATTTACATGGGTAAGTTAAAATTTTTACATTAGAGGCATTTTTTCTGTACCTTGTGTGTGTGTGTGTTGAAACCAAAGGACTTTTGTATCGTTTACAAGGAAATTATTCGAAAGCTTTTAATATTTTCTAACACAATATTTTGTTGTATACATTATAATATGACTTTGTACATTACAGTACTGCCACTATTGCAGAACGCTAATTTGTATGGTTACAATACGTTTTACTTTGTAGCACAACATAAGTAAATGTTAAGGTAATTCAAAATAATGTTGCTCCTAATAAACTACCAATCCAATGACAAACAGTTTCTTAATTGTATCGGTTTACCACATTTATAAAGCTCAAATATTTATAGACAATTGTAAAATACAATTCCTACAAAAGTAAAGTTTTGCTTTGTCTTTCTTTTTAACTCATTACAAGAATAATTGCATTTACCCTTTAACTTTCCATAGTAAATACGGAAAGGTAAAGGTTCTCGTAAATGTAAACTTTTCCACTTTGCTTCGCGTCTTGACAGTAAATGTGTTTATTGAATTCATGTCACATCAAGTTTGCCGGTGTTATGAAACTTGAAGTTTAAAAAAACAATCACAAAATATCGAGGCCTGGAAACGCTGTTTAGTATAGTTTACTGCTCGCTATTTGGTTGTTTTTAAATCCGTAAAGGCAGTTTTATAAAATATAATATTTATATATTTATAAATTCTTAATTACCGAAATAAAATATAGAACGAACACTTTAATCCTCTGGGCCAATGTTCAGGCTACCAGCCAATAGAGATTACAGGTTTTTAGGATATCTCTTATATGAGCTTCAGTGGAATTTCTTTTGAGAAACTTTACTGATGCCGTTAATATGGTTAAATTAATAGGCTGCGAATTTATTTTTTCAGGAGTAAAATTGTCTCGGGTATACATTACAATTCAAACAAATATTTTAAAATATGGTTATGGAGAATAAGCATATCCGAAGTAACTTCTTAGTAGGGAAATTTTTTCCATAACTTTTAATACCCCATAAAGAATAGCGAACAGGCGTAAATAATAATAGCAAAAGTTGACGTTTTGAATTATTGTTAGAATACGCATACGGTATATCCGTACATTAGACAGATTGAACCATGGTTGTAGCTTCTATACAACATTTTTGAGCTGTGACGAAAATACAAGGTAAATAAACCACTATTAATAGATTGAGAAGCTTTTTAATAGTAATTTATTTTCTGTTTTGTGTACTTGCATTAGCTGGGTAGCTGAGAGGTTAGAGTTCTGACATACTTATCAGAAAATTTCGAGTTCGATCCTGAGAAAATGCAAAAAATGTTGATGGTTTGAAAAACTCATTGGGCTTTTCATAAATATCTGTACCTAAATAACTGCCTGATTAGACAGTAACAAAGCTGTCATCTCATCCATTCAACATCTTTCAGCAATGTTTGCATTACAACTAGCACTCTACTAAAAATGTAATGTGAATATAGGTACAAGCTAGGGCAGCTCTTCATAGGTGACCTCTTCTTTCAGGTCCTCCTGATTTCCGCCGCCCTTGTCGCCGCCGCCCTGTGTGCCGCCCCAGCACCGCCCGCGGGGTGGACGCCATCAGGAAGACTTCTCCTGGTACCCGCCCGCCTGGAGGCTTACCCACCCCCGGCCGAGTACCCCCAGACCACCACCCAGCCCGAGACCAACCAGACTCACGTTGCTCAGGTAGCTAAAACACGTTTGAAATTTTCACAAGAACCCCAAGAAAAGTTTTGAAGAAAGCAGATTTGTTTTTGCTATGATCTTTGAAGTGTGTTTTAATAAAATCATACTGTACTTCTTCCAGTCAAGATTCAAGTAAACTTTTCAAAAATGGTATCTATCGAAGTATTCATCAATTTATACTTGTTTATCAGAAAGACGTTTTTGTCGTCAACTGTTTCTTAAAACAATGTTTGTGAGGGAATAGTCTACAAGTGTTAAATTGTAGCTTATAGCTATCAGAAATCATTATTACTCAATAACTCAGTTTCTGTTACTATTTTGTAATGACTCCGTGGTTTCCGTTTCAGGAATCTGAGTCAGACGAAAGCCAGTCTGGGAAGTTGCTGGAGAGCGGAGAGTACTACGTGTTGTTGCCCGACGGTCGTCTTCAGATGGTGAAGTACGCTACTGCAGCCCTCAAGTCTGGGGAGACCGACTCAAAGGAGGCAAAGAACGTACAAACCCAGAACAACCCAGCGGAACAGTTCCAGAACGCTTACTACATTCAGGCCCAGGAGGAACAAAAGCAGGAACAACCCGCTCAATACAACAACGCTCCTTACAAGTTCCAGCCAGCTGCTTACCCCGTGTTTATCCGACCTCAAGAGAGCGACAGCTCCCGGTACACCGCTGAGAACTCCCAGAACTTCCAGAATTTCCAGAAGTTCCAGAATTTCCAGAAGTTCCAGAAGTTCCAGAAGCCCGAGGAATCCAAGTTCCAGCAGGTCAAGGAGGAGCCAAACTACCGGATCGACTTTGTCCAGTTCCCTCTGCAAGGCTCTCAGCAGTTCTCTCAGACCAAGTTGCAGCTCAGTGAGGTCAAGTCTGAACAAACCAAGGCCGAGGAGAAGGAAGAAGCCTCTGGGTTCGAGGCTAACCTCCAGTACAGAGAAGTGAAGCCCATCTCCGCTCCCATCTACGCGTACAACCCCACCCCGTTGGTTCGCATACTCAAGAAGTAAAAGAAATATTTGTATTTGTGTAAAGGTCAAAATGTCTTTAATTTATATATTTAAATGTATGGTATTTAATTATTTATTTGAAATCTTGTGAATAAAACCAACAATAAATTGTAAATTATCAAATATATGAACATATTTTATTTTATTATGTACCTAGAGCTGTTATGATTGAATCTACTAATGTATCTACACTTCATGACAAGCAGTAAGCGATTGTGTAAATGTAGTGACTGAATCACATTAGGTAAAAATATTTCCCTCATTTTTAATAACCATCATCACCTTGGTAAGTTTAATAACTTGGTTTTTTTACAGCATCATTCTTAATTGAGAATTGTACTCAAAAACAATGTAACGTTTTGCAAGTATAGTATTCATAAACAGTGCATTACATTGAAACTTTTACAACAAGAATGTATAACTGTAATGTGGCACTGATATTTTTTACAAGACTATTGTAAAATACCTATGATTTAGTTTTTAAACGTGGCAGCAATGCCAAAAATAATACCATTTTGTTTCATTGTATTGATTCGCGACAATAACATATGATGAGAATGAGTTTCACTGTAAAGTCTCATGCCAATAATACTGAAGTACAAAATTTCTACAGTCATCTGACAAAGCGGGCTTGCATGTACTGATATAAGCACGCATAGTAGCTGCATTCAGTATTACGACCAAAAAACACAAATTATTACTACTCATAATGATTGCAGGCGTTCCTAATTGGAGGATTTTATTCAAATATGCCACAACATTTATCCTGAATTTCACTTTATCAATAGCTGGATGTGTTACCTATATTTTTGCCCCGTTTCGTGGTGCTCGATGATCTGGTGAGATTCGAGGTAGGCCTATTATATTATTATGAGAGATTCTGGACTTGATCGGAAATTGAGGAGGTTTTTAGAACATTTTTAACAACGTCGAGAAAAGAAACAGCGATGAAATAAGTTCATATCATTATTTATTATACATAGCTACAAAACAACGTTAAAACGGACAAAAATATGTTAATAATGGTTTAGTTTACCTCTGTCAATATGGTCCTTGCGTAGTTTGTCACTACTGCAGTTTCGTGCTCGTGGAGCACATCATCAGGTTTAAGAACAACAGGTTTGATTTTAAAATTTACCGGAAACCTACAACCACTGACCAGACAATTCATTCAACTTCGCATCATCCCCATAATTATAAATTATCTGCCTACAATAGCTATGTCCATAGACTGCTTTCCATACCACTAAGCCCAGAAAATTACAACAATGAAATAGACATATTAAAATACATCGCAGTATCTAACGGATATGAGAGTGCCCTGATCGACAAACTGATTAGGAAACAAAGAAACAATAAAAAGGATAATCAGATACATACAAAAGAACCCAAAAAGTATGTTAGTGCAGAATATGGCATCGTACTTAATAATGTTCTCAAAAAAGAATTAGCAAAAAACAATATCACAGTTGCTTACAAAACCACAAACAAACTGTCCAGTAATTTAAAAGAAAGACAAACTGACAATAGCGACAAATTAAACAACACTGGAGTGTATAAAATAACATGTAATGATTGCCCCAGTTTTTATATTGGGCAAACATCACGCTCTTTTGCAACTAGATTTAAGGAACATTTACCAAGAAAGAACTCCAAATCAGCTTTTGCCAACCATATCATTGATTCAAACCATAGTTATACCGATATACAAACAAATTTAGAAGTAATGCATACTTGTCATAAAAGTAAATACATGGACACCATAGAAGAATTTGAGATTTACCGAGCAGCTAAATTACATCCAAACCATATTTTAAACGAACAACTCTCATTCCAGTCAAACATTATTTATAATTCCGCCATTCACATCCTGGAACAAGACCAAAGAAAAGGTTCTGATAAGAGAAGTGAGGACGGGGGGGCTACCGACTACAACACACGTCAGTCATGACTTGCCTTCTACCGGCGCCGGACCCCGTGTGTAACGTCTTTAATGTATTGGCCAAGTTAAATGTTTTTTCGTACCGTTCGTGTCTTATGTGTTTTTTCGGTGTGTTAAATTGACGACCTTCACGTAAGGAAAATGTTTTAACTTTTTGTGACCTTCACCTGATGATGTGCTCCACGAGCACGAAACTGCAGTAGTGACAAACTACGCAAGGACCATATTGACAGAGGTAAACTAAACCATTATTATTGTTGCTGTATGGTCCAGAGGCTACCCATCATGAAAAATATGTTTTAGCTGTTTAAGGGAAAATGTTCAAAAAGGCATATCTATAATAAAAAAAATAATTTTATTATATTCAATTTGCTTTCACTTAATTAATAGTTTTGCTTAATTATCTATTTACATTTAAAAACTAATCACGATAAGCTAATTTATAAAGTTAATTACCACAACCCTATAAAAGTATTTCAAATATATATACAATTCTAAATACCCTAAACCGTAAGTAATGCACTCAATAACCCAAAATGGCATTTCATCAACATGTTTAACTTTTTTAGGATGTAACTGAATCAATTTCGGGAATTACATGACAGCAAAACGTTCAGCTGAGCCGGATTATCGTATTGACCTGATATTAACTGAACAATTACGGCTTGAGAGTTACGTCGGATTAAGCTGTACAACAGCGAGACCTTTTATATTACCGACAGACACATAACATCGAAACAAAAACAATGAAATCGTGTGAAACTAATTATTATGATGCAAAACACTTATTCCAAAAGTTCAATCACTACGTTGAGAATTGATGAGATTTTGTCAATTGTTACATAATTACATGACAGAGATTCTGGAGTAGTAAATTGTGATTGTCAATCAGCTGATGGCAAACAATTCAATAGTAATCAGCTGTTCTGCCACTCCATGCATCTAACTACAATCACGGCTGTTGTGTTTGACGCTTTGGTTAATGTTGTAAAGAATACTTTAAGCAGTGTAGAATACACTTATAATGTAAAAGATATTTAATAATTTTAAAAACTAGTGTAACTTAAACCCGGTTTCAGGTAAGTATTGTAGTTCTGTTTTTGTTACAGTTTTATGTATTTTTGTATCAGAAGCTTTGCAGCTTTATCATAAGTTCTGAAAAAAAAATAACAAGCAAATAGCTAATTCCTTTTTAACACATTTAAAATAGCGTGTTATTTTAACAATATTAAATAATGATACCAGTTAATGAAATCTCACCTTTAAACCACATGTTTTTTAAAGTACTAAGGAATCTTATGTTTTTAAATAATTCATAAATTTGTTTATAGACGATAGTACAGTTTCTATCAAGTTTGTATAGAGTAAAAGATACAAAATAAACCAAGAACGTGCACAACACAGACAACGTTTCCTTCCATAACTTGTTTTTCATTTATGTTACTCCAACGCGACGTGACCAGCGCAGTCTTTGTTCCTTTAGAAATAAATGTATAAAAATATTCCTTTCGTCATTAATACCACAAACATTAAAAACTCTCTTTGGAAAACAGTTATTACCATACTGTGCTAACGTTGTCCTTTGTAGAATACAATTCTTATGTAAATGATGCCCAAAAGTCTTCTTGATTACTTCGTTTTTAATTTATTAACTGCCTGTAAGGATAAAGTAAATCAAAATATTGTTTGCTAAGTTATATTTCTTATTAGTAATTTTCATCATACTGTTTTTGACTTAAATCCTCATAGACAAGAAGAGAATAATTTTAATGACGTATTTTAAACTGGTTATTGTAATAGGAATTTTAATGTTTCGCTATCGATATTGCAATCTTTTACTTGCTGCAATTTTTCCAATAAAATATATTTTCAAGAACTACTCCTTATGTTTGTATTATAAACAAGTAATAGATAAAAATTTATTTTTAAACATTTAGCTGACCAATGGCTGAGCAAATAAGCTAAATAAAAAATCTACATTCAACATTGAACTGTTAAGTCAATAATTGAATGAGAAGTTATATAAAACCAACATATAGAACTAGCAATTAAGTTTTGTGACAAGTTTGATGTTAAACATATTGTGTTTAAATGCTTATGAATCCGGTTTTCATAGGCAGAAATTTTGCGGAGATTTTTTTTATTTTGTTCCATTTGACCAAAAATTGTAGTCTCGCTATTCTCAATCACCAATACTAAACTTAAAAGAGGTCTAATTTTCTATTTTTTAAAGTGTACATTACTTTAATCCAAGAGAGTTATTTTCTTAATTTTATTGTGGTTTAAAAAGCTTTTTACGCTTCGTATACTTTTGTTTGTAGTGATTACAGAGATCCTATCTTCCTACCACGGTCTGAAGATTGGTGTGTTGCAGGCTTAGGCTAAGATTTTGATGTATTGACGTTTCCTTGTACATATTATTATGCTTTCAGGAAATAAATCATTCTGTCTCATTCTCTCATTCTCTCATTCTCATTCTCATTCTCATTCCTAACTACTACATAATTTAATGATAACCCATCTGTATCAAAACAATTGATTTTTGACTGAACAGAGTTTATTCATAACAAGACCACTTCAAGAAATGAATTCGATAATAATAGTTTAGTTAAGTTGCCCACTGACTACGCAGCAAGTTATGTATAAACCTATTGTATTAAAACAGTACAGGTGTGCAAGGTATGTAAAAACAGCATTAAACCAACTAGTAAAACTGAATAGTGGCTAGAACAACATAATAAAACAACGCAAATAAACATAAAACATGTGTCTGGCTCGGGCTGTCACCAAGTGAGGGGTAACTATTGGTTTGGTTAGTTTATTTTTCAGCTTGGGTCTTAAAATGCTAACCATGTTTTTACTACGATGCTAGGGTATGCTTAGTCTCAATTAACCAACGTTCTTCTTAGGACTGCTAATTGACAAGAGATCTGCGACAGAATGAATCGGTTATTCGTGCAAACTTGACAAATAGAAATAAAAATGAAATAGTTATTTGTGCAACTAGTGAGAAAAGTGAGCAATTGACTCACTCGAGAGAAATCCTTACTCACGAGCTGTAGGCGAGTGAGGAATGGTTTCTCGAGTGAGGCAATTGTACTTTGAACTCGAGTTGCACATTATACTTTTCCTACAGTTACCATAAAACAAAAACATTTGTGAAGAAACATGAACAAACAAAACCTATTTTTACACAGAAGTGAACTTTTAATATAACATTTAATGTGAAGTGACAAATACAACAGTACAACAGCTGACCAGCTGATTTACAGCCAGTGCTGCTAACGTATTTCGCGCGCATACGACGTTGCCTGCATGTTACGCACTCACTATTTCGTGCCTTCACGTTGCAAATCTGGAGTGAGACAAAGTAATTAGAGTGAGACAATGTTAACATTGTCTCACTGGTGAGCGAATTGGCCACTTTGCTTTCTCAAATCAGTGAGAGAACATGTACATTGTTAGGTAACTGTAGGAAAAAGTTTTAAACCTTAAAAGACTATACTTAACTAAAATTCCAGTTCGAAAATTTTATTTAATCCGTTAAAAAAAAACTGTAAATTCCTTTTAAAGGTTAATTGTGGATATTCATACTCGTTCTTCAATTACTACACTGTTCATTTCCTAATGCAAAGAATAATCAACGATATGTTTACCAAAGTCTATGTTCTATTAGAAACTCAATGGAATTCTAATCACCTGATTTCATACCAATAAGTAACCTATGTTACATTAACATTAGAACTGAAAGCCAATAGGATGAATATATAGTGGGTAAATTTGGTTTTCCTCCACTCTACAATACACAGAAAACAATTAAAAACCAGCTTAAGTAGGAATTATTCAAAGTACGAATAATCTGACTCCAAAGTTTATCTAAATAAACCAGACGTCTCTTCCGGAAAAGTTGAGAAATGTAAACCCACCAAACAAACATAAGTATGTGTTTTAGTAACTTACACATAGCTTGAGTATTGAGCTTGTTTCAATCCAAGACAATGTTGCTCCATGTTGTGTATATGGTTTTAGACTCCCGTTTAAATAGAATAGTTAATTAAAAACCAAGCCTAAGTTCCCAAATAACTATTCCTCCCTGCTGTAGAATATAACATTGTATAGCTTAAAATTGTTAGACAAACCCTGCCAAAGACCTTAAGGTCTGTGATATTCAGTTTGCCCATTTTCACATGAGACGCTACATTTCGGCTCAACGGGTTGTGTTAATAGGCTCAGAAGAACATTGCTTGGAAACAGCAACACTGTAATCTCTATACAGTAGAGGGTATTTTGTGTTCATTCAATACTACCAGTTTTAAACTGGATTGTTGTATTTTAAAGCTTAACACAAACATTGTTTAGTTTCTAACACCTTAATGCAATGTATAAAGTGTGCAACCAGAATTTTTATGGTTTCTCTTTAAAATATATTGTAGATTTTTTCTGGAAATCTTTATTGCTACCGATTTGTTTCTGAATTAGAAGAAATCATTTAAAATACTTAAGTAAAGTTTAAAAAAGAAAAATGTATAAGAAAATACATTAAGGTTAGTTAATACAACTTTTGAAATGTTATATAGGCTAAATAAAAAAAGACACATGTAAGAAACATCAGTTTTATGTTTTAAACAGTTTTTTTACGCTGAAGGTATTTCTTTGTCAAATATATAATCTGTATTTGAAATATAAAAGCAGACCGGAAAAGGCAAAGCATACTATTTGTGTATAATACCTACTATATAATATAATCATATGAGCACTGTACTGCCTAGCGTCCGGACGAAAAAGACTACTTTTTCATAACATTAAGTAGTAGGAGTAAATTCAAAATGGTAAATTTTAACGACCTAGAATTATATTCTAGGATTTAACGTTTAAAACAGACAGTATTCCAGGGTATATGTCTATCACACATAAAATATGTTTTACTGATCATATTGTTAGTTTATGGACTTGTTTGGTATTATAGACAGTATAAACCACGTCAGCAGTAAAACTGTCACACTGATACCACACAAAAGAATTTCAACCATATGTTTCTTTCCAGAAAGTAAACATGGTTTGCATTATGAACTTTGGAAGAACTGAACCTAATTTATATTTGTCTGATTCTTTATTATACACGTTTCTAGTTGTGAGTATTAAAAGTTTGCTTTTGATGTGATAGCCATAATAAATTGGATAAATCTGAACTGTAAAGATTAATTCCTTCTGGTAAAATATTTGATAGGTATTAAACTTTGTTTCTTGTTTGAATCTATAGGTATTGGTTTAGTATTGAAAAATCTATACTCAGTCATAGTCTAAGTTGACCAAACATGTATATGTTAAATTCATCTTACCAGAGAATCGAATAAATCGACATTTGTAATCGTAACTGTAGAAAGTAAAGGCTAGTGAAACCTAAGCTAATAGAATTGTCTTCATTTTTAAAGGACTAATCTCACTACGAAAAGTAAATAAAAGAATCGTTTTATAATATTTAAAACATATATTTACGCTTATACTGTTACTCACAAGACGGTAAATATACAAAAGAGATGGTAAGTGGTGATCTATTTCGATTGGACGCTCATCAGACTCAATAGGCGAATGTAGGCGTCATACGCCTATTGATCGGAGTGTCCAATCGAAATCTATCACCACTTACCATCTTTTTTATAAGTCTTGTGAGGAACAGTATAAGCGTAAATATATTTTTGAAGTGTTAAAAGATTTTTCTTTTATTTACTTTCCGTAAATTTAATAACACGTACAATGCTGATCAAGAAGTTATTTATTAAGCTCACTAGATTGTTTTCATTATAAGTCAATCCTAAATCGCTAGGAATAGGTAAGAATTTAATAACTATTTTTTTCAAAAAAAGCCACTGATTCAGTAATTAGTACCAATATTATAGTAATATGCCTACTTATAAATATTAATATTTAACAATATTTTGAGAGGAATGTTATAAAGAAGATGATTTTAGATACGAGACTAGATACTATATTTCTTTACTATTTTGGATTATTTATTTTAGATTACCTATTGATTTTATTTAAACAATGTGAATCAATATTTTAAAGTTGTCTATGATTTTCATTATAACTGATAACATCTCGTGTACACTAAAGCTATTCTATCTAACTCATCTACGATTTAACAGTAACGATAACTTTTTAATCCAATACGTGTTTGTTAATTTTAAGGAACAGTTACCGATAAAAAGACTGGGTATGCAAATTACATTATTTCAGTAAAGCTTCAAAATGTAAACCTAAGCTTCTGTCAATGGTTTAGTAGGACAAGAGGGGGGGGGGGGGGGTAAGGTAGTAGCGGCCTGTCACAACATATGTCAAACTTCAACTCTCCAGACAATGTATCCTTCCCCTTACAACATTCCTCTCATCCCGTATCCATATGAAACCCCTTAAGCGATAAAAATGCCTCCACAGTCATGGGTAATTACCAAGTACGAGATAAAACTAATTTTAACTACGTTAATTTAATGTCGCCTTTTCAATTTATTGTAAAAAAGAATTGTCTCAAACACAATAGATAATACAAAACAAATGGTTCATTTGTCTTTCTCAACGTCTCAACCAATTCTTTGACAAGTGCGACAGGGGTATAGGAACATTCCATTCTTTGTTTCTTCTTCATTTCTGCTATTAGAATGAAGTTGTCATTATTGGTTCCAAGAAACAAATACGTACAAGGTACTTTCATAATGAAGATAACTCAAATCTGGACGGTCAGGAAATATGCGTAATAACGGAATTCGCGTTTTATGAAATCATAAAATAAAATAGATAGCCAAAAAGGTAGAATAATAGTATATTTCACTACTAGTTACGAAAGTGAAAAAAGAAGAAAGTGTTTTACATGCGAGTCGAAGACGATCATGGGAAACACTATCGAGCTTCGAAATGGGACTTTCGTGACGAGTATTCAACGATACTTTTTATCAATATGAAAAAACTATAAACCTACAATTTTGAGCTAACCAGGCATTTTAGTTGTACCCTTGTTAATGTCAGGCAAAGTATTGTTTGTGTAGCGAAAGTAATGTTTATGTCAGGCAAAGTGTATGGAAATTGAAGATTTTCAAAGACTTCAGCTGCATGGAAATAGGCTTTTATCGAATACAAAGCGATGAAATAGATATTTTGATTATTACAATATTTATTTATAAAAAATAATCCCTTTTTCAAAGATGTAATTCAGACATTAGAGGGTCTGAAGAGGTCTAATGACTCAAAATTGAATTATTTGATATGTATAATAAAGACACTGTGTGTTAATAGACACTCGTAAAACACTATACTCCTAATCCTATACTCAACATCAAATAAAACAATTTCAACAAGCTTTTGTTTTTCTGTCTGTGACAACAGTTAAATCTCTCGACTTAAAGGAGAGTATTTTAACTCCCTCCTTAATTAAATCATTTCAACACCGTCTATAAAGAATACATAAATTCATTTTCAAAAAAATCTACAGCTATATATTTGTAATAAAAATAAAAATATATTATTGAAAAATTATCAAACTCAGTATATTGTATGTAAATTTAATAAAATAACACCGGTTATCGAACCTTAATAAAAAAACCTCCAATGTCTACAGTTCCAGCACTTACTAACAGATAAAAATATGGTCATATGTTATTGCAAGCACTTATTTTTATCAATACTCGAATGGAATAAATAAATGGTCAACCCGGAGAACTAAGCATGAATACGAATTGCCAAAACAATTAAATAAATCTAACAGTATTGTAGGAGTATACCTATACAGTATATCTAATACCAAATATTAAAGCGTTACAAGCTTAACAGTGGTTCATTTGTACTTGAGGATGTATTTTGTGAATTAAATGACGGGAAAACGTTCAACTGAGCCGGATCATAGTAGGTATTGACTTGATATTAACTGAACCATTATGGCTCGAGAGTTAAGTCGAATTACGCTATACAGCAACGATATGTTACCGTTGAAACCTTCCATTCTACCTCTTAACACGTATTCAAATTAAAGGAAAACATTCATTCTTTGTAGTACTTTTTATAGTAGGCTGTGGAAAATAATTTTAGCTGAAGAGATCTTTACAAGTGTTATTAAATTGGATGTTAAAGTTAATTGTGTAATCTTGTCATGTTGTTTTTCAACAGGGCACATTTAAATTGAAATATACCTTGATCAATACCTAGGTTAAGGCCCAATAATATATCATGAACTTAGGATGTAAATTTCTTAATTTTTACTAAGGACCAGTATTAAAAAATAACAGATTAGCTTCTAAACCGGACACAGAAATGTATATTTTTCCAATTTCCAACGGGGGGGGGGGGTAAAGATTAGCCTCCATCAGTGGTTTCATAACATTCTTATATTTACAATCTTTGATTATTTTAACTGTTTTACATCAATATAAACATTTTTCGTTTATAACTTGATGAAAAAATACTAAAGCTACTAAGCAAAGATAACTTTTTCTTTTATAAATTATTATATACAAGCTGCTATACCCGTGCTTTGGGAAGAAAATGTGACCTATATAGAGAGCTATTAATGTGGTGCTGATGTGTGTTTTAAAATGCAACAACTCTATGATTTAGTTTAAAAATATAAACTGATTAAAAAGCGTAAACCTACTTACTTTCAAACCCCTACTTTTGATTTTAATAGATCAATAAGAACATGACAACATAACTTGGTGTAGCAATAGCATAAATTTTGTTCATATTGATGCTTCATGAATGACATGTTTTACCATAGTTCTTCAATTTTTGTCAAGCCTCTTCACTTGTAGTTTACTATATAAATAAAAAATGAAACTTTGATCAATACTCTACAAAACGTTTACAACCTCACTATAAACAAAACATAACCCTCCTCATAAAGCGTCACAAAAATCTTTTTCGAGTAAATAAACAAACACCAGTTCATTGTACTGACCAACTGTTTTATTAACTAAATTAAATAAAATCATTTAGACATTGGAAGCATGCCAGGCGTAGCCCTTTGGAAAATCAGCCTGTGGGACAGAGCCCTTAGGAAATTCGTCCATATCAATACTTTTCGGCAAATTTCCACACTCTAAGCTTCATTTTGATGTGCCCTAAGCCTATATTTTTATTTGGTAAATGACCTTAACCGTTTATAAAATTTGACTGTATCACTTTAATAATATAATACAAATAGATAATAATTTAACATAAGTAAGATAAGTTTTTGAAACTTATTTCTTTGATTATATTCCGTTATGTATTAACTTGTTTGTTCATGTCAGCAGAAAACCTGATTACGATGATACCACACCAATGAACTGCATACGTTGGTTTATTTCTGTTGCAAAAGTAAACATTCCGTTAGCGATTGTTTGCATTGCGAACTCCGGAAGAACTGAACCTCAGTTGAGTTTATTCAACTGGTTATTAAACACATTGTTTACATGTTTATTATTTAAACGTTGGGTTTTTAACATCTTTTTTAAGGAAACTAATAGGAGGATACTATACGAACAATTTATAAAAAAAATTAAAAGGCAGATTGCAAATCAAGATGAGTATTGATTATATGTGTAACATATGTATGTATATATTTTTATTGTATTTTTAGTATTAATTTATAATGCATAAATTAGCTTTTAAAATAAAATACTTAAATCTAAACTAACCGAAGGCCCTTGAACACTTACGATCCCTTTAAACTCGAATGCAAGTTATGATTTTACTTATGTGTTTTTTTTGTTTTTTTTACCAAGAAGATGCCATTAGAACAAAAGGTTTGTATAGATATCGTTGAGGAAAAACATTGGTTAAGTTTTAAATCCATACATTTAAACCGTGGCTAATGAGTTAGAAAGACAGTTAGAAGGTAGTGGCGCCCTGTCACAACATATGTCAAACCTATCATCTCTCCAGACATTTTATTTCTCCCCTCTCTACATCCATTGAACAAAGTAAAATGTCTTCCACTGATATTAAAAAGAAATTTAAAACAAATATCAAAACTTTATTAGGATTATATCTTCATTTCAATTCAAAGAGAAAGCGTAACACTTTTTAGTGTCATTTGTTTGGTAAAAATATTCATTCATAATTTTGTATAGTTTTGTCAGAATTTTATTTTTTTCTTATTTAAATAAAAACAATGATGATTTAAAATGTTAAAATCCAACAAAAGGATGTATTTTGAGATGTAAAAAGGAAGCGAAACCCTGAGCCGGATTACCGTATTGACCTGATATTAACTGAACAATTACGGCTCGAGAGTTACAATGGATTAAGCTGTACAACAACGATCAGCTACAGCTACAACCTTTCATCCTTCCTTTTAACTTAAAGTTGAATGGATATAGTTAGGCTTTTTATTCTGGCTTTCAAAATATCTGAATGCTGATACTGCTGATATGCTGATTACTTTTGAAAATGTAATTTCAAATTAATATTAAATATTGTAACTACAAAAATAGTTTCTACATCTTGAATACTAGTGAAATCGAGTCCCACTATGATAAGCATATTTACAGATACCGAAACTATAGTAAAAAGAATAGTCAACACTAGATACTAAATAAAAGATTTAAAATTTCACAAAACATAATTATATTAAGTTAATCCCATGTAAAAGCTTAAAATAATTAGAAGGAGTATAAACGGATTATTCTCCCCACATAATTACCATGCAATGTTTTGCTCGAAGTAGAATGCATTTTACCACCTTAGAAACATTTTTAAATTGTTTTTTTTTTACACAAATGTTTCTAATTAACTTTACTAAAACTGTTTTGTGAAGGTTTCCATTTAAAATAATGACTTACCTCCTTCGATAATACAGGGTGTTTTTTTAAAAACTTGCATCTTTATTTATGTAAAAACCGCAATAGATAGAAAGATGCAATTTGCGGGAATCATCTATTGACGTAGGGGGACCAATTGTTTTGAATTCAACGTTACATTCACATTCCCCCCCTTTCCCCCCCTGCCACCAACTTATTTTTTTTAAATAGCAAGGTACCCCTTGTGACATATCAAATAAAAGAGCATAAAAAAAGAAAATGTTTGATAAAAAAAATTGAAAATCGGTTCATAAATTTGTGAGATATTCCCCCCTCACCCCCCCCGGAACTTAATTTTTTTTTTTATAGCAAAGTACCCCTTGTGACATATCAAATGAAAGAGCATGAAAAAAGAAAATTTTTGGTGAAAAAAAATTTAAAATCGGCTCATGAATTTGTGAGATAATCACCCCCCTTTTCCCCTACCCATAACTTGTTTTTTAATAGCAAGGTACCCGCCCTTGTGACATATCAAATGAAAAATAAATTTCGCCAAAATTTTTCTTTTTTCATGCTCTTTCATTTGATATGTCACAAGGGGTACTTTGCTATTAAAAAAAAATTAAGTCCTGGGGGGGTGAGGGGGGAAATATCTCACAAATTTATGAACCGATTTTCAATTTTTTTCATCAAAAATTTTCTTTTTTCATGCTTTTTTATTTGATATGTCACAAGGGGTACCTTGCTATTTAAAAAAATTAAGTTGGGGGCAGGGGGGAAAAGGGGGGGAATGTGAATGTAACGTTGAATTCAAAACAATTGGTCCCCCTACGTCAATAGATGATTCCCGCAAACTGCATATTTCTATCTATTGCGGTTTTTACATAAATAAAGATGCAAGTTTTTAAAAAAAACACCCTGTATATTCACAAAGTAATAATAACACCATGGAAATATTTTCTTCATAAGAAGTTGCCATGCTCAATACCTATTCAATTCACGTCTGTTAGTTTATATTTATTAGTGTAGACCATTATATATGGAATATGAAATTAAAATTGCAATCACTACTTTATATATATCATGTCAACTAATAACATGAATGCTATTATGAAAAGTAACTTATAATTTCATTTAGTTAAGCGTAAAACAATATCTTTATTCAATATCATCAGGAAATATTTGTTATTCCAACCTCATATTTTTTTATGATTCCACTGAGTTCAAGAAGAAACAAATTAAATTGAAAGGAAAAACAAACAATGTTCACAAGAAAACAAGGCTTCCTGCATCCTCAAGTTATTTTCCATCGATGTCTCTGGGAAAGTTTGCTTCTACGTGATCTGAGGTTCAATGTTTCTAATATGAAATTCATAAATAATATCCTTTTTGAATTTGAGGGTTCTACTTTACTACAAAACTTCTATAGTTATTTGTGCAACTAGTGAGAAAAGTGAGCAATTGACTCACTCGAGAAAAATCCTTACTCACGAGCCGTAGGCGAGTGAGGAATGTTTTCTCGAGTGAGGCAATTGTACTTTGAACTCGAGTTGCACATTATACTTTTCCTACAGTTACCATAAAACAAAAACATTTGTGAAGAAACATGAACAAACAAAACCTATTTTTACACAGAAGTGAACTTTTAATATAACATTTAATGTGAAGTGACAAATACAACAGTACAACAGCTGACCAGCTGATTTACAGCCAGTGCTGCTAACGTATTTCGCGCGCATACGACGTTGCCTGCATGTTACGCACTCACTATTTCGTGCCTTCACGTTGCAAATCTGGAGTGAGACAAAGTAATTAGAGTGAGACAATGTTAACATTGTCTCACTGGTGAGCGAATTGGCCACTTTGCTTTCTCAAATCAGTGAGAGAACATGTACATTGTTAGGTAACTGTAGGAAAAAGTTTTAAACCTTAAAAGACTATACTTAACTAAAATTCCAGTTCGAAAATTTTATTTAATCCGTTAAAAAAAAAACTGTAAATTCCTTTTAAAGGTTAATTGTGGATATTCATACTCGTTCTTCAATTACTACACTGTTCATTTCCTAATGCAAAGAATAATCAACGATATGTTTACCAAAGTCTATGTTCTATTAGAAACTCAATGGAATTCTAATCACCTGATTTCATACCAATAAGTAACCTATGTTACATTAACATTAGAACTGAAAGCCAATAGGATGAATATATAGTGGGTAAATTTGGTTTTCCTCCACTCTACAATACACAGAAAACAATTAAAAACCAGCTTAACATTGTCTCACTGATAAGCGAATTGGCCACTTTGCTTTCTCAAATCAGTGAGAGAACATGTACATTGTTAGGTGACTGTAGGAAAAAACATATTCTAATTTTCGTTAAAACGTTCTTTAGTTTTTATACCTCGTCCTTATATTCAAGTGGTTTTAATTGGTGTTAATGAATATTGTATAGTGTTTAAGAGATTTTTTTAATATTATTTTGGTCAGCCCACCTATAAGTATTCTTTAGAGACATTATTTGTATAAGTATTTCTTTAATTGTGTTGTCTATTACAAGTGTGATCCATCTCTTAACGTGTTTAAAATTGAGTTACAGAGGTAATAACACTCAATTTTATTAAAACGTATCCAAGTGTTAAGAACAGCTGTTATTTTATGTAATACAAATTTCTAAATTATATGCAAATTTTTAAAATTCAGATAGTATCATGATATTAGGATATAAATCACCTAAATTTGAATAATTATTTTCAGAGCCACACCTGCTAGTAACGTTTACATGACAAAGTGTTTTCAATATTCCTTTGAACAATATGCATAAAGACCCATCTGTGTTGGTATTTAGAAATAAAAGAAGATTTAGAGGTATTACAACTGCACGTGGTCCATAAATAAGGTATGAATTTCAAATCTTATAATTTATCGTTGAAAGGTATTTTTATATTTAAAATAAATTAAGTGTAAAAGTATTTGTTAAGTGCAGTTATGCTTTTGGGTTGTTTTTACTGCATGTATTGTTTAATATAACTATAAGTATTATTTAAGTGTTTTGCTGTTTTTTAAACTTCATCATAGTTCAAGTTAATCTGTGCAAAATATAAGAATATCCAGCTTAAAAACTTCCATCCTATTTATTACTTAACATTTCTTATTAAGTACAAAATTATTACATATTTATCGAAACACAAAATAATCTACTTTACTGGTCATTAATTTCCTCCACATCATTACTTATAGTGTAGAAGATTAATTGTAGAATATAAAATAGGGAAATAACTCTTGTAGCTCCAGTATAAATACTGTCCACAAGGAATGCAAGTGAAGAGTTGATTAAGTATAAATCAAACCACACGAAACGCTATTTTACAATTTCAGTTTTTTTTTTATAATAATGATTAATATTATTTACATGATAAAAACTAATCACTATTTTGGACCTTTTCAGTTAATTCACTTCCCACTAGTGGAATGTGGTTGGGTTAGGTTAGGTTAATCTAATTCTATACTTAACTTAAACAAACTTAACCAAAAATTAGTTCACTACCACTTTTACTGCTGATAATATATTGCTCTAAAACTAGCAACTAGTAGTAGTGAATTAGTTTCATATTCAATCAAATAGTGAAGGGCCAAAATTTGTATTGGGGATGTAAAGTTTTTTTTAAATATAAACACGCTGACAGAGTATTACGTCAAAAGTGGATTTAATTTTCTATAAATTAATAACCCATACCAGCATTTTTATTTTGTCACATCTTATTAGATACTGTATATCTGTAAGCCAGCAACCTAGGTTAGTGATATTCAGTTTGCCCATTTTCACATGAGACGCTACATTTCGGCTCAACGGCTTGTGTTAATAGGCTCAAAAGGTAACATTGCTCGGAAACAGTAACACTGTAATCTCTATACAGTGGAGGGTATAACACTGGAACTGAAACTGTATTAGTTTTAGATATTCTTTTTTTACAGCTTTGAGTAATTTATGCTTTTTACGGTACACTGAACATCGTCAAGTCAGCAGTTAAATTATATCGTTTGTATTTAAGATATTCAACGAGCGATTATATCTCGACAATTAAAATTTGTTGTTTATATCAAGTAAATCATGTTTGTATGTTGTACATAGCTTTACGTCAATAGTATAGGACGAAGTAAATACATTTGCCAAATGTTATCAATATATATCCATAAACAAGTAAACTACAACAATTTTCATTTTCTCCATAAGAATTACATGGGAATTTTAAATTACACTAGTTTTGAATTTTCCCCGTGACCGTTAGACATACAACAGCGCTCCAATATACTAAATTATTTCTTTTTTTAAGCTCTACATAACGGTTTGAAAAGGAATTACAAATGTTTTTGTTTTTAGGGTCAAAAATGGGAAAACTCCATTTTTACCCCCATAAACTCCCGTTCCCATGGTCCGATTATGCTGGACCGCGAACTCGTTCGAATAAACGTAGGTTTACACGTTTGTACCAAATTTCATCAAAATCGGATCATTATTGCTCGAGTTATCGCGCTAACGGACACATATATATGAATTTGAACGGTTGGTGTTTTTGGCCTCTAGGGACCTCAAAATGAAAAATTAAATCGGTTTCGGGTCCAGGTCTTACCATGAGTACTACGGTAATAGCTACTTCCCTATAGGGAAATTCGCTAAAATTAAATCAATCAGGCCATGTTATTAAAATGTAGTGTCTAATATTTTCATAGTTTTTCTAATAGTTTGTAGCTGTGATTTTAATTGCACATAGCAGTTTAGGTTAAAAGCACATTAATATTTACCTCTTTGTAGTATCAAATGGTTGTTTTCCACTCTACTATTTCTTATTGATATAATGTTCACCCATTCTGATTTTCCATACACTAAAAAAACCAGCACTCTAATAAACATTATATTTAAAACAAACACTTACGTATGTTAAATTTTCACAAAATATGTTAAGTATATTTAACATAGAAGGCCTCAAAACCACTTCTTTTATTGTCTGAGTAGTCGGTGGTTATAGTACTCGCCTTCAACTCTGAGGGTGATTCGAATCTTAGCTATTTCCATCTGGATCAATTAATTCAATATGCCATTTTTCATTGTAGAATGAATGTATACAGTGTGTTAAATAAAAGTCCCGGAATGGCTTAATATTTTTTTAAGCAACATAGATACGGTTGTGAAGTTTTGTATTTAGATATTTATCATAAAAACCTACCTTTTTAAGCAATTATCAATTTTCCTCCCCTATAGGGGGACGGCCCACAAAAAGTAAGAAGACATTTTTTAAAGTAAGCATAGGTTGATATGCACAACAAATTGAAGGTCTTTACTAGTAAAATACAATGCCGCAAATTTAAACTCAAACGGACAACCGAGACAAAAATGGCAGCAGTTGAAAGATATCTTATTTCTGAAGTTTTGAATTCTTCAACGGCTGTCATTGTTTACTGAGTTGTTATTTTGAGCTCAGATATAAGGCATTGTATTCTACTAATAATTAAGAACTTAAATTTGATGTGCATATCAAAGTATGCTTACGTTTAAAAAGTGCTTCTTAGTCCTTGTGGGCCATCCCCCTGGAGGAGAGGAAAATTGATAATTGCTTTGTTTTTATTTACGTTAAATATTTAGATACATAACTGTACCTCCATATCTATGTTGGTTAAAAAAATATTTAGCCGTTCCGGGACTTTTTAACACACTGTATAAAAACGTGAGTGAACTATGGACTTTCATTTAAACCCATTAATCTAAATTACCTTTATTGGAGAAATATTGAAGAATTATTTTAACAATTACATTTTGAATTTAACTCAGAGAATTTCATTCAACAATAGGCTATTCTACTGAACAATCCAAACAGGTTCTATCATTGCCTTGTCAGGGAATCAAAACATGAAGTCTGTAGGATAACAAATCGGACCTCAGGGATATTCTTTACAAGCCGGTCTGATTTTTCATCATAGTTTGTTGTACCTTTGAGAGTAAAACTTTGATGAAAACACAGGTACGGTTGAACAAATATTGCCAGAAAAAAATTTATTTCGTTACAAACGATCAAGTTTGTAATAACATTTCTTGTGTTAGTTTTAGCACAAGTGTGTGTTTTAAATTTGATTTTGTATGCTATGATTATATAGTTGAAGAAATAGTTGGTTTATCATTGCTTTACATCTGTAAAATTCTACCCACAAATATCTGGAACCAATTAAACTGTTAATCCTCAATTCCCTCTGTTAAAGCATACTCACCTAGTCAGCTTTCAAAATTCCCACGTGGTTTTAATAAGAGTAATCGTTTTCATATTACTATATCTTAGTTTTAAATTATGTAACAACTTAGTATTAAAAATGTCCATTTTCAAAACCAATTACAGGAAAAAATATAATATTTACATACTTTGGTTTATAAAAAGATTACTATCGAAAATATCTGTTAAAAACATATAAGATATGTTAGAGACCGTTTGACATGTTTTTAGAAAATATTCCCAGCGTAAAAAACCCTGCATTATTCATGTTTACTTGAGCAAAAGAATTAATTTGATACATTATTACTTTCTCCCCCTATATATAGTATATGGATAAAGTATTGTTTTCGTTAAAATTTTCGAGTTTGAGTTTTATATGGATAAATCCATCTAGGGTCCCCCTGAACCCAAAAAAGTGGTTTTCGAAGTGATTTCTGTGTGTGTGTGTGTGTGTGTGTGTGTGTGTGTGTGTGTGCGTGGAAGTGTACAGAGCTACAGATCACACCTGTAGTCCGATTTTGATGAAATTTGGTATGTGGGTACTAATCCATGGTATTTCCAGGCGATTTTTTTTTTATTTAGATTTTTAATGGAGATTTTCTCATAAAAACCAATAAAATAACGGAAAAATCAGATTTCTCGAAAATTACCCGAACGATTTTGAAAAAAGATTTTATGTTATAGTCATTTAGATCCTGAACAAAATTGTACAAGTCCCATTTCCGTAAGAATTACAGTTCACAAGTTACCGTAACTTATGTTATTTTCCCACAAAAAATCCCATAAAATTACAAAAATCGGATTTTGGGAAAACCCCTGGTTTTGATTCAAATTAATGTGTTATGGTTCTTATAATTCTGAACGAAATAATGCAACCCCCATTACTGTAACAATTACGGTTTCAAAAGTTATTGAAACCTTTATGATTTTTCCTACAAAATTATCATAGTTACTCCTACCGTCATAGTTTACCCATGATAAAGGTTGATGACAAGCTTATGGGAGAAAGTATGTGTCAGATTGCTGAAACCGTTTATTATTTGTCATGTATTTGTATGTAGATTTGGTTCACTATTAAACCACATGTTATGTGTTTTACAAAGATGATGTTGTACAAAATATCTATTGACAAGAAAATTGACAAGGGCAAGATCGTATGTTCACGTACTTATAATCAAATCTCCTCAATACAACATTATTGACGTATGTCACATATAAGAACATCGTAACTACGACACTGTGCTTGTAATTGGCACAACACTGGTCTCTCCAGAGAAAATACCCTGGAGAGTTATGGGTATTTGAATAAACCGAACCATACTGAAATGGGATATTTATTTTGGTATAGCTACGGTATTATTGCTAATTTTGTGCCTCAAGTTAAAATACCGAGTTTTAAAGGATCCCAGAGGTTCCCAGAGGTTAAACTTGATTTGATTTGATAAAATTAATTTTATTTTAAAGTGATTTCAATAGTTAATCTTGACTTATTGGATTTTGCAATATGTAAGTTTTGCATCAATTAGCATTGTTATTTATAAAAACTAACTTATTTATTTATAGAAACTAGTTGTTTTTTTTTTTGTTTTTTTTTTTTTTTTAAAGAGGTTGGCGGCCTCTTCACCCACGGGCTTCACCCCGTTTGACTTCATAAGTATTAATAAAATTATTGATTGGGTTAAGCTGAAATAAACAAAACCGACTGCAGTTATACAAACAAATAATCGCACCTGACTTTAATAAGGTAATGTTTGAAAGAATAACATACAAATAAGTACAGCTGAGGTATTTTTAACATTAGGTATATGGAAAGTTCCCTTAAAGGGCAATTTATGTAATAATGGATAGTTTTGCGCAAGCTTTCTCGTCATGACAAACATTTTAATTATATGGTTTATGGGGACTTGTAGTTTTCTCAAAAGTTCATGGGTACTTTGGGATTTATATATGGATGCTGACATAGCTAGTGAAATACTATTTTGTTGTTTAGATTATCACGAGACTAGACTCGTGTCTATTAAATAATATTAAATTTTACTCGTTAGTGAAAATTAATTGTGATATAGAATCGCTTATATAACCTGTAGTCAAATATTTATTTATTAATATTTATAGAACTGTGGGCGTCAATATTTCACTCTTTTTTTCAGAACACGCGTGATTTATAAGTGTTTCAAGAACGTGAATTGAATTTAACACATTATATGTATATTCATTAAATTCACGTTTCACATCATGATATTTGATATAATTTTCATCTAATATTTTATATTATGAGATCCAACCATTGATGATTTTTTATCCTTAAGCTGAAACATAGTGGACTTCACGTTTATGTTAAACAAATCGACTTTTTGGAGGTATTATAGCCCGGACTTGCATTTAAAAGACCATAATATTTGTCTATTTGTTCTGTGGGAAAACAAGCAATGAACACAGTAAAGTGTGGATTCCCGAAGCTTAAAGTTATAAACTGAAGTTCCTTAGCGAACGCACCAGTGACCATTCAGTTTCAAATTTGTCAGATACAAGTTAGAGAATTGTACTAATTCTTGGGGAAAAACTTGGTTCTCAATATATATATACATATATACAGTGTGTAAATTAAGTCTGGCACGCATTTTTATCTTTTTTTCTATAGTAGATAGAAGAAATCAATTTGCGGGACTGATTAATAACAAATGTTGGGCACTTTTTACAAATTTTGAAAATAAAAATTCCCTTAAGGGCAAGGGGGGGTAGGGGGTAACTAAAAATTTTCAAATGACAACCCCCTTCTTGTGACCCCTCATTTTAAAGGTCATTGGAAGACAAAATTTTTTTTTCAAACACATGTTTGGATTTGTCTTCCAATGACCTTTAAAATGAGGGGTCACAAGAAGGGGGTTGTCATTTGAAAATTTTTAGTTACCCCCTACCCCCCCTTGCCCTTAAGGGAATTTTTATTTTCAAAATTTGTAAAAAGTGCCCAACATTTGTTAATAATCAGTCCCGCAAATTGATTTCTTCTATCTACTATAGAAAAAAAGATAAAAATGCGTGCCAGACTTAATTTACACACTGTACATATTCTCCTTCGAATAAACTCATAAAAAAATCATAAATTTCCCTCAGAGGATACAATTGGAATTAAAATTGCTTAACATTCATGGATATGATCGGAGACTACACAAAAGGATGAAATGTAATATTGTATTTCAATATAACAGACAGTCATATATTCTACACCTGCAATAAGCCGCTTTACTGTGTTGAAATGACGATCCAACGACCGTGGTTATTGCATTTTCTTACAACTGCTTTATGCCGTATAAAATAGTAGTACAACAAACACTAAGACAGAAAAACGTACAGTTTGTATTGGGATAAAACCTACATTCTAGGTTTATACATTATGTTGCCAACCTTGAAGTAAAAGGTATTTCAATTTAATCTTAGTTTTTACCCGTTGTACACCGGTAAATACCAACTTTTGACTTATAAAGGCACCCAAGTGAAAATAAAAATATTCATAAGAATCATTTTATTTAAAATATCACTTAAAAAAATAATCGATTCTAATACAGATTTGTTAATGTAAAGTTTTTGAATTATTTGACGTTTATTTTACTACATCCTAAACATTATTTTGAGACATGTTGTATCGAAATATGCAAATGCAGTCATGAGGCATATGTGATATTTTTAATTAAAACAGATATTAAATTTGTCAAGGGAGAAGCATACGTTTAGATCAGTCGGAAAAATAAGTTCAATGTGAAAAATACATTTGAAAAGATTTTTTATGAAAATATTAAATATGATTACTCAATTAAATTAACGGCATAAATGAACAATGTGTTACCATGGAGTTAAGTAATACCATCCGACTGCACTGTAATCCTTACTATTGCTTTTTTTTAAATAGTTAAGAGTGTGCATCAAACAACAATCTAGGCTCATTTAATTACTTTGAAACGATGTCTACTCATAATCGAAATTTTGTATTCAAGTTTGTTATGCACAACGTTCTAATTATATTAATATTAATATTATTTAATATTTAATATATGGTGTAATATTATTACCTGTTTTTGTAGAAGACTCATCTTTCCTAAGAGGTGGAGGTTGATCCATACCTGGAACATTGTAGAATAATTAAATGATTACCAGATAATGTTAAACTAATTAAATGCTGGAATTTAATTGTTATTTTCCGTAACTATGTAAGTATTTAAGGTCTGGCACGCCAGCTATCTTGGTTAAAGACGTAATGAACACGAAGCTCATGAAGGAATAAACAGCTGTTTAAGGACAGTCGCACGCTGGGACATACTAGCCTTAAATATAGATTTTTTGTCCCAGGACGGTAGGCACGAGCCATGAATTGTTTTTCACATTACTACAGGCTAGACCTAGGGGTTACGGCATTATCACTTAGATCAAATCCGTTGGTGATTTGGTGGGATTTGAACCCGGGACCCCAGGAACCACTTCCCTTAACTATAGAATAAAACTCTATGCTAAAAACACTTTTCAGCTCAAACTTAGCCTATGTATGATAGTTAAAATTAAAATGTCCTGACAAACGAACGACTTTAACGAGATCACTGCAATGACAAATAACAGGTTTAAAACAGCATTTTATTTTTCACTAGTGCATTTATGACTGGTGTGTATATGCCGAAACGTCTTAATTCAGAGCCCAGCTATCCAGAAGACAGCGAAGAATGTGTCCCATACCACGAGATGAAACTACTTTAATTAAATTCCCTTTAATAATAGGTACAAGCCATTTATTATTACCAGTAAAAACAATTAAGTAAGCCAATGGTGGTTATTACACTAATATAATCTAAAATGTATGAGAAAACTTACATCTTTATACATAACAGATCAATGGTCCCTAAATCATCTTCAATATTTTTTTTCATTAGTCACATTATATGGTTGTCTCAAAGTCGACGTAATGCTTTAATATTTATAGATAAATATAAATATCTTGGAATCAAACCAAGAAATTCATAACTAATATGTGAAAGAGAAGTGTAGTATTAGATTTGTAAAACAGCGTATTACACCCCCTCTACATTTTGAATAAATTAAGTCCACATAATATTATATCAGGTTTCCGCTACAACGTTATTATATAAATTTCTACCAACGTAATTAAATCATCAATGAGGTTATTTCAAACTGCTTGTACTTGTGTATTAGATTTTGTAATGCCTGTATACAAACGACGCCACCTGTAGTTCAGCAAGAATCTCATTACAGCAGCTTTTGTCTGCTTAATTCCTCACGTTAGAATATTTAATTAGTGCCGCGCGGAGAGCGCAGGCATCGCCATAGACGTTGATACACTATGTAGAGTGAAAAATCTGAAGCATCATCTTAATGTAGACCCTACATCTGTGTTGTGATCTGATTTTACATTTATAACAGGTTATTTTAATGTTCATTTTTACAACCTAGGACACTAGGTACTATCCCGGAACTGTTTACAAATTATTTGAGGAAAAAAGGGTTGTGGCATTATAAGTACATTTTAAAATAACTAATGGCAAAAAACGGGATTTAAACACAAGACCTAGGGGGCCTAAACCCCATACCTCTAAAACTAGACTGGTTTGCCCCCACTGATTTATAACTTGTATTGGCTTTAAATATGTGTAATGCACCTTATTTTGACGGATTGAAAGGTTCTTGCATATACATTTCATGCATTGCAGAAAAGTTTATTATCTAAGTAGTAATATAACATTTTAAAATAATCATTAAATACAATTTAAATTGTGTGACCCATTTATGAAGTTATTCTGGTTTGAACGATTATGTGTAGGACATAAATTAGCAGCGCATTCTGGTGGCAGCCTGGTACAACTATATTCAAAACATATTGGCTAATTTGAAGGATTATTCATAGAAAAATAAATAAAATAATACATTATAAATGGTATTACTTAATTATTGCTTATATTCAATGCTAACGTAACACTATGGAAAATAAATGTTTCTAGATAGCCATAGGCGTTAACGTATCCTTTTAATATACCTAATGTTAACACTAATGATGGATGTTTCAACTTTAATTTGATAATGAGGCTATTTAACAAAAAATTCTAGCTATACAATACCATTCCTGGAGCTAATTTGAGTTTGAAATAAAGCATTATAAACAGAAATCAAAATAAAAAAACTGGTATAGCTAACTTTAAAACAATTTATGTGAGAATCTGATACAAAACTCTGTAATTACTAAGATCAAATGGTTACAAAGTTTAACCTAAGACAAAGAAAGTTCGTCCACGAAGCACCTCAAGTAGGAAGTATTCAAAGTATGACAAATCTGACTCCTGGGATTATCTAACCAAACCAGACGCCTCCTGCTTGAGCGGCTGGCAAATATAAGCAAACTAACTTTATGCATTTTGGTTTGAAACTTTCTGTAAATAAACAGAAACAAATTTTATTGTGTTTAAAACTTACATTTGATTCGATCAATCTATATAGCAAAACACTATTCAAGGAGTGTCTTACGTTTAACAACCATTTAATACTAAACAATATCTCATGATACTTTTCTCAAGTTTTACAGCAACATTTTTTTAGGTGGGTGAGATTTAAATGCTCTTACGGACACTGAGAGGCTAAATGTCCTCTCAGTAGTGCCAAATTCCAGCTGGCTCAGTGTCCCCGGAGTACTAACTGAAAAAATATTTATCTCCTAGGACACTGGGCAATTTAGCACACTAGCAACAGTTAGAACTAATTTACACATTACTTAGGGCTAGGTCTTTAAAACTATCCCATTAGGACTTTACTTCTTATTTTCTTCCGAAAACACGGAACAAGGAGTCCACACTTGGTGATTTCTCTCCAGAAACATTATCGGTCGACTGCATTTTGTCTCCAGATAACCGGGCGACAGTCGGTAGACTACCCCGTGTTTCAGGACAAAAATCAGTGTTTTCTGTGTCCCATGTGAATGGGAAACTTGGAGCAAAATACAAGTCAAGATACAATCAGTTTCTAGCAATAAGTTGTACAAATAGTTTAGCTACTACAAGACTAGATAAATATATTTACCTAACATATTCAAATACAGTAGGCTAATGTTTCTTCCGTAAACTATATAAACATAAAATATTTACCTCTGATTAGTTAAGAAATTCAAAAAGGCTTGAAAGCGTTCTTTATCTTGATACTTACTTGAAATAGTTAATAGTAATATTGCTTGCAATATGATACGAGATAAAAGGTAGAGTGAACAGTTTTAACTGTAACAGATCGCTGTTGTACAGCTTAATCCTACGTAACTCTCGAGCCGGAATTGTTCAGTTAATATCAGGTCAATACTATGATCAGCTCAGTTGAGCGTTTCGCTATCATTTAAATATTAAAATAAACATAATCCACTTATAGATGTAAAACACTGTTAAGCTTACAATTCGTATTGTGAGTATTAGTTGTAAGTAGGTGTAATGCGTAAGTAAGTGTTTTCAATGTTTTTAGCGAATTTCCCATAAAGGGAATACGTTATTACCATTGGTCTCAACTAGACCCAGGACCGTAACACTTTTTGTTTTGATGTCCCCAAAGTTCAAAAAACATAATCCAATAAAATGCATTATACATACATTTACATATATATGTGTGTGTGTCTGTTAGCGCGACAACTCAAGCAAAATTTCCCTATTTTGATGAAGTATAGTATGGTATAAACGTGTAAACCCAAGTTTATTCGAATGAGTTTGCAGACTAAGGGAACGGGTTGTCCTAACCCATTTCCTTTGGAGTTCACCATGTGTGTAAGCCTCAGACAGTTTAGCACAACTTGCAAGTGAGACTACGGTCAATCAAATTAAATCATTTGATTGGGCCAAAGTAACAGTTTGCATTAGCCAGGTCACAACAGTTCAAAAATACAACTACCAATGTGGAATTTTCGTGTTAAAGGGAACATTCATTATTATCGATGATTTTTTTCGATATATCGATATTAACAAATTGAAACATATCAGCTGACAACTACGATAAATATTGTTCAGTATATGAAACTGTTAAAAAAATGACCTAACATAACTATCCAAATTTGCTGTAAAATTTAAAAATTCCGTGTTTAACTTTCCTTTTCTACTATCAAACCCAAACGGAAGTTTTAAATGGTACAGCAAGTTTGGTTGGTTATGTTAGGTTAGCTTAGAACAGTTTCATTTCTTAATCCATATAGACTATTTTAGCCTAAACAAGATCAGTTAGTTGTTGTTGTCAATTTGTAATAGATCTGATCGGAAAACAAAAATATCGATGTATCGAAAAAAATAATCGATAATAATGAATGTTCCCTTTAACAGGAAAGTACCATCAATGTTAACAACTATACAATAGATTGTGATACAAAAACGTATTTCAAAAAGCAAATGCAGTTTTAGCACTTTGTAGGTAGTCGATTTTAATTATACAGGGTGTCTCAGACCACCCGGCCGGCTTGTATAGCTCCAATATGAAAGCAAATGGAAACCTAATTGCAATTGGAACCCCCTATTTTGACCCCAAGGAATTCAGCTAAATTATTTTCAAACCCAAAAAAGCACCCCAAAGGGCAGATTTTGGGGGGTGGGGGTGGTTTTTGGGAAATTTTCAAATGTAAAGGGGGGTCGTGTTATACCTCTTTTTAAAGGTCCTTTAGTCCTGAGTATTTTAGTGGAAAAAGATTTAAATTATCTTCATCCCTATTTACAGGGTGTTCAAAAACGTACAAAAAATAGACCTTTGAACTACTTTTCACTGTAAAGAGGTGGAATTTCGTGGGGTGTTCAAATTTTGATAACACTTTAATTAATAAATGAGCTTTCAAAAAACTCTGGTTTCAAACCTTTTGCTATCTTTTTACTTATGTTACGCATTTTCAAACTTTTTGAAGTTTCAAGAGCTGTTATCTCAAAAATTTCAAATGGCAACATGGGTTTCATTACAAACCACATGGTAGCCCTTAAAATTTGCTATAATTTTTGTATTTAATGTTTTTTGGTATCTTCATTGGTTAAAGAGATATAGCAAAATTAGTGTATTTTAATGTTTTATTAAATGGTATTCAAAGTGTTTGCTGTTGTAAATGTACACGTCTAGGTCTCAATTAAAACTAATTATGTTAAAAAATTAAAATACTACCCAGATTGTTAAACTTTGGAGGATTAATAAAGGAAAAAACACAACTGCAAATATTCTTAGTTATTTTACAATTACAAAGTTCTAATTGCTTTGAATGAATACTGTCTATAAATGCTACTGGTAAATAAAAAAAAATCATCACGAAATCAATGAGCGTGTGCGCGAAACTATGGTCACGTTTGATAAGATAAAACAAATTATAAGGAACTTACTGGATCTGTAAAAGAGGTGAATGCACCTGCGGTAGTAAAATAGCAATACAGTACCATAATAGTGGAGAAGAAGTACTACGTGCATAAACAGAGTTGGGGTTTGCATGGGACGAAATGGAAGGCAATTTAAGCATTTGTAGAAGTCCATCGGTATGTAGGCTATTAATGCTGATTCAAACAAATTATTCATTCAAAGCACTATTAGAGCCATGAAATTGTAAAATAACTAAGAATATTTGCAGTTGTGTTCTTTCCTTTATCAATCTTCCAAGATCAACAATCTGAGTACTATTTTATTTTTTTAGACAAGATTTTGTTTTAATTGAGACCTAGTGGTGTACATTTGCAACAGCAAACACTTTGAATACCATTTAATAAAACATTAAAATACACTAATTTCGTTATATCTCTTTAACCAATGAAGATACCAAAAAACATTAAATACAAAAGTTGTAGCAAATTTTAAGGGCTACAATGTGGTTTGTAATGAAACCCATGTTGCCATTTGAAATTTTTGAGATAACAGCTTTTGAAACTTCAAAAAGTTTGAAAATGCGTAACATAAGTAAAAAGATAGCAAAAGAGTTGAAACCAGAGTTTTTTGAAAGCTCATTTATTAATTAAAGTGTTATCAAAATTTGAACCCCCCACGAAATTCCACCTCTTTACAGTGAAAAGTAGTTCAAAGGTCTATTTTTTGTACGTTTTTGAACACCCTGTAAATAGGGATGAAGATAATTTAAATCTTTTTCCACTAAAATACTCAGGACTAAAGGACCTTTAAAAAGAGGTATAACACGACCCCCCTTTACATTTGAAAATTTCCCAAAAACCACCCCCACCCCCCAAAATCTGCCCTTTGGGGTGCTTTTTTGGGTTTGAAAATAATTTAGCTGAATTCCTTGGGGTCAAAATAGGGGGTTCCAGTTGCAATTAGGTTTCCATTTGCTTTCATATTGGAGCTATACAAGCCGGCCGGGTGGTCTGAGACACCCTGTATAGACTAACGTTTATTTGTAATGAGACAAAATAGCTGCTACCTACGGGCTTCACCCCGTTTGACTTCGTAACTACTGCATTAATAAAACTATTGATTGGTTAAGTTAAGCTGAAATAAACAATACAGAATACAGTAATACAAACAAATAATCACACCTGATTTTAATCTTACTACAGTAATATTATAAATGTGAAAGTTTGTGTGTTTGTTTGTTTATTTGTTTGTTTGTTTGTTTGAAGTTTCATCACGCATTAACTACTGGACGGATTGGGCTAAAATTTGGCATGATGATAGCTCACATTCCCGCATATAGGCATATTCTTATCTCAAAAATCCTTTCGGGCTCCGCCCCAGTGGCTCTGTAGTTCCCCATCTTAAGCTTATGAGTATTCATATATGAAGGGAATTAAAGAATTAAGTCAACTGTTTCAACTAAAAAGTTGATTCTATGGTATGGAAAATCATTAAAAAGTTATAAGATTTACCAACAGGGCACAGCAGTATATTTAAAAAAATATACTTGCATAAATGCAAAATCATTTATGAAAACAGCTAATTTGAACTAAGCAACAATAAAAAACTGTGATACGCAATGAAAACTGTCAAAGTAGGATTGTTTACAGTTATGTTTATGTTTTTAATTTCATGAATAATTTGTGATATTTGCGCATTGTTGATCATTTATTTTTCTCTATTGTTTATGTGAAGTGGTAGAACATCAGGCTATGATAGATGTGTAATACTATAGAATACTGTAAATTTAAAAAAGCTAATTTTATCAAACTGTGTCCTCTCTTATTACAAACGCAAAGCTTGAGCATAAGTGCAATAAGAATTTTATACTTATATTCCAACCCCGTACGAAGGACGGGTTCTCTGCTAGTAAGGTAATAAATTGAAAGAATAACATACAAATAAGTACAGCTGAAAAATTTGTAACAATAGGTATATGGAAAGATCCCTTTGGAAAGCAATTACGACCTTAAAGGCGATTTATGAAATAATAAATAATAGTTTTGTGCAAGGTTTCTCGTCATGACGAACATTTTAAGTATATGGTTTATGGGGGTGTGACTTGTAGTTTTCTCAAAAGTGCCTGGGTACTCTGGGCTTTATATATAGATTATCTAGGAAACCGTCTATATGCTACGGTATTTGCGAGTAAACTACAAAGGGAAGTCACATACTTTACACTAGCCTAATAGAAAAATTAAACAATCCAAGTCAATATTTCCAATAGAGTTTCAAATGATATGACAAAACAATATTTTATGATACAAAGTGTTATAAAGCACTTATCATCTTTAAATATAAGCGTTGAGTAAATACGCAGTGTAAATTGTATTTTCTTATATTTATAAACAAACCCAAACAACCAATGATATCGACTCTGTAATGAGTTTATCATTCCTTCAATATTATAATTTCTTTGGATGGGAAAACGTCACGCCCAGCAATTCATCATTGAACCGATGTCGTTTTATCAGGAAACATCTTCCAACCTTTCCACTTACTATTTTTTCAATAAATATTTAAAGAAATAATAAAATAATATATTAATAATTGATGTCATATTGTGAATTCTGATTAAGTACGGAATTTTTACCTGATGTTGCGTTAACCATATCATATCATGGTATAGGCCTAGAATAATTATTTTATTACAAACAATCTTGCATCTTTAAATTTGTACTACTGATTTAATCTTCCACGTACTATTATGGTCTTGGTATTACTGTAGTTAAATAGTGAATATACAAAGAAAATAAACTCCAACAGTTAAAAAATATGGTCTTGGTGACCATATTTATTATATTTATATTTTATTTTATTTATTGAGCGGAGCGAAGCGAAGCAAGCGAAGCTCTTATACTACACTCCTGCTTTTGTTTTACAAATACTCCTCCTGTACGGCTGAAGCGATCTGCACCAAATTTACCACAATCATAGTAACCAACCATTAGAAGGTATAAATCTGAAATGGTACAATAATATGACCATACGGCTTTTCCCTACGCAAATCTAAACTTTTGGAAATGTAACCTGGGCCTTATTGGTTGATTGGTTGCCATGGCATTATTTGCGAGATAATAAAAAGGTAAACAAGAGTTGCAACATATGGTAGTCAAAGAATCATCTAATTAGTGAATCACAAATACCGTACAGAGAAAAAGGGAAGAACAATCCGATTAATATCATTGAGCATAATTTACTACAGAATGAATAACCAATAATTAGTGTCGCCGGAATAAGGCCGATGTACCTTTGACCTTAATCCAAATAGTCTTTCCATTTACGTGAACCAAATATAATAGGCCTACCATTGAGTTTAGATACTTTAAAATTTCCTAATTTACATTTATGAATGATTCCAGAATATGAGGCTTAGCTCTATTTGGGAAATGTCAATGCTAAACATATGTAAATGTATACCCACAATAGCTCTTAAATATAATTTATTTAAAAATAAGCCCATTATCTTTTTGTGTTATTTCTAGTAAATAGGTAAATATAATTGTATTTCCGTTAATAAAGGAGGTGTAAAAATTCAATTTAGGAAACATTTAAATACTGTTCTTTGAATCAGCGAGAGATGTAAATGAAAACGTTGTCACAGACAGAAGAACAAATGGGTATCTTGTTAGGGACGTTTAATTTGATGTTGGGTGTCAGATGAGATGTTTTATGAATTATTAATAATACTTACGTTGTAAAATTTTAAAGTTATTGTTATTCACCTTGATTTTTTTATTCATGTTAGGTCTTAGTGTCTTCTTACTGATTAACCATTTTCTATAGGTCAATATAATGGCTGTTGAAGTAGAAAATATATTTTCTTCTAGCTTTATTAATGATGTTAAGATTCTAAACTCCTTGATCACAATACTTGAGAAGTTAGTGAAGTTCCTTTTAGCGAATTTCCCATATAAGAAATAAGCTATTACCGTAGGTCTCATGGTAAGACCTGGACCCGGGACCGATTTACTTTTTTGTTTGTATGTCCCCAGAGGCCTAAAACACCATCCGTTCAGATGCATATATATGTGGCCGTTAGCATGATATCTCAAATAAAAATCATCCGATTTCGATGAAGTTTGGTAAAAACGTGTAAACCTACGTTTATTCGAACAAGTTAGTGAACCAGCATGATATGGTCCATGGGAACGGGGTTTTATGGGGGGATTTATAGGGTTAAGATCGGGTTTTCTCGTTTTGGCCACCAAAATAAAATATTTTTCATTTTCTCTCTAGACTACTTTGAAGAGCTAAAAAACTAATAATTTAGTATCTTGAAGTGTTTTTGTACGGTCATTGGTCATGTTACTATTATGGGGAATAAGTAAACTATTGTATTTTCCTTGTCAAACAATATATTTAGATCAAATTTTGCAAATCTATTTGTTTTTTACTAATGTATTAGTGGTTTAGTAAAAAAATACATTTTTTACCCTCCCTGTAGCAGCCATCCTAGGTACTCGTGAAACATAATGTTATTGAAATAGATTTAACTGAAAATCAGGCAAATAAAAATTATCTTAATCTGCAGGTTTGCTGCGGACGAGGTATTTAAGTATGGCAGAAATATAATAGATTACCATGTTTACGCAGAATCTGAACAAATTCCGCTTGTCCCACTTGGATGTCGTTGAGAATTCGATTGAGAAGAATTGATTGGGACGTTGAGTAAGACGAACATCTGTCTTAAAATAAGATCGATGGTGAGGGATTGGCTCTTACTATAATGCATTTCTGGGGAATATTTTTAACACCAAATGTATGTCTGATTCCCTCTTTAGAACATTTATACATACTTACATTTATTTCTCATATCTACTGTGGCTACAGGTAAGCACATCTTCGTCAACATGTTTGGACTTTGAGCAGTAAGTACTTGTAGCTAAGTATTTGTCAAATATTTAATTTGTGTATGTCTTGATGTTTGTTTAAGCACGTTAAATGTTTCGACAGAACAACAAAATGGGAGAGCTAGTTATTCTTGACAAGGATCTAAAGAAGGAGAAATAGTTGCTGAAACTATCGTCATCCATTTGGAGGTAAGGGAATCCATAGAAATGTCAAGGTTAAATAATCTCTGAATTATGTGTTAATAAATTAAGTAGTTCATGACCTAATTGTTTATTTTTATTAAATAATTATGTAGAGACTACATACGAAGATGCATCATGAGACTACTATTATTTGTCCTAGGACGCTAGGCACGAGCCTGGAATTGTTTTCCACATTACTAGAACTAGGAGTTGCAGCATTATCACTTAGATAAAATCCATTGGTGATTTGGCAGGATTTGAACCCAGGACCCCAGGGACCGAAGTCCCGCGCTCTAACCACTACACCGTCTCACTCCCAGTCATTATAGATTATCAAACTAGTTTTCAATATGTGTTTTAGAGTTTCGCTTAACCTAAACATTATAAAACATAACGTTAGTAACATATAAATTCATAATTTATTATATTAACGAATTTTCATGTTGATAATGATTTACCGTACATTGGTTAGGTCAAGTTACACCCCGACTAGTTTTAAACTCCAAAACTAATATCTATGTACCGAGAAATGAGACAAGTGATTTTCACACTAATAATAATTTTATAAATATTGACATGCAATAAATAAATCTATAAATAATCAATAAATGTCTCATTAATAAATACAAACAAGGAATACCGGTAGATGAACAATAAACATCTGCACTGATAGCTGAGCCAACATTCATAATTAATTGTATTCAAACACGCGTTGGAAAAAAGAAAGCTAAAAAAGCTCAATGAGCATTATTCAGTGTTTGGGATTAAAAAGAAAACTAAAATAAATGTTTTCATCTCGAAAACTTGAGAGTGGGGAAACGTTCATTGCTGCTTTAAACCGGTAATTCATGTCATTACAAATGCAGCTGCCTCCGCAAGAGGTTCTTAACTTTGTTGCTCTTTTTAAGTTTAGCAAAAACATTTTCTCAGCCGACCTATTTTACGTCAGCAAATAAATATTTTTAATCGTGTTATGGCTGGGCAAAATTTGTATGAGGAGTACTCATTTTATGTTAGGTCTGTTATTTTTTAGCTAAATACAAATTAAATTATAAGTTAACTAGCAACAGAGCCCGTTGAGGTTAAATACAACGGTCTCTAGAAAAATAATGGTCATGAAATGAATACACCACTTTACCCACCCACTTTAATTAATGGTATAGATTCATCACTTAACTTTACACACGCATAACATCAGGAACACACTTGAACCTCAGATTAAAATCGTTAACAACATGTAGGCTAAGTAAAGAAAATTCAAAGAAATAACAATACAACAATCAGCTGTTAAATGTTTAACGCATTATCAGATTATGCATACCGGCAAACCCTTTATCCACAAATAAAGAAAATCAAACTTTTATAACTATTTTCATATCTACATGGTTAAAGCTTTCCGTTGACCTATTAATTAATAAAATCGGTCCAGTAGAACTGTAGATTAATTTTTCCAAAGTTTAATACAAATATCTCTAGTTTCGTATTTACTAACAACTATAAATTTGGAATTTGCTTAGCTTTTTCGCAGATAACTTTTAAATGGTGAGGAAATCGACTAAATAGGCCGGTGATATTCTGAAAGAAAATAAAATTTCTTACATACTACTGTTATGTGTTTCTTGAAAATACTCAATAAAAGCAGCCTAAAGTTGGCTGTATTGTTTATATTAAAGTAAATATAGGCAAACTATGATTTTAAAAGAAATAATTAAAGATGACACGAATAGATAATTTTTTTTTGTAAATAAAATAAAACAATAATCCATGAAAAATGTGAATCTAACCTTACTTAAAACACCAACAATAAAAAAGTTATAGAAAACGTGACTTTCCTGAGTAAGATTCAATCACGGAAATTCAACGACGTTCAGTGAAGTTTTGGAAAACTTTATCAATATCCGGTTTTGCCGGGAATCTTGTTTACTTTAAGGAGGAAAATGTTTATGTACCTTCGATAGGTTCAAACACATGATCTGTATTAAAATCCATTCAATCCTTAAGTTTCAGTGAATTTCCAATGGGAACTAAGCTATTGTCGTATGTCTCATGGTAAGACATACAGTATTTTCATTTTTTCAGGATTGCATGAGTTTGATGGACGGTTGCAACAGTAATGTGTACTTTATTCGATTAATTCCACATCAACGTTACTGTCAAACCTAATTGTATTGAATGCTTAAACCCAGGCTAACTACCTTAAAACAGTCTATTGGATAGGAGCAACCGTTGTAAATATTTTGGTTGTAAAGATATTATAATATTTATTTTTACGGGACAGAAGAGATCAAACTTACTTCTTGCTGTTTACTCCTCCATAACTTATGATTTAATCAAAATAATATTTTTGATAACGGTCCAAAAAGTAACTTATCATTTTTATTTTTGCACTTTTTTTATTTTTGTGGTATAATGAACAATGAAGTAGGAAGTATATTATTGGATTTAAATATGCCACAATCACTGCACAGCTTTCGCACTGCAAACTCAGCTCTTGCAAACTCAAGATTGGGGTTTAAGTTAAGTTAGGCCGTGGTTTTAAGACCACCTTAAGAGGGTTCTACCCCGCAGCCTGAATTTCAATTCAAGATGGCGGATTATATGGATTGAAATATAGTTCAGGATTGAACATCCCTCTACTGTACATGCTCTCAACATTCTAAAACTAATTTGTTTCCGATGATTGTGTGTTTTTGTGCTCTTAACACATGATATTCATTTACAAGAGGATTTCCCTTATATAAGCTGCCAGAATCTTTCTTTATGCATGTAAACTAGCTGTTCTGAATTATGTTCAGTTTTAATCGACCACTTGATTCCCGTACGTAAGACGGGCCAAAAGCTAGTTGTAACTCATGGGATGATTGATTATAGTAATGTTTTACAGTGTAATTATTAAACGTTAAAATATCTCCAACGCCGTTTGAAATGTATACGATACAACTTAAAGATTTGTATAAATTATACACTTTGAAACCTATGAAACGACAACCCCAACAGACCGATAACTTTGTACGTGTGACACAATGATTGAAGTGTCTAAAAGTTTTCTTCGCTGACTTTGTTTGATCCTAGGGGACTTAACACAGCGTTTCAACCTGAAAGTAAGCCTATCTCTAGCAATACTCGTGGTACGCTTTTGTGCCTCGTTCAACACATTCGAAAAGGTTCAACTTTTCTGTCAAAACAAATATGCTAAATAACGATGGTTTAACATGATTGTAATCATTTTATAATTCGTAAAGTATAGTGAGACATTTAAGTTCAAATTCAAGTGTTGAAGTTTTCTACAAACGTTGATATTAAAATATTGTTACATATAACAGTCTTGACGTTAATGGACATTGGATGAACCCCTTTAACAATTATTTATACTTTACCTTTTATTTGAAATATGGTCACTAATATTTTGACTTAAATGAAATTAAATTGGTTAGACGAACAAAAAAAGTTAAAAGGTTAAAGGTTATTTAACGTGTGTATATGTCTACGACTCGCAAACTGTAAGTTTAAAGTGACAGTCATCTTTCGAATTTTATACATAATAAGATAAATTTTAACATTAGACACAAACATTAGTGAAGTAAAATTGTTTACTATCACTCTTATTTGCTACTGACTTGCTCAGGGGTATTAAACTAATTGGTAACTTAAATTTTTGAAGAATTTGAGAATGAAATATTATACAAACAAACACTTCCACGCCCCAAGTTTTGACCAAAAAGGGCGGTTTTGTACCTCAACAACATATTCTGAGTATTAAATTTTTAATCAACAGTGTTCGTTGCAGCTACGTGGTAAATTAATATAATTATTTAACAAAGAAACCCTTGTGAGATTTTCTTTTACTAAATTCAACAAATGAAGCAAATTCTGTTATAATAAATTGTTTTATGTTTAGTTTAAAGTTCTAATATCTACGTTTAAGTCACGAAATTCAATTGTAACATTAAAGCATTTAAATTATTGTATATTTAATTTTATAAGCCAACCAGTTAGGAAACATTTTTACAAATATATATAGTTTTACGATTTAATATATTAATAAAACAACCGATAAAGTACACGTTGTTAGGTTTTATTTGTTTTAAATATTATCTTATTCCTAAAATAAAACACGAGAGTTTTGATAGTCAACTAGGCAAATCTTTAAATAAGTCGGTTTCTTTCAAATTTGTAAAAGTTAACGGTTTATAAGAATAAGAATAAGAATGTATTTATTTTCTTGAAAGTAATATTACAAAACAATACAAAAGATACAAATATAACATAGATACTGTTGTATTTTCATTCGTGAAAGAAATAAAATTAAGTATAATATAAAGAAGTTTAATATAAATAAATCGTATAGCCACGAAATGTATTTTAAATAATACATATCACTAGATTGTTATGGATATTATTAAATTCCATTAAATACTGGTATACCTTAAATAAATAGAAAGAAATGAAATACTGCAGTTTGTTCATAAAACAATAGTAATAAAAAATCACAAGTCTAATTCATAAATGTGTTTTATTATTGTTTTACTACCAGTCTCGAAATTGGGATGAACAGATGTAAACAAGACATTACAAATCGATTGCCTTCCCTCTAGAGTATTCAAAAAAACGCTTAGGATGTTGGTACTTGTATAGTTAAAGACACGTGTACAGTCGACGCAAACACATATTCTCTCATAAAAACTAGGGTCTTTAATATTACGTTGTAATCAGATTCAAACAGAATTATTGCAAATGAAAAAATGTTAGACAATTATCATTTAGTGCCATATATTCCTGGAGCAATTACTATTTACATTCATTACTATTGCAGGATTATCTGAATTTGATCTTGGAATTTGAAAAAAACGTTATAATAGGTTATAAATTACCAAAAATACTTTTGACAGTGAGTCTTTTAATTCTCTGTTAAAACTGTGGAATACCTATACTTTTCTTCTTTTAAATTTGCTGGGATTTTTATGGACATTTTCATTGTAATTGCAAAAAACAATTTTTTATGTATATTTAATCTTGTTTAAAACCATCTGCTTTATAGGCATGTTTTAGTAAAAACATACCTAATATGATTAAAAAAGCTTAGTCTTCTTCCTAATGTGATTTTAACGACAAAATGTAGGTATCCAAATAAAATGAGATATTCAACCAGTTGCCCTAATTAAATTGTATACCGACCTTCACATCGACTATAACAATTAATATGAACAGTGTTAATTCGTTAATTTACAATTTACTAAAGTCAAATAAAATAGTGAAATTACAGAGCTACAGTTATGTATTCAACAGCTTTTAATGTTTATCATTTTCTCTACCAAATAGTAATTTATTTGTTATTCATGTCACAATAACTTTAAAACCGGAACAGCTTTCAAAAGTTTACTTATCAGCAAAAATCCCACTTCTTAAAATAATATATTTCATTTTGATTCAGAGCTTATAGTGGACATTTCACTTAAAGTTTTCATATAATAAATCTCTAACCACAGTTATATATACAAACCGAATATTCAGCAAGGAGAAGCCGAAGTAAATAATGAACTACCTGTGGCGCTAGCTTCTATGTGGTATGCAACTTTGCACATTAATTCCCCAACCACAACCGAGGCTTACTCAAATAATGTATTGAAGTAGTAAACAGTAAATAGTTACTAAACACTGAATGGTGTTCCTCTAAGGATGTTTGTATAGTTTATAGTTGTTATACTAAAAAGTGTAGCATGTTTAGAACCTGTAATCTGATTCAGTATGCTTATAACTCTAAAGTCCTACATAGTTTAGAAATTGCACGTAAATTTTTTCATCACTATCTGATTAAATGACCACAACAATACTTCGAGCACCAAACTATATTATTTCCGAGATCGAAAATATGGGTAAAAAGGATGTTGGTTTATTTGGCACTATGTCAGTTCCATTGGGGAGTACTACAGGGTTCGCTACAGGGTAGAAAAGTCTTCCTACCAGAAGTCGACGAAGGGTGGCAAAAGAGACTCACGATGGAACTCTGGCCGGAGTTTCACCACTAACTGAGGTCCCGGCCGTGCGCTACCCCAACCCCCCAACCCCCGACCCCCCAAACCCCCAACCACCACAACCCCACCCAACCCCTAAACACCCACACCCCTCAAGCGCACCTGTCATTCATCCGCTCCTGAATTAAAAGTCTGATCAGTTTTACTTTGTCCAGTCATCAAATGGTGCGATGAAAGTGAAACCTTTCATATAATTTTGTCAATAGGTTGATAACTTAATTGGTTTGGGATTTAAATTCGATCTTTACAATCTGGGTTTTGTATAGGTAGAATATAACCTTTAACCTTTTAGTAGGTCGTTGGTGGAATGAATATGAGCAAGGAATTGTTTTCGCCAGATTTTGTGGATCACATTGAATATTCTACAGTATGAATGTTAAAACTACAAGAGATTTAAACATAGCTAAATAAAATTATTTTCAACGTCGAACAATATTTCCTATCCAAGGTATACATTGACAGCTTGAATGAGTTTTAAAATAAATATTTGTTTACATTCATTTTAATAATTTAATTTATAACTCTATTACCTGTAATTAACAACCTAGGATTAACTTACTACAACTTTAAACTAGTATTATTGTAATACATTTCATTATACGCCACATATACTATCCGTATACTGAATTTTAGGTTCCTGATTCAATCTTAATTTTTTTAATCAATCTGAAAGGAAAATATAAAATATTATAAAAAGCACTCAGAGATTAGAAAGATTTTGTGGATTGACTGAAGTAAGTAAAAGGTCGCGAGTCATCTCTTTAGTTGACTCACAAGATTTTATCTATGCGAAGCCTGCAGGTGGCTTTATGTCAAGATATTTTGCGTCGAAGTCGCTACAAAGGCTTTAAATAACATACATTTTACTCGTAATTGGTTTAGTGTCCTCTTTGGGTCTTTTTCTGAATTCTAAAAATTGTAAGTCTAAATTATTTGGCCAAAACCTTTCACCAGGATTCGCAAGTGCTTTTTTACCTTATATTTATGTTAGTTATTCCTATCATGAGTTACTTTGTTGATTACATGTTTTATGTTTCAATTTTGTGTTGTGAGTAAAATTTATCCAAGGTTTTCTACATAAATCTCAAAATATTGTAAACCAATACCTAATTGTAATGTTTGCTGTAAACTATAAACATAAGTTAACTAGGTGTACAGTGCAGTTGTCTTCTTGCAATATTGAGCGGAGCAAGCATAATAATCCAATAAATTTCCAAAGTCAATGTTACATTTGTTTTACGTAAATGGGATGTCTACTTGCAGTATACAAAGTCAATGGTATGTTTTATTCAAAAAAGGAACGCCTATTTGCTCAATGGTATACTTTGTTCACATACGTGGAATGACTACTTGCAGTATCCAAAGTCAATAGTACAAAATCTATTTTTTTTTAATTTGTAGAAAAGTTTTCTTGACTTTATCAATCCGACTGTTCTTCTATTTTATTCTGTATTTTTGTTGTACTAGTTTAGTTTATTTGTTAATTACCATTATTATATCACTACTGTTCTGCTTACCTTCTTTTGTCATCTTGGAAATTCTGTCATAAAGACCTTAAAACCCATAGGGCGCAAGTTAATTTTATAAAAGTTTTCACGTCAGGAAAAGTTCCGTTTTCCGATTTTTCCAATTTCTTATACCTTTTCCTACAGTCACCCGACAAAGTTGGCTTCCCTGTACTGTTTATAGTACAGAAAGCTGCTAATTGCTGCATATTTATACTTTGCCGTACGGTTTATACTTTGCCGCACGGTTTATACTTTGCCGCACATCAGGATTCCAACCAAACAACACAAAACAGCGTGGTTTTATTATGCACGTAATCCGTGTACGCTTGGAAATAGGTTGGCAACACTTAAAGATAATAATACTATGAACAGCTGATTGACTATTATAACTACGATTTAACCTGTCATTTCGTGTTTATAGTTTTGGTATTTCTGAACTTTCTAGACTTTTCTTTTAAACGTTTTTAAAACATTCCTACGGTATTAATAAACAAGAAAATACCTTTAAAGCATTTTTTTAGGCGCGGAAACCACTTCAAATTACAAAAACATACGGAACTATATTCTCAAAAGACGGAGCACATTTCTTGCCGAGGAAAAATAGCGGAGTGATACGGACCACGGGTACTACTTTCTCCAGGGCACCATTTGTGTAATTGTGTTGCTAGCTGAACCTAAAAACGTGTTGTATAGTGTTTGAAAGACTAATTATTTATGTTTTATAGTGACTGTAGGAAAAATATAATGTGTAACACGAGTGAAAAAGGCCTTTGCTGCACTCGAGATCATTCCGCACGAGCCTGCGGCTCGTGCGTAAACATTGCTCTCGTGTGCAGCAAAGTGCCACTTTCACCACTAGTTACACAAATAACTATTCCTTTGTTGGTTGCTGTGCTAAGTTTCATACGGATTCCATCAGCCGTGGAGGAGTATTTGTAAAACAAAAGCAGGGGTGTAGTATAAGAGCTTCGCTCGCTTTGCTCCAAAATTCTGGAGTGAAAAGTCAAGTTGTTTGTGTAAAGACACAAGCTCAAAGACAAGTTTGAGTGTGTGAAACTCGACTAGATACGTCCTGTGAAGCAACAAATGTGAAATCATGTCAGATACAAACAGGTTGTATCTGACTATTGACGTAAACTTTTGAAGTGAACTTATGACACTATTGATGTGCTTACAGTTAGCTATATAGTGGCAACACGATATTGTACGTGTATGTCAGCAAAGCTAATGTAATATGTGCACCTACTACGATCATTAAAGAATCCAAAGGTTTTTATCTACTAGGTAACTAGTAATGTTGGATTTTGCACTATTACAAAGGACCCATCTGGAATATCGTAATGGAAAATGTAATAATCGTTGTGGACAATACCACAATAGCTTACAAACGTCGATCAATAACTTTACCTTTGCTTAATGCTGGCAAATATTTCCCCACTACTAACCATGCAAACGAATAAAGTCTTCACAGACTGCACCATAATTTTCATTATCTACAACCCCACAGTTATTGTGCAGTGATTTTCCAGAATTATATTGCCATAATTCAACAGATCTGCTACAAACATTCACTCTCGTTCGATCAGAACAATATCAATCCTTCATTGACCTTCACAGCTGTTTGTAGAAACTGATTGAGCTAAGAGGTCAACAGAAATATCAACTTTAAAACTACTTGCGTAACAATTTGCCGCTTGCAATAGGTCACCATTTGGTACACCCGATTGCTACTTTCACAATGAGTTGTTCTTTTACTGCAAAGGATTACTAATGCCTACGACGGTCCTTCATTTAGAGTACGTTGAATATCCAAAGTACTTTATACGTAAATTATTCAATGGTTTGTATTACTTTAACCCGAACTAAGTAAACTCCTTTGATTATGCTTTAATGTAGGCTATCGGTACGAACTCAAGGTAACTATATGAAGTTTTAAAATAGTTCTGAAAGGGTTACGACAACTATCTGAGGACTGAACCATACATTTTCACAACCAAAAGTATAAAATTAACTTCAATATTTAAGTAACTTTGCCAAATCTAAATTAACCCTCCTCAGATAATACACTAGTCCCTGAAAACAATCTTCCACCCACTGTATAAACCTACACCATAATTTTACCAGGGCTACGATAATTTTACACTGGATGCACGATAATTCTCCCAGACCTACGACAATCTCAGGCATTGTTGTGACCTGCTACGTGCTCGAGTGCCGCCCCAGTCCCTCAGTAATTAGAACCTCTCTAAACTCTAATGATGTTCTCATGACCCGAGACTAGCAAACTCTGCAAAAACACTTGCAGAGTCTTCGTTTACTCTCCCTTAAATAACACAATTAAAAATATATTAAAGCAATTATCGCACTTATAATCCCAGGGGTTTTCAACAATTAATCTTAACAGATGGACGTGCAGTCATTTATTGTATAATTTTGGAAGACATTTTAGAATTTTAAGAAACTTGGTGTACAATTTATTTGTGAAAGGTCATATTCTGTCTATCGCTTGCGCGCTAGAACTCAACTGTAGCTAAACATACTATGTAATGTAAGTACAGTAACTTCAAGTTAACATCAAAGAAAATAGAGCATATTGTTTATCATTGTCATTATTATAAAAATTACTTTCGAAAATTAGTTTATGGAAGTATAATTTAATCGTACGAACTGTAGTCGCAAAACTACATAGATAACTCACAACACTTCATATGTCTTTTTAATTATTTCAACCTTTTAATTTAACGCTGCATATGGTGTAGGCTGGATGCATACATGCCCATAATTTCCGAACATTAACATAGTGTATTAAACTATGAAACCAGCTTAGTGGCTGTAACTCGTATAATGTTAGGACTGGAAATTAATTATTTAACAGTAGTCATGTGCGTATGAAAGGCATTATCACATACCTTGTTAATTTGCTTATATGAAACCCTAACGCACACACTATTTGGGTTCATTCAGTTGTCATAGTTCATTGTAGCTTCAATAAACCGATCTAGCACTTAGTTGATATTGCGCAATCTATTTGTCTCTAATGATCAATCAGGTCTATTGTGGGTTATAGGGTTTGAACTCAAACGAGTAATTGATTATAACACTCACTGTGCCCTCAGATTGGCAAAGTATAAGTTACATTTATCAGTACGACACATTTATTACATTAGTTATAACATTGCCAGATTGTAATTACAAATAAAATAATTTGTGGAAATTTACCAAAAATTAACTCAAAGTTCTGAAGTTAGTTAAATGAATTATTCTTTTAGTCGTATTACCTGTAAAAACAAAAGTTATGTTGGATCAGAAAATGTTTTCACCTATCAAAAAAGTAAATATTTCAACTACTGTAATGAACAACTAACGAACAATGTGGCACTGTTTTAAATAGATAAAGAAATGACGCACGAGGCTTTCTGAATGCGCCAATTTTACTTCCCTACCAAATTGCACATTGCAAATTATTTACAGTTTTCGCATAACTAAAATATTATTGTGCTCAACAGGTATTCCAATGTTGAGATTAGGATATTTTGTGGCTGAGCTACATTATTGAGGCGACGTCGTAAATAATTTCATTGCGTACAATGCAAACAATCATGCAAACAAATAATACCCTCCGCTTAAATAATTGTTATTAATAACAGTTGGTATTCGGGGTGAGGAAAAGTAGCAGGCAAAGTAGTGCACAAAGTGAGCAAAGTAGTGGGAAAAGTAATTAGAAAAGTAGTGGGAAAACTTTGCCCATCATATTTTGTAGTAGTGGGACAAAGTAGTGGACAAGTAGTGGGAACAGTAGTGGACAAAGTAATGGGCAAAGTAGTGCGCAAAGTAGTGGGCAAAGTAGTGGACAAAGTATTGGGAAAACTGGTGGACAAAGTAGTGGGCAAGTAATGGGAATAGTAGTGGACAAATTAATGGGCAAAGTAGTGGGCAAAGTATTGGGAAAAGTAGTGGACAAAGTAGTGGGCAAAGAAAAATGAGAAATCGAATGTTTATCAAACTAATTCTAGTGAACGTAACGCCATTTTGTACGACAAGTGTAGACAATTATTATTAGATCACCCATTCATTAAAAATAACATCACCATTACTGTGAGGATTATACAACGATATAAACAACTCAGTAGTTCTTTACATCGTTGGGATTATATTTTTATATTTGTGTTCCTGAGTAATACATTGATACCAAGAATATCCATGTCATACTTAATTCTTATTTATTATTTTAGCAATAAGATAATAGCAGGACGAATCGCTAAAGAATTCTATAAAACCTTTATAAAATCCAAAGATTATCCGGGACTTAAAGGAAGAAGGAAATTGAATATCGAAGGAAGGTCTTAACAAACGAAAGTCTTTTGCCGGTGTATTATTTGTTTACTAGTTATCTAGAAGTTTTGAGAAGTAACCAACAACGAAGCAAATTGGATATAACCTATTAGTTATTTCTATATGGTCTCCTTACATAGGTCATTTTATTAATTGCTGAGGAAATTACCTGGTATTTTTTACATTTGTAAACATTTATTTATGAAAGTCGAAAATATTTTGTATTTTAAAACTGCCACTAGATTGTAAATATGAAAAAATATTGAAAATTTTTTAAATGTGTTTTTCAACTTATGTCTGTTGTAATCTATTCAGTATTTTTTTTCTATCAATAACATGAAAGGTCAAACATCAAGAATATCTCTAACTCAAGTTTTGAAATTTAACTAGTAAAGATTTTTAAAGACTAAGAACAATTGAGGGTGGTTAGCAATATTTTAAAATTGAAAGTTCCACAAATGTATTTACTCGCTGGAAGTAAACTCTTGAACTGCCTGTTAACGGATTCCCCGCACCAAAAACGCCGCACTTACTGCTGATTTGATTGTCATCCCCGCCCCTGTGTGCCGAGATGCTGGTTTCCCACCATTATAAAAATACTGTATAGGAAGTTTCCAGGCTCGCTTTCTATCAATGGATAAAAACATGCCAAATCAGTATCATGAAATATAATTTTAAGTAATCTCTGATTGATTTTCATTACATATTAATGTAAATGTTAATGTTAGAGATAATTACGGACATTGTTTATCAAAACTTTGCAACTTTTCGAAATCTGAAATATAATCCCGTCCTCAGGGAAGAAAGTATTTTAACACAACAAAATAAATCCACAAACCAAAATTCCAGCCAAATCTGGAACATCACAAAGGGAAAAATGCAATGCGTGGTCAAATACAACGGTCTCCAGAAAAATTATGGCTATGAAATCCACACACCACTTTACTCATCAATAATTATTAATAGATTAATTACAGATTAAGCACATAACTTAAACACACTTTAACCAAAAATGCAAATCGTAAACAACAAAATGTAAACTTATAAAACTCAAGGAAATAACAATACAACAATCAGCTTTTATAGTAGTTCACGCAACGATTGCGATAACACTGTTCACGTGAGTTGCGTACACTACTTTTTACCTACGACAGTGTTTTAATTACTAAAAATCACTACTCATAACTTCTAAGAGAGGTTATTTTTCGTTTATAACCTTGCATTGCAACTGACAAAGATGCAAAGAAACATTGCACCTAACACTAATTATTGCACCACTCAACAATTAAATTGGCCTGAACAGTTGATTTAGTTGAATAACTACAATTTTAATTCTTCTCTCTGTATTCCCCGTTTTGTTATGAGTAACACTATGCTAATATGAAAGTAATGTGAAACTTTTCAATTCTAAGAACAACTGAAACGGCTACTTTAAAAAACTATCGTAGGTAAAATCTTTAACGCATGATTAGATTATGCAATCCCTTTGCCCACAAATCAAACAAAAATCAAACTTTGTTAACATATTTATAAATCTACACAGATGAAGCTTTCAATTGGCCTGTTAATAAAGTCGGTCCCGTATAACTGTGAATTTTAGTTGTACAAAGTTTAACAAAATTTCTGTAATTCAGTATTTTCTTAGCACTATAGATTTGGAGACTGCTAGCTTTTTTTAAATAGCTTTTAAATGGTGAGCTATTCAACCAAATTGGAAGGTGATATTCTGAAAGGGAATATAATTTATAAAGGCAGCCTAAAGATGCCTCTAAATCATTTGCAAATCGACAAGGAGTTAGCTTTCCAACGTCCCATTAATTAATAAAATCGGTCCAGTAAAACTGCAAATTTAGTTGTACAAATATTTTAAAACTGAACTTTTATAAATCTCAATAATCTAAGGTTATAATCATTTAGTTTCACAAATAAAAAAATTAACCAGTTTATGTCACAATGAAATTTTTCTGTGGCATTACAATACATTGCAGTACAAGAATTATTGTCCTAAATGACTCTATATAATAAAATAAATATACGTTGTGAAGAATATATATTTAGATTTCGGTTTTTAATAAGTTTGATATCCAGAACCGAACTCAATCCCAATTAGGGCGGGTTAATGACTAATATTGTGACGTTGGAATTAACCCAGGACAATAATTAACATAAACAATCAATTCTAGCCGATAGAAGGTTCAATCTGTGGTTTTGGTGTGTAATTGTATTCAACTAAATGTGCATTATGAAAAATACGCTTAACTACATGCGGGTAGGCAACTAACACCAAAGTTGATGCCATTAAAAATCTAATGGCAAGGCATATATTTAGTATAGTGGTTAGTATATAGTAATTAAGATATAAGAATACAGCAGAGGGGGATATAGAAATATAGGTTTAGTGTTTAGGATAAAAAAGTAGGAAAATGACAATATTATTACGATGCAATCGAAAAGAACAAACCAATGTTATTTAATACACTACATTGAGAAATTAATAAAAATATGATAAAAAAATATTGGTTTGGTACACATGCTTGGAAAACATGAAAAAACATCAAATGAATGAAGCTACATATATGAAACAAGTGTGGCCAAAATATACACCGTAGAATAATAATAGGTGTAAAATATATCGGACATTTTCAATAGTTTGTCATTACTGATGCATGACTTAATACTTTAGTGTATCGCTCATCTCAAATTACACACGATTTATTTTCATCTAGTGTCACAGAACACACCAGTTTCATCATTAGAGTTATCTTTGTAAAACACAGACCAGGAGAAAACAGAACATTGATTACATACGTATAAACATATTACAGGTTTATGTAACAGATACCCTTAGTGGCTTGGTGGATGGCAAATTGTAAAGTAAGTCACATTTTAATCGTAGTGAGAATTGGTAAAAAAATTATTAGAACCATTGTTTTCCCATAACATAGGTGTTTAACTCTAGCTTTTGTATTTAATTCAACAGGATAATTTAAAAGCGCAAATGTATTTTCAACTGTTAATTTGCATATAAGTCTTCCAGAATCAATGAATGATTTAAATTCGTACAAAAATACAACTACCTATTCGTTATAAGCTAATTGGAATAGGCCTACCTTACTAAAAAATTGACAAAGCAAATACATTTAAAACTATACGTACACGATAACTGTCTATTGTATAATGAGAAAAAGACGGCGAAAGAGAAAGATGGTAAACAAAGTAAACTTTAAATAAGACAGTCCTTCGAAGTTTTAGACCAACTCTTCTTCTCTTTTTAAACACCAAACAAGCTATACATTGCCGATCGATGTTTCAGTTTTCTGATGGTTAACTTCTGAGTTTATTTTGGTGAAATGGTTGTAGAGGATGAATGGTGAAATGCTAGCGCTTTATCAACGTCAGAAAACCAGCATTCGCATCATTACTTAGCCTGCAGTTGATGGATTTGTTTATTGATGAAATCGCTTTATTCGTATCTCTTAATCACCATTGTTTTTTTTATTTAAGCTTTAAAATTATATTTTTCTTTTTTTAAAGTAAACTTACAGTAAGGGGGGGGGGCATATTTTGATAAGTCTTTAACCCTAATTGTTTGGGTTTGCGAAGGAAATCCAATATACATTTTTTGACAATTCATCATAGGGGACTAAACATGTAACTCGATGACCATAAGGTAAAAAAAATCCTTCCAAGTTTTTAATAATAGTTTCTTGGTGAGGTAAAACTTCTATTTAAAGTTTATATTGTGCATTATATAAAAATTCTCACGTCGCTACACGAGTATAAAATAGTGTTTTGGTAAAACCAATTGCATTGTAAGTCTTCACAATTTAACCCTGTGCGTGCTGTTTTCTGAAATGGCGAGTGTCCTTACATGTCAAGAACATATTACAGGTTTCGTGCTCTACATTGTTCTGTGATCAACACAAACAGTCCTGAGTACTACCATAGATGAAGTAATATAATAATAATATAATTACTTCATCTATGGTACTACTACACAAAACGGCTGTTTCTAAATTAATAATATTATTCCAATGATGATTTATTCAAAACATTGTTCCATTTGTCATTTTTATGATACCATGATTTGGTAACCCTGGTCTGGTCCTAGAAAGTAAAACAAGTGTTAAAAAACTGGAACTTAATTTGGAACATAACAACCCAAACAAATTTTCTCATTTAATACACTTCCATTGACTTTAAACGTGCCTATGAAAAAAACTAATTAAATATCGCTAACATTTAATTGATCTTAATGATCTTTTGTTAATTATTTATTTACCAATGATTTATTATAGATAATAATCTACTTACGTATGCCAGTATGTGTCAATTGTAGATAATTATGCTGTACATGTTTCGAGCCTAGTACGGCTCATCTTCAGCAGCATTCTTGTATGAAAAAATATTTCACATCGAGAGGTCAAGTCTGAATAATTTGATTACCAATGATGTGCAGCTTAAAGTATGTGATATTAAATATTTGCAACATAAAAAAGACTTAAGGACTGTAAATGCAAAGAGGACGCGTTTTATTCTCTAACAAATATATTTAAAATTTTAAACAGTTAGTTACATTATATTAATGTGTATTAAGTAACAGGAAAATTGAAGTAACTGCGATATTTTCTACAATCGAATCGATGAAACATTTTTATCAAACAAACGCGTAAAAAAGGAGGGGAGGTTGAAAAAGGAAAGAATGATTGTCTTCTGTTAAGGACAATGAAAACTGGCAAGATTCTCTTCGCTCATTTCATTTCAATCGTTTCGCAATGAAACTAAATAAATAGAAAATATACAAGAAACATTATTAATTAAAAGGACAGTATTAGCTCTGGCACAATTGTTTGCATAACTTTTTCTTAGTAGTCGTTTTAATATGTATAAATATTGGTATTTGGAGCTGGTCTTGTGGTTAGAGCGAGGAACTTCGGTCGAAGAGGTCCCGGGTTCAAATTCCGCCAAGTCACCAATGGATTTCATCTTAGTGATAATGCCGCAAAACCTAGGTCTAGCCTTGGTCTCTTATTATAAACAATTTATAAACAAATTATAAACAATCTCAGGCTTATGTATATCGTCCTAGGACAAAAAATATGTATCGATATTTGTAATATAATATGGAAAAGATTGGTGTAAAAATTACGATATTGCAAGATAATTTGCGTGGGTATTTTTAACGCCATGATAAATCCTTTGATGGCATTAAACATAAAAGGTTCTCTTTTACATCTTACTACAGCAAAGGATTTCTACCTGGATGACTTTCATGAAGTAAAGCCTCTTCAATTTAAACGCTTGTTAACTGTTAACATTTCTAAAATGTTTTCAAACGATACGATTGTAACAAAATACATGTCAACATTGATCTGACTATATTTTGAACATATACACTTCTAGCTATAAGTCAATAAAATAAGTTTCAAATTATTTTTTGCATTGTTCAATGTCACAAAAAGCCTTACACAAATGCATTATACACCATAGTTGTAAAAATTCTACGAATAGTCTTCAAATGAAAAATACTCAATATTGTTTTTTTTTTTTTCAATTTAATTAACCTACTATTTTGAGTATATTGCATACTAAGGAAAACACACACAAACACGTACCCCAATGGTCTAGACTAGTGTTCTGTCCAGGGTTTAAACTATTATTAAACGTATATTTGAAACGTTTCGTTTGAAAAAAAACCTGGTTGTATCTACAACTGTGTACGTATGGCAGTCTGAAACACGAATTATTAGTTTTTATTTACATTATTGTGCGTCCTAGAATATAAATCAGCACTTTTGCAAGACACTCTTTTTTTCAAGTACAATCAAGTAGTTGGAAGAGCAAAGACTTGTAGTAAGCCAGTCAGAGAGACAGCTGTAGTAATATTGCTGCCATATATCACCTCCTCTTGTAATTCAGCATTTCATTACATCAGCCTCGGTTGTAGCTGTACTGTAGTAATTTAATACTCTCTTTGATGCCCGATACATGGAAGAGACAATCGTAAATATTGTATGTCAAAAGTTTACGTATACGCCCGAATATAATCTATATGTACCTTTTTTTCTCCTTTAATTCTAGGGTAAAAATGATTACAATTTCTTGCCAAAATACATTAGAAATTGCAATGATTATTAGTTTGGATTCAGAATATTTTTTCGTATATAAATGGGTTTCGGCGATTTTGTAATACAACTCTAAACTGGAGTACACAACGATCAAACAGTCCAATAGATAAACAAGCAACTGACAAAAGTTTCCACTGTTTTAAAGTTTGGAGAGCTTCAGGTTTTGGGGCAAAAGTTGAAACAATAGTTACTACGACTCTCTTTATCTCTTACTTACTGAAATGGTAAATATAATTTTGTGAACGTTATCATTACAGTGTGAAAATGTAATCAATTAACGTAGAATTAATTGTTAATTGTACTATTAACATCAAGCTTTATATAAGTTTAGTATTAATTGAAAATAGTAGTACTAAATAGCATCTTGGTCTGAAATGACTTGGTATCGACCCAGCAAGCAACAGATTTAAAAGGTAAACACGTTAATTCAGCAACCCAGACAGTAATGCAAACCCAATATATTAATTTTCAAACTTATCTGATGTCACGACTATTGTGTATAAAATGTCTTCGAAATGGGTTTTATGATTATTATTACGTTCAAGGTGAACAAACATCCAATTACCTAACCTAAAGATATGTTATTTAAATCAATGGTACATAACGTATTGTTTGCCATAGAGGAAGTAACGAGCCAGCGTGGGGAGATGCTTTCTCGATGTAGGGAATGATAGTTATCGTCCCAGTCACCCTTATATGACCCCACTCTCATATTGTTGGGAGAAGGTCGTTATCTACTTCGTCCTCACTCTTGTCCTCACTTGCAGCTTTAGATTTTTTCGTTCTATTTTAATTCAATGTAGGCATTTTAATGTTATTCTAAGAGTCCCTGGACTCTCTTGGCTATCAGCCATCTTGGATTAATTTCAAACAGCTGCTGAAGAGTTATTTATCATTTCAAAATATTTTTTCAAAACCAAAGTTATTGTAATTTAAATATCCAGAACACTGTGGAATTAGAAATTTTCTTTGTGGTTTTTAAATTTTCCCAAGGGAAAAATTTAAAACATATGTAAGATATGTACATATCTTGGAGGCTTACGATCACCTTGGATTTGCTCGTCATAAGAGCAATATTAATTTTGTTAATTTCAAACAGCCGCTGAATAGTGATTTACCGTCAGAATATATTTGTTTTCAAATGCCAAAGAGATTGTGATTTAAATATCTAAAGCACTGTGAGTTTAATTGTCTTTGTAGTTTTGTAATTGTTTAGTGAGTTAAAACGTTTATGCTCCAAGGACTAAGTGTTTGGTTGGTGATCAATACTTAAATCGATTGATGTAATCTAAACTAATCGGGACACAGTGGCAAAACAAATATTGAGAAAATTTCTTAAAAATATATGTTAGGTTAGGCCTATACCAAATAAAACGTTTGAAAATCCCTATACCCAAAACATATTAAAAATGTCATATACTTACGTTATTATGATGTCAATGCCTTGAGAAAACAAACTTTCAAACAAAACCACATAAAATCTATACATCTGTTAGACTTGTACCTTGATTTTTATAGTAAAATAATTGAAAAGCATTAAATAAATAACTGTATTTTATGTTGAGGAAAGATAAGGTTAAATATAAAAATAAAATATGTAAATGGACTTTCTTTAAGTTTTTGAAAAAAACTCTTCTCTTTTGAAACACCAAACAAGCTATACATTGCTGATAGATGTCTAAATCCTCTGATTTTTAACTCTTGAGTGTATTTTGGTTAAATGGTTGGAGAGAAATCGTGCAATCTAAACGCTTTATCAATGTCAGTATACCAACCATCATTACTTAGTTGATGGATTTGTTTATTGCTCATCAGTATATTTGTATCTCCTAAATCACAGATTTCATTAATTTGTCATTGTAAGCATTTTATTTTCAAATTTTTTATTAGATTCACTGATAATAAGGGAAAAACATTAAAATCCTGTTTTATTAAAATCTGTTCATAACCCCAAGGTATAGTGTTCTAGTACAAATTCCAACAAAATCCTAGTTAGAACAAATTCTACTTACCCTACTTTCTGCTTACAATAAGCCGTGATTATTATTTAAAGACTTCTAATTAAGATTAGGTAAATATATTTTCTCCTATGTTTCTTATCTGAGGTTTCATAGGAAATAGAATTGGTATTTAAAGTTTATACTGTATACAGCTGCCAACTCGTTCTGACCTTACTGCATGATTTAATATAGTTTCTAGTCAAATCATTTTAAGCCTATTTATTTTAGCCCTACCGTGCTCTTTTCTAAAATAAAGAGTGTTATTAAACGTTAACACATACGATCCAAATCATTTCCTGCATATCATACAAGAATAAAATATTTATATCGTTTTGGGGATTTTATTTTACCATACCAAATTCTAATGAAAGTTTACGTGTATTTATAAATGTAAATTTGGATTATACAACATGTTTTTGGATTATTTACTAAGGTGTATAGCTTAAAGTAATAGCTAGAAAATAGTTACACTAAGATATAAGCCTACATGTTATAAAAAACGTAAGAACACAACTAAATCTCCAATATATAACTCAATGTCATAATACAGAACATAGTTACTGGGATTTTGAAAACAATAAAAATTGAAGTATCAGCTTAATCAACCAAACGCTTAAAAATGGGGGGAATTGGAGAAAGAAAAGAATGATTGCCTTCTGTTAAGGACAGTGATAAAATCTCTAAATTCTCCACGTTCATTTAAAAAATAAGTGAGAAAATAAACAAGATGATTTTTTTACGATACTTGTAGTTGGCTCTGAACGTGTTATTCAAGAATAGATCAATTTCGTTTGCGAATGGATGACTTTTAAGTTAATATACAATTATTTAGAATGCAATAAATTAAGGAGCATTTCTTATTGCTGTTCTAGATATTCATGACGTTTCTTATAAGCTATCTATTAATTTTATTAAATTGTAAAAATATCAACGAAGCAGGGGTATTTAAACTACCACTTAAATAAATCCTTTGGTGGCATTAGGCATAATAGGGTCTCTTTTACATCTTACATCAGCAAAGGATTTTGAGGTAGATGACTTTCACGAATTAAAACACGTTCGCTGCGGGTGGGTCAGTACTGACCCACGGCGATCGAATCGCTCATGCTGCCGGGTCAGTACTAACCCACACTGCAGTGAATCAATATGTTGCTCAGTGCTAGCCTAGCGTCAGTCGAAGGTGGACCTAAACCACGTTAGCGTGTAGTGTGTGACTTGCTTTGTTCACCGTTGAGTTGGTTCCCGCGTCTCGCTCCCGCCGTGGCGGCTGGGTCGGTACTGACCCACATTACTGTGAACGCCCCTCGCTTTGCTACTTTTTTGTGCTTTATGACGTCATATTCAATTTAAATTATTTTTTAAACTATTTGTTTTCAATAATATTAACATTTCAAATCTTTTATATCTCTCATTTTTGTTTAATATTTAAATTTTTTATACTCCGGTTCTTGATGGGTCAGCACTGACCCATGTATATGACGTCACATTATGAAGTCATAATCAATTCCAATCAATTGATATACTATTTTATGTTGGTTATTTTATCATAATGACTACATATATCTTTAGAACATATATTTTTATTGACATATATAATGTATTCAGTGACATTTCCATTTTTTTCTGACTCTGGCTCCTGATGGGTCAGTACTGACCCATTATTATGACGTCACTTTTTGACGTCATATTCACTTCCGATCGTATTATATAATATTGTATTTCAATAAGGACACAAAAAGGAATGTTATACAACAATAAAGTTTTTTAGCAATACGATTCGATTTTATAATTTCCTTTAGCAGTGAACGTGTTAAAGCCTCTCAAGCTTTAATTCACGCTTTAAGAAACGTTTGTGATCTTTTATACTTTTTGAAACTGTTTTGAGAAAGTACGATTCTTAGACTTTTACGATGTATAATAATTATAACCAAACATACACTTTACACTTTTTGTACATACTCGTACTTTTTTGTAATCGTTTTAATACGTCTAATGTTTAATGCCATCATCAATGCTATGGTGAATATAAATACTACAAAAAGATAGTTTCCAGGACAAAGACAAAGTTTCAACTATTTTATAGTTTGAAAAACTGTTCGTATTGCAGTTAGAAAGTTTAATAGTTACAGAAAAGATTTCTAATCTGATTTGTTGTAGAAATAGTCAATCTAACGGTATCTCATATTTTAAATGTCATAGTAAACGTTCAAAGTGCTTGAAGTAAAAAGAGTTAATTCAGGCATGTAGGTCATTTAGTTGCGTTTGTCTAAATAATGCGAATTAATCTAAAATGTTGTCTGGGTACTTTCAGTTTTATTTTAAGTTTTAATTCGCCCTTAACCTTCTGAAAGGTGTGTGAAATAAGACATTTAAAATTCAGTACAACAATTCTCATTTTCTGTCCAACTAAAGTAGAAATTACTTTTTTTTCTTCCTTCACATATCAATTAATCTCATATAGCTGCAAACTTTGCCCTTTGCATTATATTGGTGGCATTTCAAGCTAGGAAGAGATGATTCAATTTACTCTCCAAACCAATAGTTTGTTTTGAATACAACCGAATGTTTTCAACCCATTATTCTCGTCGATTATTTTGTGCAAATATCTATTTTGTATACATAGTTCTTCGCGAGTTAGGACAAGTTCTATAATGATATCTACACGATAATGTAAACAAGCAAAGCGTCATATTGTTTCTCATAATTTGGGTGCTTTCACGCTATTGGCATTTATATTATTGTAAGATACAAACCCTGATTCTAGCACTACCTAACTTGGACCAGGAACCCAGATAGTAATACAAATTTCAAATGTACATTTAAAAATTAATCTGATCTTGAAAATGGTATTGATTATTAATACGTTTAAGGCAAACGTACGTCCAATTACATAAACAAAAGATAATAAAAAAGATAATTGATTCTTTTAATCAATGGTCCGTTACTTATAATTTGCCATAGAGGAAGTAACGAGCCAGCGTGAGGAGATGCTTCCTCTATGTAGGGAATGATAGTTATCGTCCAAGTGACCCTTACCTCTGTCATATTGTTGGGAGAAGGTCGTTATCTACTTCGTCCTCACTCTTTGTCAAAACTTCACTTGCAGCTTTAGATGTTTTAACTGGTAACTTGCTGTTCATCATTTAGCATTTTCTTGCGATTTCAATTTGGAAATGTTTTTATTAAACTTGTTTGTTGGTAGTAAGTATTTAAATTGTTTGGTATGGACCAATTTTTTTTTACCTTTACAAAATTATGGCACAGCTAATTTTAAAAATTAAAAAAGTAAAAGTCAATAAAGTTTCCATTAAAATATCATTCGTAAATATCATAAATTAGTCAAACCTTCAAAAAAACAAATAAAACATTTCACCTGCTAAATTTACACCTCTAGAAACCAGAAATCTTTGGGGGTTATTGAAACTGGGTAGTCGAGTGGTTTTAATTTGCTCGCCTAACAATCACTGAAAAAATAAGAAGCTTTGCGATGGTTCGAAACTGAACCCGGCTGTTCCTTATCATCGGGCTTTAAATAAATTATCCCGTCTATTGAAACAGCTGATCTTAGTTAGTAACAATACAAAAGCTAAACAGGTCTTACACCATTATACACTCATCCTTCACTCATATTTGGGTTTAAAATACGCACATAGTTCCCAACTCAATAATTGTAATTCATAATTGAAAAACATATTCCTGAAAGCTCGGAACATACAATATTATTCCTTAATCTAGATATTTACCAAGGGTGGTGAAGAAATATCACTGCTATTTATTGATATTTTTTATGAGTTGTGACGTTTTTACTACGTAACACAATGTTATTCAAACGCTACATAGATATTTGTTTACGAATTGATAAACATACGTTTACACATTCGCCAAAATTTGAGCTTTAAATGATTGTTCACATTAAGCAAAGTTCAAACGATATTGACATTGACTAAGAAGCTAGTTTAAGCATATATTGCTGTATCATGAGTTAACTCTAAGGGTATAGCGTTGCATTAGTCTATGTTAATATTTAACATACACTATGGCAATGCTCCGTGTGCTGCATAAGTGTTATGTGAGCTGAATTGTCTCCTGTTAAGCTTTATACTAATTTTATCAAATATTCTAGCTATCATAATACAGTATACACACTATATATAAATACAAAATACATATTCTTTATTTTGGGTTCAAAAAAGTATGGTAATTTGTCAGAAAGAAAGTACCCGACTTGCTTTAAGTTTCTGTCTTGTATTTTCTTATTACTTTTAGTTGAAAGAGTTTTCCGAAATTTCTTTTCACCTTTAAGATGAATCATTTTTAAGATTGTTGGACCTGATGTTTGATCCACCGTATCCAAAAATGTACAAAAGGGTAAAACTCGTTATTGGTTGGTGTGATTTGAACCCTGGCCTCCTCAACATAAGACTAGCGTAAAGTAGACCAAATACACCAAGCTTAGCTCAACAACACTAGTGGTTTTGTTAATATTCAGACGATTTTAATCTTATGATGAATATTTTGTATCAGATAATTATTTTTGTGAATGTTTTCTACTAAGACAAATTTTGTTATCTATGTCTATAAAAGAGGAAGGATGTATCTATGTACCCTATGGACTCCGAAACCGCTCGACAGATTGTATTGAAACTTTCAGGCTTTATTACGCTTTACTCAAGGATGGTTTGTGTGTGAAGTTTGGTGCAGATCCGTCTAAACGGCTCCCCTCAGTGGCTCTGGAATTTCCCATGTTAACCTTATGAGTGCTCATATTTAAATGGAATTAAAGAATCTTAACAGATGTTTCAACTTTCAACCAAACAATTTGATTGTGTGATGTTCAATAGCATTAGAAAATATAAGGTTTACCAACAGGGTGCAGCACTATTAATTGTTTAAATTTGTGACAACAGCTAATTTGAACCAAGCAGCAATAAAAATATGTGATACAAAATAAGAACCGTCAAAGTAGGATTTTTTGCAAGGTTATGTTTATGTTTTTAATTTAATAAATAATTTTTGATACTGTGGTGATATAGCGTTTTAATTTCTAAGTGCATAATTCATTAACCTTTTTACTTTATTTTTTCCCATTTCTTTACAAAAATCTGTTGTGTTTGTATGGTTTATGTCTCCAAATATTCTGTTTGGGAAACAAAGTAGCAAGTTAATACTTTTATTGGATCACTAAAAGTTTATCTACATACAGCAAATCTATGGAACATAATTATTCTCTCCAGTGTTCTCTTCCCGTTGCGAAACACGGGTATGACCGCTAGTAGTTGTATAAAAAACATCATAAAAGTGTAAAACTTCAATAAACCTACTTGGATATATGTGTTAAATCTGGTCGTACTGTGTTCCCATTTCAACACATTTAATATCACCAACAACATGCTTTATAGGTGTGAACATAGCTGTTAGTGTTTATGGCTGTTTTATTGACATGCTCTCCGTATGTATCCATAATGCATACAAGTAAAATGTACGAATAACACGTGTTTAAATAATTAAAATTATTTTTCGCACAATAAGCTTTGTCAAGTAAAACAAATTACCATAGTAAAAATTAAAATACCCCCGCCACATTTAACCATTAAATCCATTTAACAAGTACCGTGGTTTTCTACTAAAGGGAGGATAAGAAAGTATGTTTGTAAGTAAAATATTATTAGCTTGGTATAAAATAAGTACATTTGCCATGTTTGATAAAAATATATTCATAACCAAGCAAACCACAACAGTTTACTTATTCTCCATAAAAATAACATGGGAATTTTAAATTTACCTTTTTTGAAATTTCTCTGTACGGTAACCAATAACCGTACAGAATCACTTCGAAATACAAAATTACTTTTTTAAGCTCTTAAAATGGCTTTGAGAGAAATTAGAAAACTCTATGTTTTAAGGGTCAAAAATGAGAAAAACAATGTTTACCTCATTGATCCCCCCCCATAACACCCCGTTCCCATAGTCCTATCACGCTGGTTTGCTAACTCGTTCGAACAAACGTAGGTTTACCTTTTGTACCAAGTTTGATCGAAATCGGATCATTTTTGCTCGAGTTATGCAAACGGGAAACACACATACATATGAGTTTGAGTATGGGTTTTTGGCCTCTGGGGATATCAAAATAAAAAGTAAACCGGTCTCGGGTCCAGGTCCTCATGATTCCTGCGGTAATAGCTTAATCCATATATTGAGAATTCGCTAAAACTACAATTAATTACCAAACAAAAAACTTTATTGGGCCACAAAAGGAATACGGTTTTTTTCATTTTGCAGGCGGTATGTGGCAAATTGAATTTAAAGTCAATTATACAGAAATTCCTGTTACTAATATTAACCATGATTTTACATATTACGCTTAAACTCGTGTAAGAATCTTTGGATGGTGTTAAAGGTTCAATTTAATTATACAAATAAGAAATTACAGATTCACGTTAATTAAAAATTATTAAAATTAAAATTTTACAATATATTATAATGTGTGAGCTAGGTCCGTTGTTTTTCGTTCATTTTCAATCGATCAAAAGAGAGTTGTGTGGAAGAAATTATAAAATAACGAATAGTTTGATTATGAAATTGTTTGGCGGTTTCAATAAACCTATTAGTTAATATTAATGTTACAGACGACTTTCATAGGTGTTTTATAGCTGCTTGGCCTGCAATGTTATATAAATGTTTCTGTAGTTAGGCTGGAGACATGTCGGGTCGTGCACAAGTAGTTGGACTGTAGTAATGAGAGTTCTAGTTAGCAAGCTTTCCTACAAAGTCACCTTGTGAAATTCAACATCTTTACCTACATGCTTGCTAAAAAAAATTTAAAAATGTTCAGTGTAGGAAAAGAAAAATGTACAATAACAATAATCTTCACACTAGTATTTTGTCTTTTCATTCGTTGAAAAATATTAATTTTAATGAATTAGTGGTTTTGACTATTCGTAAATTTGTAATGAGATTAAAACTCTTATAGACAAGAGTTTCATTAATATAAAAAATAAACGGTATCAGCATTCTGACACATACTTTCTCCCATAAGTTTGTCAACAACCTTTATCATGTGTAAGCGGTGAAAGTAAATATACGGAAATGTAATTTGTACGATTTTGTTCAGAATTTAAAGGACTACATACTAATTTTTTTCAAAATCTTTCGGGCCATTTTTGTGAAAATCAGATTTTTCCGTTATTTTATGGGGTTTTTATGGGGAAATAACATAATTTACAATAACTTTTGAACCATAATCTTTACAGAAATGGGATTTGTACCATTTTGTTCAGAATATAAAGGACTATAACATACAAATTTTTTTATCAAAATCGTTCGGGCCGTTTTTGGGGAAATCCTATTTTTCTGTTATTTTATGGGGTTTTATGGGAAAATTCCCATTAAAAATTAATTTTTTTTAAAAATGAAAAAACTATCAAAACTTTAAGGACCATAACATACTATGTTAAAATAAAACCGGATTTTTTTCTAAAATCCTATTTTTCGTTATTTTATTGGGTTTTTATGGGAAAATAACATAATTTACCATAACTTTTGAACCGTAATTTTTACAGAAATGGGATTTGTACCATTTTGTTCAGAATTTAAAGGGCTACAACATACTACATTTTTATCAAAATCGTTCGGGCCATTTTCGAAAAAATCCGATTTTTCAGGTTTTTTGTGGGTTTTTATGGGAAAATCCCCATTAAAAATCAAAATATAAAAAAAATGAAAAAAACGCCTGGAGATACCATGGATTAGAACCTACATACCAAATTTCATCGAAATCGGACCACAGGTGTAGTCCCTAGCTCTGTACACATCCAGATACACAGACACACACACACACACACACACACAGACATCACTTCGAAAACCACTTTTTTGGGTCCAGGGGGACCCAAAACGAATATATCCACTCAAAACTCAAAGTCGAAAATTTTGACGAAAACAATACTTTCTCCATATACTATGGTATAGGGGGAGAAAGTAAAAAACTACAATACCAAATATGAACACGATTTTTCCTACAGTTACCTAACAATGTACATGTTCTTTTACTGATTTGAGAAAGCAAAGTGGCCAATTCGCTCATCAGTGAGACAATGTTAACATTGTCTCACTCTAATTACTTTGTCTCACTCCAGATTTGCAATGTGAAGGCACGAAATAGTGAGCGCGTAACATGCAGGCAACGTCGTATGCACGCGAAGTACGTTGGCAGCACTGGCTGTAAATCAGCTGGTCAGCTGTTGTACTTTTGTATTTGTCACTTCGCATTAAATGTTATATTAAAAGTTCACTTCTGTGTAAAAATAGGTTATGTTTGAAGAAATATAAGACCAACTTATTTGTTTTATGGTAACTGTAGGAAAAGTATAATGTGCAACTCGAGTTCAAAGTACAATTGCCTCACTCGAGAAACCATTCCTCACTCGCCTACGGCTCGTGAGTAAGGATTTCTCTCGAGTGAGTCAATTGCTTACTTTTCTCACTAGTTGCACAAATAACTATTGTTTTCTATAAAACTGTTGTCTTACTAAAAGGTAAACGGTTTTAAAATAAGTGTAGGTGAACAAACAGTATATCAGAGAAGTTTTCAGGACCTTTGAAAATTATCATATAAGGTAATCCCAGTAATCCCATTTCGTACATAGTATAATGAAATTGTACTATCGTTTTGTTTGTAAACATCGCGTAGCCTACTTATTTTTTTTTATAATCCTGACGATATAAAATACATTATTAACAATATAAAACTAGCTAAATTAGTTATTATTTTATCTAACACCACGTCTTAATATGGGAATTGAAAAATTGCTATTTTTTTACAATTCTATGTCGAGTCAGCCACCATTACACTCAACATTTCGTAAACTCAGACTTGGAGAAATGTCCCATTTTTCTACACCTCAGCCAGACAGTTTTTACTCATACCAAAACAAACCTAAACTTTTTTCACCTGAGAATAAAACTGACTAAGTATGTTTGACTGCGAATATATGTTCAAACTCTACATATATTACTTTTACATTCGATTTCAACTAAAAATGTGAATTGAGTAAAAATGTGAAAAGATTATGAATTTAAAATATTTTTTCATTCCTAAAACATCCAATAATTTGTTTAATTAATTCTTAAAGATAAAAAAGCACCGACATCCAGAGACACTATTCATAGCACAGAGAGTCGAGTGAAATGTTTTCAAATAAACCACTTTATTCAGCTATCCAATCAGTTATGAAGGTAAATGCTGACTTCTCTTATTTTCAGAATAGCTTGTTTGAAATTCAATTGCTAAAAAAAAGATAAACTGTTTGTAATTTAATTCAAATTCCACTTTCTTCGTAAGGAAATATTCCCAACCGATGTTCCAGGTCTAATCGATGGTGAGGATTATATTATTTTCTTATACGTATGATAAATATAAAACTTATAAAAAATAAATATAAAAGATAATACTATGATATTATGAGTTAACGTACAACGTTAATGAAGTTTTATAAGCATATTTATTTGATATTTTACTTCAAGCATTTTGTTGTTGTTGTAACAACATAATATCGGAGATAAAAATTAAATTTGGTTTTAATTCAAAATTGCATCCCTCATATATACCGAATAAAATTTTTGCTTTTTTAAGAGTTTGATTGATGCATTATTGATGGTATAACATGAGCGTGTACGTAAGCTATCGACTAAAAACAACTTTAATACCCCTGTAACTAAGTTTTCATTAAACATAATGTTATTTTAAAAGGGAATAAATACGACAAACTTTAGCAGGTCTGCTGCTGCTGGGGTATTTTATTTACATAATCAAGTTCTCACCATGTGCACTGTTACAGATCTTACTTTGTCCTTTTAAGATGCAAATTCATAACTGCATAAAAATTATAAAAAATCAATCAAAACAAACATTAGAGATTTAGGATTAAAGAAAATTATTTTACAACTTATTATGTTCAAGTTATTAAGCTCAAACCCTATAACCCGCAATTGAACACTGATTGATCATTAGAGCCAAATCGATTACGCATAATTAACTCATCGGGTTATTGAAGTTATAAATGAACCATATTGACTGAATGAAATCTGTGGTCGTTATATTAAGTCGGTCATGACGTCATATCTACGTAAATACACGAGATTGTTAATATTTTATACTTTTAAACGTGTACTACTACAGTGTTATACAAGAAAATCCTGCAGGCCTGCCCTACTTAGGTTAGATGTATTTACTGGAAATAAATTCATTTTCCTACAGTTACCTAACAATGTACATGTTCTCTCACTGATTTGAGAAAGCAAAGTGGCCAATTCGCTCATCAGTGAGACAATGTTAACATTGTCTCACTCTAATTACTTTGTCTCACTCCAGATTTGCAACGTGAGGGTACGAAATAGTGAGCGCGTAACATGCAGGCAACGTCGTATGCGTGCGAAGTACGTTGGCAGCACTGGCTGTAAATCAGCTGGTCAGCTGTTGTACTTTTGTATTTGTCACTTCGCATTAAATGTTATATTAAAAGTTCACTTCTGTGTAAAAATAGGTTATGTTTGAAGAAATATAAGACCAACTTATTTGTTTTATGGTAACTGTAGGAAAAGTATAATGTGCAACTCGAGTTCAAAGTACAATTGCCTCACTCGAGAAACCATTCCTCACTCGCCTACGGCTCGTGAGTAAGGATTTCTCTCGAGTGAGTCAATTGCTCACTTTTCTCACTAGTTGCCCAAATAACTATTTCTGGTGAGTTTTACGATGTTGTAGGTTTCCTTGCATCCTGTATACAATATTATACGTTATAATGTACCAATTTTTTAATATAAAAAATTACTCTTTATTTTCAGTATAAAAACAAACAAATTGTACATTTTGATTGATAATTATGTCGAAAGATTTTCTTACGACGTTTGAAACAAGAAAAGAATTATGCAGGAAGTAACTCAGACATGTTAAAAATGTTTCATGAATCTTGTAAAGATGAACTATGAGCTAATCTGATTGGTTAAATTCCACCAATTAGGTTAAGCTGTCAAACCGGTATAAAAGACAATGTTTACATGTTGGATCCCTCTTTTGGTCGAAATCTGTTGTACAGTGTAGTTGTTAAGCAAAGTCAGAAGTTTTTAATGTATTTTAGTAAGATTCTGTATAGGAAAAAATGGTCACAAGATTGTTGGTAACCAAAACCAATTTAAATTAAAGAATGATGGTGAAGAATTTGAAGTTAATTATTTCCAATCATACAACCAATTTTTATTGTAATAAAGAATTCTAGAATATTAAGAGGAATTTGAATCAAAACTACGGTTTAGTCACCTTAAAAAGGAAAATATTGAAATTTAGAGAAACATATTCCGTGTGTATATACAATCGCTATATATACAAAACGTGAACAATAATGAAATAATATCTCCTCTCTGAAAACCTGTAGTTTGAAGGATGCAAATAACTGAAAACTTATTTTGAAAACCTCTGAAAGTCTTACTTTAACTTTTACACACGTTTATTTATATTTTCATATCCTTGGAAGTTTATCTTAACATCCAGAACTTTGACTTATGCTTGTTCATTCACCATACGTATTCAAGCGACATATATTTTACCTGATAATCTAAAGAGTGAAGTGAAAGTAGGAAGAATGTAAGTGTCACAGAAGCAGGTACAGCGTAAGGTACTCCTTTGGCTATTTTATTCTTCTTTATACTCTCTTTGCGATGCCAGAAGTGATATACTGCCCAAGCTGTCACTTATATTGACTTACAACCCCTTGTATCTCAGACTACTTATATATATCGTAGTGAGTAATATTTTTGCGTATTGGCGCATTTAGCATTTCAAATTACTTTTTTAGGGAAGGGCCCAAACCCAAGTATTAAAAGGACTTAAAATAATAATTCGGAATCACAAGACAGTGTGATATATTGCAGTCTTATAACTTTAGCTGTTTCTCAGACTGGCTTAAAACAATATAAAATATTTCCAACTATTCGAATACATTGTTTAGAGTGTTAGCCTAGCGCTGCACATACTGTACAACTAAGAGGTATATAATGAAATTCTGAAATAAGTGAAAACAATATACATAATCTGTATTACATTAGCTCTGCCTGACAATTAAGCTGTCGGTTTCCTCGAGTAATGCAGTCAAGTGGTTGTGGTCGCTCTCGTAATTATAATCGGGATTATACAGCTGCATGGAATATCGATAGGCCTAGTATTATCTCCTGTGATACCTCTGTTTTCTCTAGACCATACGCAGAGTATTACATTATTCCACAATTTCAAGTGGTGAAAATATGCATGTAATTTTGTACGTACTGTGTATTCAAAACATCATATTTATGGACGGTATTACATTCCAAATTCGCAACCGGGTTTAATATATTTTTTTTAATAATCCGACAAATAACACGACAAGATATATATTTACCCCAACGGGTCTTTTTAGATACAAATAATGGGGTTTTAACTTTATTCATAAATATATATATTCTATAAACCCTTCTGATGTATGGAAATAGTTCTATGATTGTCATGTGAAACTGGTTGCCACTGCAACTAGCTTAGGTTACTGATAATTTAGTTATTCAAACCAACAATTTACAGTATATCTTTGTAGTGCGAGATATATTCGCCATGAATAAAACATGTAAGAATCCAAACTTTTAAACATTAGCAAAAAGAAATTGTTAATAAGTTGGACTTATTTATAGGTATCCCCTCTGTATACGATTTGAACTTGAGTTTTACATAAAGATGCCATCTACCTAAAAAACTGTAATGGTGGTAAAAAGTAAAAATCTTTTGTACCTGAAGATGTCCAAGGCTACAAAATATTTTTTTAAATATTAATAGCCAAATGTTATTAAAAATTTTATTTAGAGAATAGAAAATGTGGAATAAAGTAGTCATGAATAACAGCAGTTATATCAAATCGACTCTCTGTACATCGATTTATAATATAATACAAAAGTTACATCGATATTAAATTATGTATCGTCTACCTCATGAAGTAACAACCTAGCAAATAATCATAGGATATTACACATGAATCAATACTTGTGCTGGCATAAGAAATATACACTTACGAGATCTAACAGCATATTTTAAATGGATACTTAAAAATACCCTAATATTTTTCTTACAGTCAAAAATGACAGACATTCAAAAGAATCGTACAAGCTCACTTCTGTCAAACGAGACACCAAAATAAGAGACTCAAAAGCAAAACAATTTTACAACTGATCTCGATATTCCAGTTGAGATTTATGTATTATTTATTAAACGCAGTTCTTCAGTTCTTCTTAAGAAACACGTCATGCATAAACAATACCTTGCTTTGTGTAACAGATTCGATTGGTAGCTTTGAATAAACATTTCTTTGCAGAATATTCACAATTTAAATGCAAAACACGTTGCCTTCAATACTCATCTGATATTCATTAAACATTCATTTTCTTTTATAATTGCTTTAGAAACGCGTTTTACTTTCTTTGTACGTTGTACTTTTCTTCTATAAACTATTTAAAATAATGATCTTAGTGGTGCATGTGGTTTTTATCATTTAACAACCAACAACCACATTAATACCTCTCCTTGTTTTTCTGACTTTTGCGGGGGGGGGGGGGTTCAAATTTACAAGGTTTTTTTTTTTAATTCTTGGGAGATTTTTTTTATTGTAGCTTATTCATAGTAGTTTTCCTATTCCGTGTATACTTGGTTATATACAGGGTTGGTTATATACAATTAAGTCTTAGGAATTCTCTGTAACTTTAAAATAAATGTAATATCACAACCAAATTTGGCATATTATTACTGGTAGGAGCAAGCAATTTTTGTGTATGTACATTGTGAACGAATATCACCTATGGGGGACGGTCCTTAGGTAGTAAGTTGAAATTCTTAAAGTTAAGCATAGGTTGATATGTATATCAAGTCCTTGAAGGTGTTGAACTAAAAAAAATGCCGTGAACCAGACCTCAAATGGACCTCAAATTCGTGTTGAAAATTGCAACCGAACAAAGATTACTTGAATCTGCAATTTTCAATCTTTAAGCGGGTGATATCGTTTACTGAGTCGATCTTTTGAGCTCAAATTTGCTGCATTGTATTCTAATAATAAAGTCCTTTAATTTGATGTGCATTACGATCTATGATCCCGTTTACGGTTTTCTTCCGTCTTCTAGGCCCTGAGGAGGTAGCGTATGGAATTGCAAATTTAATGAATAATTTAATGAATCGTTGTTAGTCATTATTGACTTGATTGCCTATTTAAGGTCTGGTTGCAGCGTTGTTTTTAGTTCATCAAGACGTTTAATTTGATGTTCATATCAACCTATGCTTACCCTTAAGATGTTCAAATTACTCATTATGGACATCCGATCACCATGTGCACACAAAGTAACACTAAGTACAGTAACACTAAGTAAGTACTATTACCAGTAATGATATGGATTTTGGTTGTCATATCTCTTTTAATTTTAAAGTCATGAAGTCGCCATAAGAATTAATTGTCACCCAGTAAATACGTTTGAAAAATACGAGTATAACTTTTTCTCTTATACCTATTATGACTTTAGGATTATACTATCCGAAATATAGTTATTAGATAGATAATTTTACTAATTCCATAAAATATTACTATCTCCAGTCACAAAGTTCATAGAGTTTATCGTAATGAGTTTAGTGTGTTTTAAACCACCTTCTTTTCATCCAACGATCTTCTCTCCAGATATACAGTACATCACCATGAAACAAACATTTGTAGAATACACCACACCCTACGATGGTTGAAGTTGTAGACAATAAAAACCCCTAATGTTGTCTAAATTGGCTAATTTATTCTTCTCACAAGACAAAGCTAGAACACAATAATAATTAAATTCTAGTTATTATTTACCAAAAATGAAGACGTTTTTTTCTCAGGTTTTCTCAGGTTTGTATGTAAAACAATACCTAGAAAAGTTACTTACTTTGATTAGTTAAATTTCTAGACGTGGATAAACCCACCTTTTATAAAACTCACGATAAATTGCTAATATCTGTGTCCAAATATTAAAACCAACTCATCGAAATATACTAAAAAATTCATGCTTAACTCCAACTATCTCTAAAACGTTAAAACTTACTCAGAGTAGCCATTTTAAAAGAGCATTTGAATACAAGTCAATCCAAGTGACGTTGAATTGTGTAGCGAACTGCGAGTTTTCTTTGTATCACTAAAAGCACGGGTGAAAGATCGCTCTTGACGTTTTCAGCAAATCGGTTTTACATTCACTCAGGAAACAGTGTTTACGTCAGTGTTTTCACTTCGGCGACGCTAGTTTTGTCATGTTAAATATTATTCATTATTTCAACACGTACTATTATCTGTTTATAGATTTAGTACTCATGTTTTTAAAGGCTGTGAAAAATTTTACAATTCAAAATCACTAGCCAAAGTACAAAATCATGTAATTAATGACAATCGCATTATTGTTCATAGTATTTTTCTTACACAACATAACATTTAAAATCGTATAACAATATAGTAGGCCCATTAACAAAACTAGTTGTCACCCACCCCGCTTGACTTATTAAGTATTAATGAAACTATCTATTCGTTACTTTTAGCTGAAATAAATAATCACACCTGATTTTATTAAGGACAAAATTGGAAGAATAACAAACTAATAAGTAGAGCTGAGGTATATTTAACATTAGGTATATGGAAAGTTCCCTTTAGAAAGGAATTACGACCATAAAGGGAAATTTATGAAATAATGGATAGTTTTGCACAAGGTTTCTCGTCATGACGAACATTTTAAGTATATGGTTTATGGGGGTGTGACGTTTGATTTTCTCAAAAGTTCATGGGTACTTTGGGCTTTATATATGGGTTATCTAAATTGAGATAGTATCATGATATTAGGATATAAATCACCCGAATTTGAATAATTATTTTCAGAGCCACACCTGCTAGTAACGTTTACATGACAAAGTGTTTTCAATATTCCTTTGAACAATATGCATAAAGGCCCATCCGTGTTGGTATTTAGAAATAAAAGAAGCTTCAGAGGTATTATAACTGCACGTGGTCCATAAATATGGTATAAATTTCAAATCTTATGATTTCTCGTTGAGGTCTCTCGTCATGACAAACATTTTAAGTATATGGTTTATGGGGGTATGACTTGTGGTTTTCTCAAAAGTTCATGGGTACTTTGGGATTTACATATGGATGTTTACATCCAATATATATGTTTATACATGTTTTATTTGAAACATTTATTTATTTATTCGTTTGAAAGCTTCTGCTGATTTGAAGAAAACGGCAAGGGGGATTGCCCACATATTTAAGGAAATATTGTAATTAATTGTACCAGTAATTAAACTTTTTTCCACATTAGTGACGATGAAAAATTTAGTATGAAAAATGTAAATAAATAATGTAACAAACTAAAATGCCAAGAAAAATAACTTAATATTCGCAATGTAATTCACAACTCCAAGTTATAAAAATAAATAAATTATATTTTTCATTGTTTTGCCTTTTAGTGAAATATGTGGTGAATAATCACGCTAACACTGCCGATACAAGGCAATCACTATATATTAATAATTTATTACAGTTCAGATGCTTTAATTGGATAAGTAAAAAATCTATTAAACCATAACATGACTTTATGAATAACCCATGCTTGTTCGACTAGACAGTTATGAGTCAAGCTGTAACCTTGACCCACTGATGCTGTCAAATCATTACACATTCCGACCACAGCTCTGGCAAGTCTGACTATGAAACATAACCATGAATGAATCATGATCTGGAAGCTGATTTTGTCTGTGCATTCACTGCAACATGGACAACTAAGAATGATACTAAATTTAAGAGAGTCTGTTCGTAAGGGAGAAAACTCTTTTTTAAGATACTGTTTAAAACATCTATACTCATTGGGTAACATTTAAAACTGGTAATTAAATAGCTAACAGTGATCATTCTCAATGACCACAGATATTTTTTGAAACATTCTCCCTATTTTATGAACCAATTTGGAATCTGTATCATACAATTTTCTAAATTCAATATTACCAGAATAATTTTGTCTATTTATTTAGTATTTAGTTATTTTGGTGTCAAAATGTTAATTCACCGTCACATTAATATTCCTGATATCAATATTAGACCAAGTCACATCTTCCATTCAGCCTGGTTGTTTACAGCCCTTCAGGGAATCATTCAGGCGTTTGCCTACTTTTCCTCAAAATGGTCAGTATAATAGTTAGCCCTAATATACAGTTTTGTTTTGCAGCAGTGTGCGGTGATATCATCACAACGTATGATGCCACCTAACTCGGTCCTAATACTAATGCAAAGCTTCAGAATACTACCAATCCTAAATTACACTGTATTCTATCAAACGATGCGACGGCGGTTTTGGAAAGCAAATAAATTGATTCTACCAATAAACCAATCCATCAGGCGCTGGCTTAGCAATGATGAGCATGATGGTAGTTCTGACACTGACAAATCGTTAGAATTTCACCGTTCATTCAACGGTTCATTATAATACTCGTAGCATTTCAATTTTTCTTGTATGGGAGTGAAAAAAATAAACCAGTTCATCAAAGAAGTTACCGAACAATTTGATATTTCATTCATACTATCAACGTTTCTTTCCCCTCTATTTATGGCGGATATCTTGCTTTTATTTTGCCCCGTAAACCCTATTCTTAATTTTTTATACTTACTTACTGGACATTCTGAATATTTATGGTCGTTCGGCAACAAACGGTAAGTAAAATACATATGTTTAAAAGGTATTTTGGTGATATATTTTGCCTAAAGCATATTTATAGCATTGTATTCATTTTGAATTGAAAGCGAAAGGTATATGAATAGTATTGAGTTCATGGGGGGTTTATGGGCTACAAACTAGTTTTCCCATTTTTTCCCTAAAAACATAACCTTTGCAATTTCTTTCGAAACAAATAGTTTAGTATATTGAAGCGCTATAATGCACCTAATGGTTACAGAGAAATTAAAAGTTTTAATTTTAAAATTTCCATGTAATTTTTTAGAAGAATAAGTAAACTGTTGTAGTTTGCCTGTTTATAAACATATTTTGATCAAATTTGGAAAAAGCCTTTATTTTACCCTCAACTATTGAAATTTCACAAAAACAAACTTGTTTACCCTCTCTGTTGGTTTGCTAAGAACTCGTTAAACTAATAATGTGATATTTTTAAGGAAATATTTTACTGTAAATATAATCAGTCAAATGGTAATTTGCTTAGTCTGCAGGTTTGCTGTGGTGAGGGAATTTTAATGTTTAGAAATGATGCAAGCTATCTTAAACAAAATAACGAGGAAGAAAAAGTTTTACGTGCATAAAAAATATTGTATGACCTATTATACAAAGGGACTTGCCGTTAAAAAGGATTTTAATCGAAAATATTGTTATAGTAAAGAGAAAGATCGCTCAGTTATATGCTTTTCCTACAGTTACCTGACAAAGATTTGAGACAAAAATCTTGCAATGATTATAGAACGCAGAGTAGCTAATTGCTGCATTTACTTACTTTGCCGCACTCCAGTATTCCAATCAAACAACACAAAACAGTACGGTAAGCTTGTATTAGGCACGTAATACGTGAACGCTTGAAAATAAGTTATAAGATACTACGACTACGATTAGCTGGTGCAGCGTTTCCAAGCTGGTTTCCAATGGTCATTGACTGTTGATACGACTTATTCTGTTGTTTCGTATTAACATCCTATTTTCGTTCAACTCTTGGATATTAACCTAAAAAATGTGGTTTGGTATTTGAAAGACTAATTATTTATATGCTTAGGCTTTAGTAACTGTAGAAAAAATAACGATTGAGGTTTGAAGCCCTGGCACTAAAAACTATAGGACTCTAAAAATAAAACCTTTCTTATACTTTATTATTACGGATATTACATAAAAAATAAATTTGGTAAAGTCTTAAAATTTCATCACTTCAAAGAATTTAATTTTTACAAGAGTTGGAATCGACACAAGGTTAAAGCAAGGCAAAGGTTGTATTCCAATCTGGGTGACAGCTGATGTAATCTGTCTGCAATATATTACATTCTCTTGTAATTCCACATTACACCACACTAATCATGTTTGTTGCCATGCGATATTCATTTATTACTCTCTAAAATATATCTAAGTAATCAAGGAACAAAGAATTGTTGTAAGTCAAGACTGAGAGACAGCTGGAGTAATATTACTGCCACATATTACCACCTATTGTAATTCAGCATTTCATTACATGAGTATTGGTTGTAGCTTCAACTATAACTGTATACAGTATAATAGTAATAATAATGGTAGTATACAGTCTGGCTCGGCTCTAAGTAAACATTGATGTAATGCATAAATACTTAAATAATTTTACATCATGGGCATATTAAATAGTGTACTAGGTCCACAACATTTTCCATAAGGAGATACTGGGAGTATGGGGATACGGAATAGCCCCCAGTATAAGAGGGAACCATCTAAAAGCTTTCCTTTCCTATACAAAACTATTTCCGGGGCTTAACTCAGCCAAGGTTTCATGATGATTATTATGAGGTTATATCATCATAGGATATAATAAACTCCCTCAATATTATATTAACAATATTAAATTCATATCACACAGATAGCGTTCTTATTTCACTAATTTATCAACTCCAAGTTAAGGTTTTCACAAACCGACCAACGTCGACATGTAGCCACATTCTGTATGCAGACAGCTCCTCAGTCTAACTGGCAGAGCTCAACGTGCACCGAGTTATCTCTTACATATAAATTCCTAATTGTGTTCTTATTACACCACCAGACCTATTTTCCACATTCGCATCATTTATGAATATTTATTTTTTTGCGGTTGAGTACTTTGGATATTGTTATCCTCCTATCAAAGTATGAAAAGTTTCCTACATTTATAAATGTGTTTTTTATCTAGTCAACTAGAAGCCAGTTGCATTTGGTATGGATTTTTGTAATAAAACGTTACAAACCCACATCAACTAATATTTAAAAACTCATCTTTTATATCATTAGTACGCTAAACGAAACCTTAAACAGTAAGGCTTTTTTCCAAGCAAGATAAAAATTTTACCCAGCAAGACGTGCTATAACAATTAGACTCGATTACATTTCCCATTATACAATTTACCCGCAACTCATGTCTACGCACAGGCCCCTGCCTATGTAGACATTTTCCTTATAATTTGATAAGGTATTTTTATTTTTTCTCTTTGTGCCATTTAGTTATACAGTATTATACTTTTGTAATTATTATATTTTTTTACGTTAAGGATTGTATAATTATTATGTAAATACCACGAAATGTATTATGCCAGTTGGGAAATAAAATGTTATTTCATTTCATTTCATTTCATTTCATTGTTTTAAGATTTAACCCCTCATATTATATACCAAAATCTAGGTTTGTATCGTCTAGGTGTGTAGATTTGCAAACTGACCTTACATTCTTTTCAGTCCCTTGGGCTCTGCCCCAGTGGTTTTAAAGCTACCATGTTATCCTTATGAAGAAGATATTTGTTTACATTATGATCAGCCGGGTAATTTAATTGCTGTTAATAGTCAGGTTGGGTAGCAGGAAAATATTTCAGTTCTGGCAGACAGGCTGCAATTTTAGGTGGTTATAGTATACAAGTTTCTGAACCTAAAACTGCCCAGACCCCAATTTTTAAGGACCTCGGTCGTCCGTAATGACGTCATCAAAATGGCGGCCGTAAGAGGATGCTGGGTCCCCATGAATTGGCTATAACGACCGAATGCCTGAACCGATTTTCATGAAATTTGGCACACAAGTGCTTGAATACAATATGTCGGCCTGGGTTGAAAATGGTCAAGTTTCATAAAGTCATTTCAAAATGGCGGTCATTCAAAACTAAAAAAATTATGAGGAAAATAATTGTGAATTGTTTTATACAGGGTGAGTTTTAAATGAGTCCCCCCCCCTACTTTTTTATACTTTTCTTAAGTTATCAACTCCGAACCACGTCAGATAATTGTAGAGTAGCGATTACTTCATTTGGACTAGTTTTTATTGTATCCGTTTTTTGTTATCAAGCTTTCTTGATAAAATATAACAATTATTTTTATTTAAAATGTCAATATTTCAAAAACCAAACATGACAATGAAAAACGGATTGCGGCATTGAATTCAACATAAAAAAGTAGTTCAAAATGATGGGTCACAACACCACATTCATATTTAAAATAATTTATCACATTTCAAAATGGCGGATCCAAGATGGCGGCTGAAAAAAATACATCCGTCATAATTGAGTTAAAATAGGTCAACAATGAATGGTGGTGTCCACTTATCTTTATCTAGCACTATTTTGAGATTATGGCCTTAGTTTGTAAATGCACAATGTTATAATGGACTAAAAATAAAGTTATATAAAGTTCTCATAACTTTAGAATGGATCAACATTTTTTTAAACGGATTGCAGCATCGTATTCAGCGTAAAGGTTTTGTTTGAAATGGGTGGGTCACAACCCTATCTTTACATTTGAAAAAATAACTTTGTTTCCAAAATGGTGGATCCAAGATGGCGGCCAAAAATGTAAATCCAGTCAAAATGAAGTTCTTGCTACTCTACAATGATCTGACATGGTTCAAGGTTGATATCTTAAGAAATGTATAAAAAAGTAGGGGGGGAACTCTTTTAAAACTCTCCCTGTATAAAACAATTCACAATTATTTTCCTCATAATTTTTTATAGTTTTGATCAGCCACCATTTTGAAATGACTTGATGAAACTTGACCATTTTCAACCCAGGTTGAGATAATGTATTCAAGCACTTGTGTGCCAAATTTCATGAAAATCGGTTCAGGCATTCGGTCGTTATAGCCAATTCATGGGGACCCAGCATCCTCTTACGGCCGCCATTTTGATGACGTCATTACGGACGACCGAGGTCCTTAAAAATTGGGGTCTGGGCGGTTTTAGGTTCAGAAACTTGTATACTATAACCACCTAAAATTGCAGCCTGTCTGCCAGAACTGAAATATTCTGCCACTATATGCAGCTATACGACCCCACTATAATCTTTTAGTTGCAAACTGAGGAAATGTGTGCTACAAACATTTACTGACTTGGTTTAAATGAAATATTTTACTTTAATTTGGGTTGGCGTAAATATTACAACCAAACAAGCGAGAAAGCCAATTTTTAACTAAAAAGAAAAATGAATTAACATTGAGCTGCATTTCTTGAGAAACCATTGAAAGAGCCGATTTGCAAACTATGCAAACATAGGAAAGTCATTGAACACCACCAAGTAGAAGAAATAGAAATAATGGGTTTTTTAGAATTTATAATCGTCACGGCTATGAGTGGGGATCATTTCTAGAAAACATTAAAAAACCAGCTTTTGAAAAATGATAAGATATTTACAAGAAATGTGGATTATATCGAACTGTTATGTACATCGTAAGTACTTCTATAATCGTTGAGTCGTATTAAGATGAATGCGAGTACAAACGGAATACTTGGTAAAATCTATGGTAAAAAAGCGAAAAGTTTGGCAAGTAAGTTTTTCTAGAAGTATAGTTATAACATGTTGAAGTATTAAAATTTCATAATAACTATGGCTAACTGTGACTATAGACTGTTAAAAGTCTGGTATTATATCAGAAATCAGTGACCTACTTCGGGATCCAATATGGGATGTATATGTCAACTTATCCGGGATCTAAGACCCCCCCCCCACTAAGTCTATATCGTCCATGTTGTAATAAATTACTAATTAACGAATAATTAAACCGTTATAAAGAAAAATAAATAATTGATTATAGAACATATTGATCAATGCTAATAATTATTGATGTTAATAGATTTGAGTACCGGCAAAGTTAAAATAGGCAATCTTTTTTTGATAACATTTATTAATTGTTAATTTTAATGTACACCTGTACACATGTGGGGGGTGTGTGTATTTAAAAGGCAGCAAAGTTAGTTTTTTGTTCATTGGATTTAAAATGGATATTTTTTTACAAATGTTGAACTACAACAGCTCTTGATAAAAATACAGTATATATTAAGAAACAGGTACTAAGAGCAGACAAACTGAAATAGCACAGTATGTGTTGCTTTTCGATCAAAATATGCGTTTGAGAGAAAAACAATTTGGGTATTAAACCCTAATTCGCAAACTCCATCAATTTTATCCAGCTCTACACATTCGTACCAAATTTTACCAAAACCAGACCAAATTTTTTTTTATCGCGGACACATATACACATACGTGTACACATATACATATAAAATGTGAAAGAATTGTGTTTTTGGCTTCTGGAGGAATCAAAATAAAAAATTAAATCGGTCCCGGGTCTATGTCTTGCAGTGCCACATTCGGTGAAAATTTCTTCTTCATAGGGAACATCGCTAAAATAATACAAAGTATTTATAATTAATAATTAATTGATATTTATAAATAATTAATAAACGGGTATATGTTTTAGCGACATTATTATCATTATTATTGAACCCTACGTACTAAATGCGTACAGTATTTAATTAACAGAAACACAAATAGTTGGGAAAATAAACATAAAAATAGACACGTCATAAAATAGTCACAGGGAAATTATTTAAAACAACGCATGAAATAGTCTAGGTCATTGTAACAACAGTGGTTGACGCAGACTGTACGTTCGTAGAATGAGACAGAGGACAACAATGCTACCATCAGCTGACAGCCGTCTGGATCTAAACAGTTGTGTTAGATTTGTTAATAATTATATTTGGCAATTTACCGCATGAACTATTTTGCATGTTTTAACATAACAATATTAGTAATCTGTTTCTTTCTTAGGATTTACATATTTAACTACCGCTATATTTAAAATTTTCAGCAGTTATTGTTGATTTTATTTTACAATCGAATAATATAAATAATAAGATAACAAATGGTTTAGTTATACCTTCAAGGTTTATAAAATACTCACACATTTGTGAATATACAGCCTTATATAATTCTATGAACTTAAAATATCTATCTTTAAACGAGTTATTTAATAAGTATTGGAATGTCTTTCTCAACTACTTTCGTATGACAAATCCAGATGAAAACTGCGTATAAAATACTACTTAGGAATTTAGCAATGTAATAAAAAACAATGGCTATAAAAATATATACACAAAAGCATACTGTATGTATAGTTATTTCACTAAACTATAATAGAACAAATATATTTACCTTTTTCCAATATTGCCCCAACTTAATCTTGTCTTTAACACCATCTTTATATCACTTGACACACACATGCACTAATCACAAACACTACACGATCTTTAATACTAAATCCCATACGAACACCGCACGGAGTAGACAATGAAACTCTAAAGAACACTGCAAGCACTGCACGTAGTAACATGAAAGTACATCGAACCGTTCAACGACACAACAAGCAACAAGACAACAGTGAGCCAATAAGAAACAGATCACGCGAGTAAGTACTCATCAGCTGTTATACAGGTTAGCATGATTGACCTTTGGTTTAGAACATAAGCCTGTACTGTACTGTACTGTATCCAATGATAATGGTGCATTATTTATTTTCTTTGATTTATTATTTTAAATGCAGTAAGTAATTACAATAATACATTTACTTTCATTACATAGTATCATAGATAACACATATAAATATCTTTGTAAATCGTAAACTCAGGTGAAATGTGCAAGAGGGTTGGGATATTTTTATGCGTTATTTGTGTGATGTGTTTCCTAAAATTGGAAACTAACATATTTCCATATATCTATAGCTATCTAGTGACTATAATAAGCCTTTCAATTGCTGGCATGTGATAAACATAATCGTCAAGTGAATACAAAATGTACGAAAGGGAAACTTGGAATGAATCAGAAGAACTTTATGATGAACTAAGGTGGATAATACTTTGTCAAAATTGTTCACTGATAAAGTTGGGGACAATAAAGAGAGAGAGTCGAATTGTAAGAACCACAAACACTAGAAAAGACCTGGTATGGATCATAAACATAAACAAATGACGTTTTTGGCCCGAAAGTAAACAAAACCATATCAATCAATCAATTAATTTATCAATATGTTAATTAATGCTATTAGTATAGGGATTTTGTTCACTTTCGGGCCAAAAACGTCATTTGTTTATGTTTATGATACATACCGGTATTTTCTAGTATTCGTAGTAAGAACTGAAGGTTTGCAATGCGTAGTGTAACTTTTTCCAGAATATTAAATAATTATCCATGATACTATTCGTTCAACTTGTCATATATGTATATAAAGTGTGTGTCCGTGAATATGACAACATAAACAAATTTGGTCCGATTTAGATTAATTTTACACATTAAATCCACGAATGTTTAGCGCTGGATAAATGTATTGAATTAGTCCGCGAACCAGCAAGATTAAGTAAACAACTGGGGTCATGTGATTAAAACATAGAAATGTCCGATATTTATTACAACTAGTACCATAACTGACCATACAACTGAGCTTAAGAACAAAAACATTCTATACATTTAAGCATTGTTAAACGTTTAAAGGTTATGGAGTAATCTCAAAAAACTGCACATTTAACATTACCATTTTATTCTTGGAAATAAAAAAACTATTATAGTTTGCTTGTTTATGGATATATTTTGATAGAATTTGGTGAATTTTTTAATTACATCCTATACTACTAGCACAACATCAAAAACACCCTTTTTCCTTTCCCTGTGGCAGCAAACCTAAGCACTTTTTATATGAAATGTTAATGAAACAGAGAATAAACTACATGTTTATGGAAATATTTTTAAAAAATCAAATGAGATTAATTGAATTGAACTGATTATTGACATATGGAGGTTCTATGGTGGGGCTATTTATTCTAACTATTTTAGTGTATCTCTTAGACCAATAAGCATAACTAATGATTCAAATATTTAGGTGAAACAACGTCACACTAAACTATAAATACACCGCAGTCTTCTACATCATAAAAATTTGTCTTAATGTAAAAAAATGTCAAAAACAATTCTCTACTATATTAATCAATTATAATTCGAGTACAAACACGTCAAAGCAAGGACATACCTTGGGGCATGTGAGAGCTGATGTCCACCAGGAGGTAAGGATCGTTCAGGATAGCTTGCTGGGTGTCGTCCAGGTGCACCTTGAGGAGGAACTTGGGGGAGCGGGACTTTGCCCTCCTGGGACTCCGCCGCGGGCTCCCACCCTCGGCCATGCTTCTGCGGAAACATCAACTGTTACTTTGATTGAAGTTCAATTTTGGTGATAGTGGGTTTATTGTATTTGATTGATTATTGCAGACATGTTTAATCATTCAGTTTTCTGTGTGATATCTATGAGATTTCCCAGCTTTATCTGAATCTTTTTGCCAAACTTGTTATGTTTTAGGTATTTTCCCACCTGAGGACGGGTTCAGATTTTAGGTTTCGAAACTTCGTAAAAACTTGTTTACAATCATGATAAACAATGTCCACAATAATCCGTCAATTAACATTAACTGTATGAAAACGGGATATGTAATGCTATGATAATACATTTCCTTATTTTTCAATCGAATTATTATATTTTTTCAGATTAGTTTATGACATATTGTTAATTAAGAGGTATTTATCCTTATTTTCTGAACAGCTGACAAAGAGGCCTGTCCTAATTTACAGTACATTGATTATTAACGGAATTTCAAATCTCAATATTGAATTCCACTCAAATATATTGAACAATTCTCATAATTAAATATATTTCCAGGATATTTATGTTTCATTTTAATTTATGTTTCTTATCTTTCTTATATTTCAATTTTTTATATTTTATTATATTCTTATATAGCTTACTAAACACTTTAACAACTTCCAAGGTGACGATAACTCCTACGGTAAATACAATTCAAAATATTTTCGAACAGTCGTGCACGTACAACGAAATTTTCTCAACATTTCTGCTTACTAATAAACTAAAAATCGTGATTATTCGAAACAATGTTTTTTTTTCTATAGGTGTTATTCAAGTTGTTATCATGGTATTTATCTAATTGCGTATTTTAAACAGATCCACCATTTTTATTTTTAATGGTGATATGTTTTGAACGCCAAAAATATAACTGAAATTTATTATAAAACTTCCAAAATGTATCGGCAATTTCTATTTCTGTGCACATCCACTCACAGATACAGATATATGCACACATTCGCTTGGGGACAAACCCACATACAAACAGGACTACAACCACAAACAACAAATAGTTTACAGTTTCACGGTGGCATCAAAGCAAATATTACACCCCAACAAATCAAACTCAAAAGTTTTAACGAAAAAATACCTTATTAGCCTGACGTTACGAAAGCAGAAATCGATCTGAAAGATTTCTGTGCATTCGAAAACCTCATGAGAAACCTAACCTAACTAAACGTAGTCTAAAGGTGGACTTTTTTAGGTTAGGTTAGGTTATAAATATTTTGTTATATAAACTAATTAAAATCTTATTTGGAAGTCGATTTATTGGTGTGGTCGATATAATACCAAATTACCCGAAATTAATCTGTTTAAAGTGTCAGGAAATGCACTAACTACAATTATATTTTACTTCACATAATGTTCAAACTTTTTATCAGTATGGCTGTAAAAATAAAACGAGCCCAATAAAAAAGTATCCATTTTATTCAAAGTTGTCATTTATTATTCACTCCAATGACTTAGGTTTTTAGAATTATTTTACTTCTGTATAGTTTTTAGCAATTCTAAACTGTTTAGGAAAATGTAAAAAAATATCGATATAAGCTTTGACTTTTAATAATAACATACGTAACACAAAAAATACAGATAGTTTTAGTAAGTTTGTTTCAGTAGCCCGACAACTCATATCAATTTCAATTACACCACTGTCAACATAGCAATCTATTTTACTGATATTATCAAATGCTAGAGATAGCTATAGTCATGTCAGACTTCCAATATCAGCATCAACCACTCAACAATGAATTTCAATCAGCTGTTTTCTATTATCAGCTGTGCCACATCACTGACGCGTTTATCAATTCCTTTAGTAAAATTAAAATGAATTTCAAATACTATAAAAGGATATTTAATGATGTTTAATCTTTTAATATGTAATCTTATATTGTTTCAAATTTATATTCATTACCTGTTCTTTTCTGGAATTTGCGTTTGTTGAAAATCAATATATAATCAAGATTTAAATTGAAAAGTTAATACTAATTTGATTATTGCAAAACATGCTATGGTGTGTTTAAAATGATTTTCCTCCAGTTACCTGACAAAGCGGGCTTTCTTGCACTTATATATATTATATTAATTTGACTTTGTTTCACTCATTTTACTTGTACGCACTCCAGTATTTGAACCAAACCACACAAAATAGTGTCCTTGTATTAGACACGTAATACGGGTGTGATAGAAAGCAAGTTTGAAACACTGATTAATCAGCTTGTGCAGCTCATTTCATTTGTGAGCTTCAACTCATGCAATGAGCTTAGCTCACTGCAGCTTGTGCAGTGTTTATTTGTCATTCCATTTGACCATTGATACACCGCCTTCATTTAACCTATAAACCTGTTGCAAACACACCAAATATTCAGTTTTGAATTCATTATGTTTCTGAAATGTAATTCAAAGTGTGTTTGCTAATTTATGAATCAATTTCATTTATGTTTTTATTTGTTTGTGAGATGATATTATTAAGGTTTGAATTTGTTAATTTTTGAAACTACATAGTAAAGGTTAACCTGTATATACATACAATTACCCATTATTTAGACTTTATAATGACTGTAAGAAAAATATAATGTATAACACGAGCGCAAATTTCTTTGCATACTAGATACTTAAATAACTAATGTTTACAATCCAAGATTTATTCAAATTGAAAGTTTTTATTTGAGAAGTTTAAAAACGTTTGCCAAACAAACCTCTTGAATTCAGACCGACACAATCAAAGTGAAGAGGGCTCTATTCCATATAACTCTAAAAGCACAGTCATGTCTTTCAAATAAGCGAAGATAAAACATTGCAAAGATTTTATTTACATTACAGTGCCAACAATGATTAAAAGAAATTGAAATGAACGTTTTTAATCATTTGTCTCATACTATAATAATTATGTTTTGTACTCACAAAATAATTTTGAAAATGCAGTTTTAAAAGTACTGTATTTAGTAAATAAACTTCCTGTAAAAAATGCATTTGTCAGTACCGTTTGTTTTATTACAAATTTATCTGAATTTTACAAATCATCATTCCACAGTTAAGTAGTAAGAATATCAATAGTCATAGTCAAATAGGCATGGAACCTTTGGAAAGACCCCGAATCCATTTCGTAATTTACACTTCCATTATTTGTATTACTGTTTTAAAATAACTTGACGTTCACGAATGAAAATTTGAAATTTCCAATGTAGGCAATGAAGTTACCAACAAGTCCAAAATTAATTTAATATGTTATAAGTGGAATTCAAGGCGCATTTTTCGGATTTGGAAAAGTAAACTTGTATACTAAACTTGTTGTACTTGGAAATATAAAATGTATTCTACAAGTAGATCAACAACCCATAGACACTAAGATCAAATATTTTGTAATGTTCCTAATGGCAATAGAAATTCATGTTGTTCAAAGCACTATTAAAGGAAGTTTTTCATTATTCATTGAGTCAATTAACTATGTCTCACTGTACAAAACTGACTCCGTCTTCAAAATGAAGTTGGTTTGTAACGGCGTATTTTAATTCTATGCTATAACATGACCAAATTAGTTTATAATCCAGGAACCGATGGAAAAAACGATAATGGAAACAACAAAACTGTAATTTAGGAGGTGGAAATGGGCGTTTTCTTTTATTCCTTGTTTTCTTATTGATTTTGCCTTTTCCAGTTGAAAGCCCAAAATATTTGTTGTTTATAGTATTTTCCCCTGATCTTCCCGAATTTTATACAGCTTTTGAAATCATCCAGGTCCTTTCCCACTGTTCTCAGGCAGATCCTAGGTCCCAAAAAGTTAGACCTATTCATTTTTTTTAAGAGGTTGGTGGCCTCTTTTTATCTTGCATTTGCCCGTCGACATAGACTACATATCTGTGCGTGGAACGTATCCAGCAAAGCAAAAGGTGAGCCGGTAGGCTACAGTACAAGGTTAAGTGTACTGATAAAATGTTTGCGGCAGTGAATAGGATTCGAACCCACGACATCTGCCTTGGGCCTGAAGTCCGTGACGCTACCATCTGAGCTACCACTAATGTTTTCACCATGTTTTGGGACCAAGGATGAAAAAAATAAAAAATATACTCTAATTGCTTACAAACGTCAAATATATGCACATTCATCTACTGTATAACATTTTTTGTAAATAGTATTTTAAATTATGGTATATATTTTTTCACAAAAACCAAAGTTTAAAAGTTTAGTGTAAATTCAGTAAAAGCGTCGCCTATCCCTCAGCAACGTTATCACGCATGAAGTGTCCTTGGCTGTCGAAGACCAAAGTGATAAGCCACGCAGATCGATAACATGTCTCAGGCTTGCTCCTCTCTGAACAATTAATAATTACTCAACTTCAGCTCCATGCTTCGCTGTTTCATTGCTCTGATTTGCACTCCAAACTTAAAACTTTGACTTAAAATCTCAACATTTTTACTTATAATCTCAAAATTTGTACTTTTATTCTCAAATTTTTTGCTTAAAATCTAAGAATGATGACTTATAATTTCAAAATGATTACATTTTATCTCAACATTTTGACTTTTATCTCAAAATTTATATTTGTATCATTGAATTCTACAACGTCGTATTTATTGCAAGTGCTTTTACAACTGGAGCTCAATTACTGTCGAAATCATCAGGTTTTAAGTGTTAAACTACCACCAACCTCCGTAAGTAGGCCTACTATACGACGACACGTGGAGGGTATTGATGACGGCTGTACTATTCATATTCACCAGGTGCTATGTATTGGAGTAGCTTAACCGTTCTGTCTTATAATAGATTAAGGTCACAAAGAGCGCCTTATCCATGATTATTTTAGATTAGGGCTGCATAGTGTAGAGATTTTAGCTATTTGACTCTCAAAACATAATATTGTAATAAGTAAGAGACAGTTGAAACGGAAACTGTCAGCGTTGGGACTATATAGAAGACGGAACTATTCAGATCTTCAAGCAGTTTCTGCCTTTATTCAAAACGAAGTGAGGGGTTCTGGACGTCTCCATGGCTATAAATGGATGCATTCAAGCTGGATACGTGGTTTCTCAAAAACAAGTGAGAGTTATTTTAAAAGAATTGGACCCTGTTGGTGTGGAAAACAGAATACGGCAACGGAAACGCCGGAGACAGTACCAGAATAAGGGTACACATTTTGGCATTTAGATGCATATGAACCGGAGTTATACACCATGAAGTGTGAAACCGTTCCATTGGTCGGACTTGGTCTGTGGGCGTTACGGGATTCATCTGACCCAGAATGATGCGAACGATAATTTGAAGTATTCAGGGTGACAAAAAAGTTTAGAAATGGCTTAATATCTTATTAACTAAATCCGTTAGAAAATCCAAACATTTCACATCAACTTTTATGTGTGAAAACTATTTTTTGGAAGCATTACCATTTTTTGACCTTCACCACGGAACGACCCATAAGGAGTAGGTACATAATCTTTATTGTAAGCATATGTTGATATGCACATCATTTTAAAGGGCCGTTCAAGTGGAGTTCATTGCCGGAAATTGCGTCTCAAAAGGTTCATCCGTTACAAAATGACGGCTGTTCAAAGTTCTTGCAGAAAATACCTGCACAGGCCTTAGTATTGGTAAATTCAAATTTAGCTTGAGAGCCGAAATTGTATTTTAAAGTCAACCAGGTCATAAACTATTACTATTCAATCTTCAAAACAAATCTAACCGGGTTTCGACTTTGCCGGCTAATGTTGACTATGAGTATTTACCATTTACCAATACTAAGGCCTGTGCAGGTATATTCCACAACAACTTTGGACTGCCGCCATTTTGTAACGGATGAACTTTTTGAGACGCGGTTTTCGGCGATGAACTCCACTTGACCAGACCTTTAAAATGATGTGCATATCAACATATGCTTACATTAAAGATTATGTACCTACTCCTCATGGGTCGTTCCCTGGTGAAGGTCAAAAAATGGAAATGCTTCCAAAAAGTAGTTTTCATACATATAAGTTGGTGTGAAAGGATTGGATTTTCTAATGGATTTAGTTAAAAAGATATTAAGCCATTTCCAGACTTTTTTGTCACCCTGTATTAGGCTTTGCAATGCAATTGTTACTCGTACGATTGAATGCTCCTAAATTCCTTGATATAATAGAACCGTTTCCGTTCCCCTGTACTCTTTAATTAATTAGTTATAAGTCCTCAAACACGAATTGTTAGTTGCTCATTATGTAATGTTTTTGGCAATGGGCAGGGTAAGAGAAGAGAGTGGATTAGGACTAGAAAAGTGTAACAAAAGAACAAACAATTTTAAATGTAATAATGTGTTTATATATGTTTGAATATTTCTATCAGTTCTTGTAAAGATTGCCCTCGATGAACTATCAGTTGAACAGGGTTACAATTTGTATCATTGTTGATTGCTATATGCATAGGTGGTTCTTCTGAAGAACTACCTATGAAAGGTGCAGTCAAAACTTCGTCACTAACGTCAGCTACACTATCTACAGTCTGACAAATTTCAGTTTAAAGTGTGGGCGTTACTCTGCTTGGGATGTCAATTTGACCTTCTAAATCACTGTATTCGACAAATTCTGTCTGATTTAAAAGATCTGTAGAATGTTCACTGTTAGGATCATCTTGTACAATATCTCCAGATTCGGTATCAGTGTATATAGACGGGGTTTCTTGTTGTGGTAATAAATCTCCTGAAGTTATGGTGTGAGAGGGAAGACTTGTTTTTTTCTCTGGTGCTTAGGTAAAATCTTAAAGTAGACAATTTTGTTATGTCATAGAGTTGTCCAACATTCAAATTCATATCTAATACATTTTTTTAAAGTCAATAATGTTAAAATGAAAGTGCTTTACATTTCCTAGAGTCGAATTACCATTAGGAACAAATAATACTACATCCTTTTTCAATATGTCATCCTTATTTGCACTTTTTGGAAGTTTCTCTTTTATTGTTCTACCTTCTTTTTTTTGTTCTTACTTGCGTGTAAGTTCCATCTTTCTTCTCTAGATACCAACCTAGTTCAACTTGCCTTCTCGACTGAGTGTTTGGTGCTGTACACAATTGCTTATTGCTTTTAGACGTACCGGCAATTTCATTAGCATTACATAATGAGTCAGTATCTTTGACATTTTTTATTTAAAAAAATCAAATATAATACATTTTTTTTTAAGTCAATAATGTTAAAATGAAAGTCCTTTACATTTCCTAGAGTCGAATTACCATTAGGGACAAATAATACTACATCCTTTTTCAATATGTCATCCTTATTTGCACTTTTTAGAAGTTTCTCTTTTCTTGTTCCACCTTCTTTTTTTTGTTCTTACTTGCGTGAAAGTTCCATCTTTCTTCTCTAAATACCAACCTAGTTCAACTTGCCTTCCCGACTGAGTGTTTGGTGCTGTACACAATTGCTTATTGCTTTTAGACGAACCGGCAATTTCATTAGCATTACATAATGAGTCAGTATCTTTGACATTAAAAAAAAAAATCATATCTAATACATTTTTTTTAGTCAATAAAGTTAAAATGAAAGTCCTTTACATTTCCTAGAGTCGAATTACCATTAGGGACAAATAATACTACATCCTTTTTCAATATGTCATCCTTATTTGCACTTTTGGAAGTTTCTCTTTTCTTGTTCCACCTTCTTTTTTTTTGTTCTTACTTGCGTGAAAGTTCCATCTTTCTTCTCTAGATACCAACCTAGTTCAACTTGCCTTCCCGACTGAGTGTTTGGTGCTGTACACAATTGCTTATTGCTTTTAGACGAACCGGCAATTTCATTAGCATTACATAATGAGTCAGTATCTTTGACATTTTTTATAAAAAAAATCATATCTAATACATTTTTTTTAGTCAAATATGTTAAAATGAAAGTCCTTTACATTTCCTAGAGTCGAATTACCTCAGGTCTGGGCGAACCCACGAGTTATTATTGCTAATTTCTTGTTTATTTTGTTAACACTTCGGTGAATAATGTTATCATTGAACTAGAAATAAATGCTGTAAAAAAAAAAAATAAATAAAAAGATGGGGTTATTTTTGACAAGTATGACCAACAAAACGGAACAAGCTGCAATCTTGGATGGCAAGATTTTCTCTTATGTTCAACCAGACAGTAGTGACTCCAGTTTTTAATCTATTCATCTCTATGGTTAATAGTAGGCCTACTTACGGAGTTTGGTGGTAACTTAACACTTAAAGCCTGATGATTTAAACAGTAATTATTGAGCTCCAGTTGTAACAGCGCTTACACTAAATACGACGTTGTAGAACTCAATGATACAAGTATACATTTTGAGATAAAAGTCAAAATGTTGAGATAAAATATAAAAATTTTGAAATTACATATAAGTCAAAATTTTGAGATATTAAGTCAAAACTTTGAGAATAAAAAATATTACTCCCTGGTCCTTCTACGCCGTTGTGATAAAGTGACCGTACAGAACCCGCTGCTATAAATTTGTCAAACAGATTACAATTATTGTAAAAGTCTTCAACACTTACACTTACACTTATTGTTCTTCTAACATCCAAAACTACGTATATTTACTTACCTTGTTTATAAAACAATCTGATTACCACAAGTTTTTATAGCACGACCACTGAAAATTGTTAAGTTATTGTTTTTTAAATGTTTTTAAACATTACCATATGTTGTCATGAACCAACCCAACTTAGTTTAAATTCAAATATGTGACGTATATTTCACAGCCTTTGGGAAACGCATTATTTTAACATTATAGTGTAATTTAACAAAAAATACATGGGAGCGGCAAAATGATCTGACGGTTTTCTTTGCCGCCCTGTCGAGCGAATGAGTGGCGTAGGGTGGTGGGAATAGGGGTGTTACAAAACCAACGAGTGAACATTTTTAGTAGCCATGGAGCCGTGGGATAGCTGAGAAACATGTATTTGTAGTAGAAGTGTTTTTAAAAGTAGAAATTCCTATGTAGCTGTTCAGTACACTTTTCAATATGGGTCCAAGGGGAAAAGTCCCAACTCAAAAAACCATTTTGCTGTGAGTAGGTAACTTTAGAGCTACTAGTATAGCATTAAAAAAAGTCAACAGGCTGTCCAATGTCAGCTCGGACACCAGAGAGCGCCGAGAGAGTGAGATACGCTGTGGAAGTTAGTCCTCAGCAGCCTAAACGTAAATAAGCTGCAGCTCTGCACTTGTCTGGCCTCTCAGTAGAAGAGTATTACAATACCATCTGCATTTTCATTTATACAAAATGGCAATCGTGCAACTGCAAAAGTTGAAGCCCAGTGGTTATGCAAAGCGCATCTCTTTTTCAAAACAAGTAGTGATGACAAAGTTGTCATTATGAGTGACGAATCACACTTTCAATCACGCCACATAGTCTTTCTCACTCTCTTTAGTTTCACACCACGCAGTCAGATTTTAGTTTCAATGCTGAACTAGTAGCTCTAAAGTTACCCACCTACAGCAAAATTGTGTTTCGAGTTGGGACTTTTCTTCATTGACCCACATTGAAACGTGTACTGAACAGCTACACAGGAATTGCCACTTTTAAAAACACTTCTACTACAAAGTCATGGTGCTCAGCTGTCCCACGGCTCCGTGGCTACTAAAAATGTTCACACGTTGGTTTTGTAATGCCTCTATTCCCACCACCCTACGCCAATCACTCACTTGACAGGGCAGCAAAGATAACCGTCAGATCATTTTGCCGCTCCCTGTATATAGATTATTAATGATACCGGTCACTTACTGGTACCTCCACCCAAACTGATATTATAGTTTATGCCTTATTTTTTTTACTAAGACAGTTGGTGGTTATTCAAGCAAACTAAGTTAGAAAGCGTATAAACTTTTCATATAAAGGTAACCTTTCAAAACTAGTTCCAACTTTACAATTTTGCTAATGCAAACAAACAGCTGTTTAGTAAGTGGGTCAATCATTTCGTCTATTGCGGTTGTGTTTGTTATGTATATTTCAAAGTGGGGAGAGATCTCTACATAAAGAATACATAAAGGTTTCCTTGTTTGGAAAAACTGTTCATATATTTTACCACTTACCATCTTTTAAATGTAATTACAATACCTGAAAGTACAACAAATATCAGTGTTATTAGACGTATTTTTTGTACTTTCAGGTATATTTTACCGTAGATTAAAGAGTTGGTCTATCTGATTTTGTTAGATAAGCGGACCTTCCACAAAAGTCAAATTCAGAACAATCGAATTACGTCATTCTCTATATATAAATCCCAAAGTACCCATGAACTTTTGAGAAAACTACCAAGTCATACCCCCATAAACCATATACTTAAAATGTTCGTCATGATGAGAAATCTTGCGCAAAACTATCCATTATTTCATAAATTGCCCTTTAAGGTCGTAACTCCTTTCTAAAGGGAACTTTCCATAATACATCAGGTTAAAAATACCTCAACTATACGTATTAGGTTGTTATTCTTTCAATTTATTACATTATTAAAATAAGGTGTGATTATTTGTTTGTATTAATGTATTCTGTTTTGTTTATTTCAGCTTAACCAACCAATAGTTTTATCAAAGATTACATATCTTTGGTTTTATTAATACTTATGAAGTCAAATAGGGTAACAGCTAGTTTCTCTAATAATCTTTTTGAATGGTTAGATTTCAAATCGAACACCATACCCCTGCCACTAAACTTAATTTAAGTATACTGTATATTTCTCAATGATATTAAGTATTCAAAATGTACAGTATATTCTTAGAAAGTCTCTTCTAGGCTCATTATTCAAACTGAAAATTGTATTGGCACAATAAACTATCCTAAGTAATTGGCAGTTATACAATAATAACTGTAATGAGAGGAGTGTAACCCTATTTTAAGACAGTATTTTGTAAGTCCCCAATACTTTCATGTGTAACATGAGCCAGCGAAATACACCCGAGCACAGTAATGATGTGTGCAGTCGTTTAGCGACTCTATTATTCAACAGAGGATCCATTGTGTGTTCAGGGGCTGTAACTAAAAAGGCCTTAGCTTTTAGCCTTTGTTTTCAATCAACAGTGATGAGCTCGAAATTGGCTCATCGGCTTTTTGACGAATGAGATTGAAATCCAGTAGTGTTCTAATATGTTTTTACTCAATATAGGCTAAGTAAAAAAGTGTTTGTTTCTATTTTCATCTGTTTTTAAGTAATTAACCTTGTTTTCGTTGTAATATACAATTTATTTGGTTCGTTGAATGTCGTGAAAATAGTAATGATTTGGAAAAAAGTGTTCCACAAAGCTCATACTTGTGTGTTTACAGTATTATTTAATACCAAGTAAAAACAAGATGACTTTTTACAATAATGAAACTAAATATTTATCATTAAGGGATCAGTGAAAATCTATATATATAAAGCTCAAATACCACTGACTCATTCATTCATTCATTCATTCACTTACTCATCACGAAATCTCAGAAACCATAAGACCTAGGAACCTGAAACTTGGCAGGCATCTTCCTTTTGGGTAGTAGACGCTCACTAAGAAAGGGTTTTACCCTCCGACCTCTGGGCTCCGCCCCAGTGGCTCTGGAGTTTCCCATGTTAACCTTATGAGAAATGGAATTAATGAATCTTAACAGCTGTTTCAATTAAACAAGTTGGTTCTGTTCTATGATGTTCAATAGCATTAAAGTTACAAGGATTACCAACAGGGTGCAGCACTATTATTTTTTTAATTTATGACTACAGCCAATTTGCAACCAAAAGGTGAGTGAGCGTAGCGAACGAACTTCAACCTGGAGGCGAATTAGCGTAGCAAACGAGCTAACATGAAGGCAAGTGAGCGCATCGAACGAGCTCCAACCTGAAGGTGAGTGAGCGTAGCGAACGAACTTCAACCAGGACGTGATTGAGCCATGCGAACGAGATCATCTTGAAAATTAAGAAGTTAAACGGGGCAAAGCCCGCGGGTTGCAGCTAGTCTTTTCATGAAGCTTCGTTGGTTATGTAAATAAAGTAAGACAGAAGTGTTGCAAAAAAATAGTTCTGTATTCTAGTGAGAGAAAATATTTACTTTTACGTCACCAAGCAAACAATCTCCAATCTTTGACTACATCTTCATTGAATTAGCCTCATCATACAAACAATTTTTATGAAGTTATGCAATTTATTTAAATACTACAGCTGTTCTGTTTAGTAACATTTTCATCATATTGTCCGGAAAGCAGCACTTTTTAATTCTCTAAATCGTCAGCAAAATCATCGTGTTCAGGTAACTTCAAATAGGGAACAGAAAAAACATATGGTACATTTTTGGTTCACTAACCTCAAATTATGTGGTCTAATTTAATAATAATTGGAAAATTATTTACGCAGTATGAAGAAAATAGTTGTTCGTCACACGGAGGAAAAGTGTCCTTTTGGTACTAAATCGTATTTCCAAAACACGATTGCGTACCAAAAAGAGCCACTTTCGCTTCTAGTAAAGAAAACTACTATTTAATTTAAGTACTTGAAGAAAATATAAAAGAACCTTATATAGCCTATTGTAGAACCTTGATGATTTGTTCAAAAAATACACAGATACTCTTGGTTGAGGATCATATAATCATCATTCTTTGACTAAGCTAAAAGGTCCAGAGGTGGATTTTTGGTAGGTTCAACCACATAATGTAAGTCAAACTTTCTGATTTCCTCAAATCTTAACCTTTATTAATTTTAAACTGTTCAGTTCAACCAACTCTTATAAAGGTTCAAACCAAACTAGTAAGAGCACGACATAAGACTAACGCTGGGTAAAATTAAATAAATAATTTAAGGTGGATTCAAGGTATAACTTAAGGTTGGGTATTCTGTTCATCCAAAAGACGTTACCTTGAAAAATTAGCACAAAAGTAGACACTGACACACAAAGATCACACACACACCACACTCGCTATAGTCGGAAATACCAGAACGTACTGAGGCACCCATACAATCTCAGGTTAGGGCTTCCCTACAGTCACTCATGTAGCTAATAACTCTCTCTCTCCCCTTTAAATCCATCCTAATCACGACGCAGCTTTGGGGCAAAGAGATAGAATCGCAAAGTATGTTATTCCAGCGAAATGTTAGAAATAGAAAGCATCATGTATAACTAAGCAGTTTCACAAATTAACAAATTCAAACCTAAATGAATTTTTTTCACAAGTTAGCAAATAAAAATCTGAATGAAATTTCACAAACGTAATGAATCAAAAGCTTAAAATAATTGTTACTTTGTAATGTATATGTTAACACGCAACAACAGGTTTATGGGTTAAGTCGTTGTATCAAATGTCAAATGGAATAACAAACGCTGCACCAGCTGATCGATTTAGCAATGTTGCCAACTTTTTTTCAAGCATGCACGTATTACGTGCCTAATTCAAGAGAATTATTTTGTGTATTTTGGTTAAAATACTGAAGTGCGGCAAAGTTAGTAAATGTAGGTTATTAACTACTTTGCGTGCTTATAATCAGTACAAGAAAGCCCGTTTTGTCAGATGACTGTAGGAAATTTTTTTGAATCTTCAACTTCAGTATTATTGGTGTGAGACTTTACAGTGAAACTCATTCTCATCATATATTATTGCCACGAATCGATACAATGAAACGAATGTTATATTTAATAAGGCATTAATGCAACGTTTTAAAAACTAAATCATAGGTATTTTACAATGGTCTTGTAAAAATTATCATTGCCACATCACAGTTGTACATGATCTTGTTGTAATAACTGAATGCATTGTTAACGAATATTATACTTGCAAAACGTTACATTGTTGAGTACAATTATTCTCAATTTAGAATGATGTTAAAAGTTAAAACCCATGTTATTAAACTTGACAAGGTGATGATGGTTATTGAAAATGAGAGAAATATTTTTACCTAATGTGATTTAGTTACTACATTTACACAATCTTTTACTGCTTGTCATGAAGTGTAGGTACATTAGTAGATTCAATCATAACAGCTCTAGGTACATAATAAAATAAAATATGTTCATATATTTGATAATTTACAATTTATTGTTGGTTTTATTCACAAGAGTTTAAATAAATAAGTTAATACCATTTTACGTATAAATTAAAGACATGTTGACCTTTACACAAATACAAATATTTCTTTTACTTCTTGAGTATGCGGACCAACGGGGTGGGGTTGTACGCGTAGATGGGAGCGGAGATGGGCTTCACTTCTCTGTACTGGAGGTTAGCCTCGAACCCAGAGGCTTCTTCCTTCTCCTCGGCCTTGGTTTGTTCAGACTTGACCTCACTGAGCTGCAACTTGGTCTGAGAGAACTGCTGAGATCCTTGGAGAGGGAACTGGACAAAGTCGATCTGGTAGTTTGGCTCCTCCTTGACCTGCTGGAACTTGTATTCCTCGGGCTTCTGGAAGTTCTGGGAGTTCTGGAAGTTCTGGGAGTTCTCAGCGGTGTACCGGGAGCTCTCGCTCTCTTGAGGTCTGATGAACACGGGGTAAGCAGCTGGCTGGAACTTGTAAGGAGCGTTGTTGTATTGAGCGGGTTGTTCCTGCTTTTGTTCCTCCTGGGCCTGGATGTAGTAAGCGTGCTGGAACTGTTCTGCTGGGTTGTTCTGGGTTTGTTCGTTCTTCGCATCCTTGGGGTCGGTCTCCCCAGACTTGAGGGCTGCAGTAGCGTACTTCACCATCTGAAGGCGACCGTCGGGCAACAACACGTAGTACTCTCCGCTCTCCAGCAACTTTCCAGACTGGCTTTCGTTTGACTCAGATTCCTGAAACGGAAACAACGGAATCGTTACAAAATAACAACAGAAACTGAGTTATTGAGTAATAATGATTTCTGATAGCTATAAGTTGCAACGTTACACTTGTAGACTATTCCCTTACTATCCCCTAACATTATTTTAAGAAACAGTTGACGACAAAAACGTCTTTCTGATTAACAAGTATAAATTGATGCTACGATAGATACTATTTTTGAACAGTTTGCTTGAACCCTAACTGGAAGTACAGTATGATTTTATCAAAACACACTTCAAAGATCATAGCAAAAGCAAATCTGCTTTCTTCATAACATGACTTGGGGTTCTTGTGAAAATTTCAAAGTGTTTTAGCTACCTGAGCAACGTGAGTCTGGTTGGTCTCGGGCTGGGCGGTGGTCTGGGGGTACTCGGCCGGGGGTGGGTAAGCCTCCAGGCGGGCGGGTACCAGGAGGAGTCGTCCTGAGGGCGTCCACCCCGCGGGCGGTGCTGGGGCGGCACACAGGGCGGCGGCGACGAGGGCGGCGGAAATCAGGAGGACCTGAAAGTAGAGGTCACTTATGAAGAGCTGTCCTAGCTTGTACCTATATTCACATTACATTTTTTGTAGAGTGCTAATTGTAATGACACATGGCTAAAATATGTTGAATGGATGAGATGACAGCTTTGATACTGTCTAATCAGATGGTTATTTAGGTAAGGCTATTTATGAAAAGCCCAATGAGTTTTTCAAACCATCAACATTTTTTGAATTTTCTCAGGATCGAATTATGATTCTCATGTGAGAACTATAACCTCTCAGCTACCCAGCTAATGCAAGTACACAAAACATAAAATAAATTACTATTAAAATTCTTCTGAATCTGTGTAATGTACAGATATACTGTATGCGTCTTCTAACAATAAATCAAAACGTCAACTTTTGCTATTGTTATTTACGTCTGTTTGCTCTTATTTATGGGGTATTAAAAGTTATTTAAAAAATGTCCCTACTAAAAAGTTACTTTTATCGGATATGCGTATTCTCCATAGCCACATTTTAAAATATTTGGTTGAATTGTAATGTATTAATAATAATACCCAAGACAATTTTACTCCTGATCAAATGAACTCGCAGCCTATTAATTTAACAATTTTAACAGCATTAGTGACGTTTATCAAAGAAATTCCACCGAAGCATATATAAGAGATATCCTAAAAACCTGTGAACTCTATTGGCTGGACGGTAGCCTAAACATTGCCACAGAGGTATTCGCTGTATATTTTATTTCGGTAATTGAGAATTGATAGACTTATAAGTATTTGTCTATTATATTTTAGAAAACTGCAAGTACGGATTTAAAAACAACCAAATAGGAAGCAGTAAACTAAACTAAACAACGTTTCCAGGCCTTGATATTTTGTGATTGTTTTTTAAACTTCAAGTTTCATAATACCAGCAGACTTGATGTGACGCGAATTCAATAAACGCATTTACTGTCAAGACGCGAAGCAAAGTGGAAAAGTTTACGTTTACGAGAACCTTTTCCTTTCCGTATTTACTATGGAAAGTTAAAGGGTAAATGCAATTATTCTTGCTATGATTTAAAAATAAAGATAAAGCAAAACTTCACTTTTGAAGGAATTGTATTTCATGAATGTCTACAAATATTTGAGCTTTATAAAAGTGGTAAACCGATAGGCCTACAATTAACAAACTGTTTGTTATTGAATTGGTAGTTTATTAGGAGCAACGTTTTTTTTTCGAATTACCTAAACATTTACGTATGTTGTGCTACAAAATATGTGCTACGAAATAAACAGTATTGTGACTATTAAAAAATAGCGTTCTGCAATAGTGGCAATACTGTAATATAATAAATCATAAATGTATAAAACAAAATATTGTGTTAGAAAATATCAAAAGGATTCGAATAATTTCCATGCAAACGATACAAAAGTCCTTTGATTTCAGCGAACACACAAATAACAAAACAAAATTTACTCTCTAATGTAAAAATGTTAACCTATGTAATTTTTTATATTTTTTCTTTTAATATTTAACTCGAGTTCTCAAAGCTTAGCTAGTGGCGAAAACAGTTAATTTATCAGACTCTAGTGATATAAAAACTATAAAGTTTAAATTAGTAAAAAATGAGTTCTTAGTGTATTGCCCAGAAGGCACTTACCTTCATTGTTGGCTGTGGTGAGTGAAGTGTCTACCCTAGCCAGTGTACAGACTATATACTACACAGACAGTTCGACATTGGCCTAAGACGTGCCTTCAACACTTGCCAAGGGCCTAGGTCACCTAATGGACGAGGGTCTACACCTACTATGCAGTAACATTACATATTTCAGTTTATGTACGGCGAAATTATGTCAGTATTTGTAACTTCAAGATGGTTTAGTTAGTGTATTACGGATAAATAAGTGGGGTGGACTTGCTTATGGTATTTCATTTGCAGTTTGGATTCAATTTCTGGATGATGTTTTGTTAAATCAGGTATAAACATTGTTTTAAATTTTTTATATGTTTATTCATGGTAATAATTTGTATTCTCTTATGTTTAATATTAAGTTCATCCTGTGTCTCTACTTTCATTGCTAAATGATAGCTACCTTTACACCCGCGTTTTGCAACGGGGCGAGAACTCAGATAATTTTTGTTTTTAATTCTCTGCAAACAAACACTTACAAACCCAATTTTTTCAGCGAATATAGTCTTATTCTATTTAACTTGGTAGAATTCCACTACCTGTATAAAAAACGAAATTCTGAATTCATCACAATTTAAACCTAGTACTAAGGAGCAAATGTAAAAATATGTTTTAGTTTTTTCTCTTGTGACCAAAATTGTTCTTCCAAAGGTCTATCTCGAAACTTTGGATTTGGAGAGTTCCGATAAAGTTTTAATGGCTTGAATATATTCGTGTGTTGTTTGGGTCCATAAACATCTTTTTTTATAAAATGTTAGCCCAGTATCTTTGACGTAACTGCATTAAAATACAGCAACCAGGTCCATATTAAATTTATCCGTTTCCATTAAATTATGGTAACTGCTTAGTGTTTTAGAATCTTGTGGATAGACCATTACGTGTATTCAATGATTGGCATTATTTTTGTTCTACTTGTATCTATATTCTATATTTGTACTATTCTATAGTTAGCCATGGTTTACCAACCTCTATAATATTGACAAAAACACATTTTTTAACACAAGTAATTGTGTTTAGCTTTGATGAGAGCTCAAAAAATGTATTTTGTCGTTAGTAGATTACAAAGCGCTCAAATTTGAGGGAAATGTTGTAATACCTTTTTCAACTGATTTATACACTCTTATATGAGTTCAACAATAATACACACATTTTGACTATTTTAGACGAATGAACAAGACTAGACCATATATTTTAATCGGGACCGATGGCTTTTTTAGTAATGTTAAACATATTCCTGAATTTGAATTGGTTAAGTTTTTGAATGAAGGCAGTAAATTAATTTCAGATAGACTAAATTTAGAAGAGAATCACGGTAATTCCAGTGTTGAATTCGTAAGAGATCACCTCCTGTTATGAAACATATTTCAAATTTTTCTCTGGTTAATTAATTAACGTAGGCTATAACCTGAATTATCCTTTAGGGCATTATCAGGTTGATTTTGGGATTAGAATTGATTACATCCATGTATCACCACAATGTTTATGCCCTCTTAACTGTCAAACATGTCTCAAATTTTTTGTATGTGTGTAAATGAGTCATTTTAAAAATATTTATTATCTTTTATGTAGTAAATTGTAATATTTTTATGATCAACAATAAGAACGAAAATGACGAGTAGCCTAATAATTTGGATTTCAGGCAAATTTTTTTTATTTACAGATATAGGTTTACTTGAGACAACATTATTTTAAAGTTGTCAATTTGAAAACTTGTAGTCGTTTCAAACTATTGATTCAATATTTTTATACAATACTTTACTATCCATTAGTGAATGTCACTACTTCATGATAATATAAGTACTAATGTTGTTAGAAATTGAATATTCAAACCTTCTACAACAATTGTGTCTAAGCCTTAGAGATCTGTAAAATTGTGCCCTTTGATATCAGGAATACATTTTTTTAAGATATATCTCGATATTTATTTTGGAACTTTGTCTAAACTGGGGGAAACCCACTTGACAAAACTTACTTCTCAAATATTCATTTTGATAGCCCCTGGACTAAGTATATATGACTTTTTATGCTTACCTCCTTAAGGTGATGTTTTCGACGTGTTGCAAGCTCCGATGATGTTACATTGCAAAGAAACGTGTCAGCTTTAAATAATTAAATCTAGACGCAATTTTGGACTGCTGACGGAGTAAGCCTAAAAAGTTATACTTTTCAGTCTGGTACAAGGACCAATATAAAAGTGATGTACCTTATCCTGTTTTACCCCTTTCTTCATTACATTATTAAGGACCTTTTATAATTTGTTTGATTCTGTAAATGCTTATCTAAATGTAGGCTACACTAAGGTATATTTCAGCAACATTAGGAAATGTAGCACGTAGAACAAGAGATTTACTGCGTCCGGCTTACTCCAAAGTGTTTGTTTTACGTAAGAATGAATAAAGAACGGGATTTTATTTGATTTTAAAAAATGCACACGGCGTTGAGTAAAGGTTTTGAACTGAACTAATATTATTAGATAATTCAGTGTTTAGTTGGCATAGTTTTAGATGAATTCATTAAATAATTATAAGTGTTTTAATGAAATTTTCTACATTATACTGATAAAAACCCTGCTAAAATTTCAGCTTTCTGATAAATAACAATTCTAACTAAATGTAATATGATGTTAATTAAATAATTGTAATAAATCATTTACAATTATACATTTGCATAATTAATTGCTTTGAACTGCATAGGCAAAAAATCTATTTAAATATAAAAACCAACAGAGTCGTAAAAATTCCTTGAGATTTTATTTTCCACTGATGCATAATATTATTTCGGTGAAATTAGTAAAATAATTTTTAACATGAACATCCTCAGTGAAAGCTAACTTTCGACTCCAAACTGTTCAATATAGTCTCTGTATTATATGGTCAAAAATTACACCATTTTCAGTGTCAAGATAGGAGGGATAGATATGGGTTAAAGTTTAAAAATCTTTAGTGTTTTTTTTTGTTTTTTTTTATAGAAATATCTTTAAAACAACGTGATTTAGCGCAAAACATGTTATATACAAAATTGATGTACGATAAATATCAAACAAATTGGTCCTCTTCATAATCTTGTTTAAGTGAACAGTCATAGAGATGTAAAAGATTAAAAATGGATATTTTTCAAAGAATTTTTTCTCTTTAAAAGTCCCAGGACAACTAAATGTAAAAAAATAAAGATAGAGCTACAAAACTTAGAACAAAGTCACTGGGGATAAAAATCATTTAAAAATATTATTCAATGATACGTTACCTCCTCAGGGGACGGCCTAATAGGAGTCAGAATGAAATGTGAATTGTAACAATAAGTGCACATCCAATTGTTAGTAAAGTACAATGCCGCAAACTCAAGCTCAAACGACAACCAAGTCAAAAATAATAGTCGTTGATAAATTATCCAATTTTGAATCTTTTTTGAGTCTCCTACCTCAATGCCTGGTTTTTAAAGTATTTATGGATTACCTTACTTAACATTATTATTTTACATATGACAAAATATTCATCCAATATCAGATGCTAAATAGTATATTTCGTACCCAGGGCCGAAAATGAGGTTTTGCCAGCTCGAGATAGTTTTTAAGTTCGAGACGAAGTTGAGAACTTAAATCGATCGAGAGCTGCAAAACCATTTCGGTCCGAGGTACGAACGCTATTTTTCACCACACTATACCCTATTACCACTATTCACCACTATAATAATGCACACTGATAGTCAACACAACTACAATATTTAAGGTTATGTGAAGAAATAGTTTGAGGAATCAGCAAAAATAAAAATAAATAGTTGCTAGGCAACGGTGACAATAACACAATTCTATTGCAATGCTATGGATTTTGATTTGTGTATTTAAAATGCATTCATGTTTTAAGTAAGTAAGCGGACAGCTGATTTTGTGGCCCCGGCCTGTAAAAACCTGCTTGGTCCCCAAATTACGATGACAGTTGGCCAGCAAAACGTAACTTTCAGCCACCAATTAACGTATGTAATACATCCAAAAACATCAGTGTGGTGAAAAAGACATTTTAGTTATAAACTCCCTTTGTGTAATAAATAAGTATAACTTTAGCAAAGCAACCATTAAAAGTGTGTCTAAAAAATTTGACAAACTCTTTAAAAGATAGCTGTTAAAACTCTTCTTCATGTTTTGTTTCTATAGAGTGCAATGCAATGACACATTCTGAATTAGAGTTTTTTTTTTTTTTTTTACTGTAGATTATATTTGTGTCCATTGTGTAACTAGTTCAATTTGTTTTGCACATTTTTCCGTAGATATTATCTGTGACAAGGCAAAATAACAGAACACTTTGATAAAACAATTATTTATACAAATCAATAATAAGTTATTTATTTACATCACATATAGATCATCTATACATATTAATAGTAACAAATCTAATACATTTCAATGACAATATGTACAATAACATCAATACAACTATTCCTAGCAACACCACAAATTGCCAACAAAACAAAGATGGCGGATCAATAATTCTTAAAAAGTGGATTAATCAAGATAATATTATTCACACTAATAAATCCACTAACAAAAAAAAACTCAGTTTTGTTAGTAATTCTAATAACTCAGACAATAATTTCACACCCTGAAAACAATTTAAAACTAATATTTAACAGAATAACAAATTTCAAAACTAATTTAATGTCTACTTTCATTAGTTAAACTCTAATAAAATAGAATCTGTCCTTTAAATGCATCAGGTGTCTTTAACTTGCATTAATAAAAGCTTAAATGAGTTTGTTATCACAGAGCTAATATAAATTATCTACAAATCCATGCTATTTAATTAATGCATACACTTAGATGAGCTGTTTATTTAATTATGTTGGTGTTGACCATAAAAACATCCAATGCTAAACTACAGTAACATTATTGGTATAATTTAAGATTTTAACTTTGGTTCCCAAATGTACGGTAGGGATAAATTTTTGAGTGACAAATTTAATCAGACATGGGTCAATGTGAAAAGACTCTAGCTTATTTTCCAAACTCTCTATTTATCATCATATGTATTTAAGTATGGCCATGAGAAGCTAAACACATCAAATACTTCCTTAGAGGGAATTTTGTTTAAGAAGTCCAATACCAAGTTTGAGAACCACTGTTCGTAAATACTTCTATAACTATTTTAATATCTGAAATAAGTTCAGTACAACAATACAAAAAAGGCAATATCAGTCAATATTAATTTCAATGTTGGTAGGAAATGTTACACGACTATAAATGTGTATGGCTATTAATTTATGTAACACTTACTATGTATAACAATTTTATACATTAAATACTTTAAAAGTAATTATTTATTTACAGACTACAATGATTTGTTTAGATCAGTACCATTATTTTTTATTCGGTAAGAATCAGTAATGTAAAAATGTTTTAACAAATGAATATACCAATTAAGATAGAATTTTCCATAAAATGCAATTAAATGTTAACTGTTTTTTTTTTAAGTAACACAATGCTATTGCATATTATACATATTTAAAACCATAACTGAAATTGTAAAAAATATTATATTGTATTTTTTGCTACTTGGATACTTACCGGCAATATGAATAACAATTGATTTTAGTCATACTTTTAATAGATCTACATTAAAATTACATTCTTAAAACTTAGAATCAACTCATGTTTAGTACACTTAGTAAAGAATATATTTTCCAACATTAAACCTTTCATTTATAATTCAAACTAACACATAAAATACCCCAACTTAATACAAATGTTAAACACTATTTCTCCACTCTTTTCGGATTTTACTAAATTAGAAAGCTACTGAGAAACTGATTAAATTCCAAATTAATTTGAAAAAATATTAATTGTTGTAAAATGGTAACTTATGTTTAATATTTAGTGTATAATTATCAAACTTTCATACAAAGTTTAAACAACAAAAGCCCCTCTATAAATGTTTTTAGTTGCATTTCCAGCAAATAACTTTTAAAATACCATACATCATAACATATTTTTCTACAATCTTCGAGAGTTAACCTAGCAACAACCAGTCCATGGTGGTAGACCATATTTTACACAATAGGTACTTTATTGAGCACATTAAACAATAATAAATTGACACATTTTCCCACTTATTGTATATACAAAATTATTTTTCCCACTTACAGATTTTAATATGTGAACAAATTTCTACATTCCCAAAAATTTGAGTTCTATGTTGTTTTTACAAACAACTTTTATGTTGCCAATGAATTTCACTAAGTACATGTAAGAAGTAGAAGCTGATAGACTACAAACTCGCTTACGAAAAGAGTTCAATGTAATTGGTAGTATATAAAAAGTACACATTCATTTTCACTCCTCATGAGGGTCCATCAAAAAGATGATGAATTGTTTAAGAAAAGTTCCCTTCAGTAGAATGAAATATCAAGTTTGATGTATTGTTTTTCTACTATCAACCACTAAAACACTTTTCTTACATAAATAGTTGTGCTTCCTTCTTCCTTCTTATTGTACTCCTTAGCCATTGCCTCCCCCTTCTTAACATACAATAGTCTACTTTAAAAAGTACATCAACCATATACAATACATTGTAGACATTTCAAAAAGACTTTTTGTTAAAACATTTGTATAAATAAATTTCTCGTTGTTAAATGACATATCAGTCCCTAACGCTGTTATAAAATTACTTCCTAAATTGACTTTTAAATACAATCAAACTTACTTTTGTTTACTTAGTTTGAAAAAAAATTAGGGTTTTAGATTAGTTTATAGATCTTAGCAAGGTCGCAACAATTCTGCTTTTTACTTTGATGCTGATGCCGTTTGGTACAAATACACCATTATTTTTATGTGGCATGTAAAATTTTTGTTTTGCTTTTGATTCTAGGAAAAGCTTTTTTGAGTAAAATTTTACATCGTGTAGAAAGAGATCAAGTTCAACTAGTTTATCTGAGATATTTAGGTCTTTTTGGTTCAAATGAAGAACAATAATTAAGACACAATTAACATTATGGCTTTTGGATGGTAAAAAACTATGCAAAATGCATAGTGAGAAATAAGTCACAGTTTACCTAGTAGATAGTAATAGTGATTTTTTTACAAAATTATCTATGTTGAATATAAGATTCATTCTCCAAGTGAATTCCAACAACTTTTTAAAATTATGAATACTTCCATGGCATGCTAGCTAAACTTAATCCCTTTCTTGACACTAAACAATTAATTTATCACTGTTGATGATCCAGACGCATCAGTCTACGGCAGGATGGTTGAAACTACTTCTTGTTCCGTTGTGGTTGCATCCTGTAGTAGAACGTCCGGGTTGGTAGCTGGTTCAGTCCCTTCGGCCCACTCACTATTATCTTTGTCAGTGGTGGTCTGGGAAACCTCAACCTAGAATAAATTTTATACAAATTACTAGAAAATGTGCGTCTTGAAGCTGAATAAAAATTTTTTGGGCATTTTTCCATGACACAAGGAAGAAGCGCAAAACGGAGTAATGTTTAGGGATCAAGTAAAATTTTATGTTTGCCTATATATATTTTATGGATATAAGGAAACTATTGAAAGTAGTACTGCGAATGTTTTCCCATCCTGAATAAAATAACAGTAGTAAGTATAGAGTCTTACATAAGTACTATAGAGTCTTGTACCCTATTACCACTATTCACCACAATAATAATGCACACTGATAGTCAACAGACCTACAACTTTAAGTTTATGTAAAGAAATAATTAGAGGAATGAGCAAAAAAAATAATAAATAGTTGCTAGGCAGTGGTGACAATAAAACAATTATATTGCAATGCTATACTGATTGTGTGTTTAATATGCATTCATGTTTTAAGAAAGTAATCGGGCAGCTGATTTTGCAGCCCTAGGGATGTAAAAACCTGCTCGGTTCCCAAATGACGATGACAGCTGGCATGGCCAGCAAAACTTAACTTTTAGCCACCAATTAACATGTAAAACAGCTAAAAACATCATAGTGTGGTGAAAATGTATACCGTAAAGGTCTCAATACATGTTCATGGGAAAACAAATAATGGGATGAAAAAATTAAGTACAAACTGTACATTACTTAATTTAAGATTTAAAGGTGCTGTAGGTTGAAAAATTAAGAACTCTTTTACGAGAAATATACTACATACTGTAGTTAGCTTAATCCAGGGTTGAAGAAAATCATTGCTTGTCACCAATATATTTTCGGCACAACATACTAGAGCAGAAATTGCACGGTCGACCCCTAAATAAGTTTCATCTGTACCTTACTTCTCTGTGGTACTTTTACTGTTTGAGTAGCATTATAATGGGCTAATTGAAGTGCTGGAACAATAAATGAGCTAACTAGTAAACATAAGTGTAAAATTGGTTAGACTAGTAATCATACCTCTGGAAGCTGGTCAGCAAATAGCACTTTGTCGATGAAGAACATTGTTCCCAGATTGTACACAAACACCTCACTTTGAACAATCTTCGCTCCTTCTACAGTAACTGAGCCATCTGGAAACATAATTTAGTTAGATCTTCATACAAAATAAAATAAATATCAAGACATCATCTGCTAAAAAAATACCCCCGCTACAGCAAACCTGCAGTCTAAGTGAATTTCTCATTTGCCTTGATCAGATTTTTAATAAAATATTTCTTTAAACAGTCAAGATTCATTCTCTACTTAAATTACATTAGATTTGATGAGTACTTAGGTTTGCTGCTACAGGGAAGGTAATGAAGTGTGTCTAAATATTTGTTTCCATTACATGACAATTTCTAGAATCCCTTCACCCTCCATTTTTATACATTTTACTCGTATTTTACGCTGCATTTATAGTTGAACTAATTTATAACACTAACTACTGTAAAATAAAGCACTAAAAAACTTCTTTGCGAAAGAGATCATTTAGCTTTTCTAGCCCATATGTTGTACAAGATTCATAGTATGATGTTCATGTGAATATTAACCTTGAGATGGAAGGCAACTCACTGCATTGAATAGCAAGTGAATGGACAATGGCCAAGCTAACTTTCACTACTAGTGAGTCAGTGTCATATGAAATATGGTGATAATTTTTATTATATTTTATACAACAGTAAACCTGCACTAAAATAATTTCAGTAACTTTAATTACAAATGTTTGAGAGAAAGTATTTTACCAGACTACTTTGATTGATTTTTATCTCAATTTTATTGTTTTGTGGTTTTTACTCACAATTTGTAAAATATTTGTAGTTTGAAAATACAGGGTGGAAAAAAGTCACAGGACGGTTAAGTATTTCAAAAAGTGATAAAGGATTAGCATCAAAACTTTGTACAAAGTTACTGGGCATTAAAATCTTTTTAACACATTATTATTCAGTAATGCGCTACCTCTTCAGGGAGACAGCCCGCTAGGAGTCAGAAGAAAATCTTAAATGTACACATAGGTTGATATGCACATCAATTTAAAGGCCTTCAATAATAGCATACAATGCTGCAAATTTCAACTCAAATGGTCAACCAAATAAAAAATAGCCAGCTGTTTAAGATTTCTTGAATCTGCCATTTTGTATCTTTGAGCGGCTGTCATTTTTTACTCAGTAGTTCTTTTGAGCTTAAATTTGTGTTATTGTATTCTAATAATAAAGACCATTTAATTTGATGTGTATATCCACCTATGCATACATTTATGATTTGCTTCCGACATCTAGCGTCCCATTGAGAAGGTATGTGAATAACAGCAACGCAAATTCAATGCATCTTTGAATAGCTGTTATTTTTTACTCGATTGTCTAATTGAGTTCGGGTTTGCAGCATTTTATTTTATTTACAATGACCTTTTATTAATTTGATATGCATATCAACCTCATTTTTAATGTAAACAAGTTTGTATAAACAATCAATAAACCAACTTATCTTAGTATTTTCATTTTCATAACTTTAATACAGTGGTAAAATTATTATACCCATGTCTTCGTATTAATTTTCCGTAATCCAAATAAGTAGTTTAATTTATCTAAATATTTTATTCTGTAATTATATGGAAAGTAGTACCTAAACAGCTTTTAGTAGAGAAGTTTTCCAAAACAGATAAGAAAGATCTTGTCAACTGATGGACCCATACATTCAATAAATCAATCAAAATCAATCAATTGAGATATGGACGTCACCTAGTTCACATTTTAACCCAAATATGAGCGAATATGAGCGAAGGATGAGTGTAGAATGAAGTGAGAGTGATGCCTTGTGTAGCTTATTTACTGACTAAGATCAGCTATTTCATTAGTCAGGATGATTTTTTTAAAGCCCAATGATCAGAAAAAGCAGGGTCTAGTTTTAACCATAAAAAAGCTATTGACTTTTTGTATGACCAACAGCTGAAAGTGGGTTTTGAATTATCATATAAACATCTCACATCATTTTTTTTTCCTATGTTACAAAAAAAAAACTACTAAAAACTAGGTTGGTGGGATTTGGATTTACAACTCCTCTTTACTTCTTGGGACCATTAAAAACACATTTATCATCCAGGAATACATTGATGGACCAGAGTGAAAATTTAAAAACGTACGTTTTCAGGAAAAGCACTTTGCAAATTTTTTTCCCCTTTTTTCAAAACTTTTATTATAATTTTTATTTCATTAACATTTGAAGTTTCATAAAATGTCCATGGTAACGCAATATCTTTGGTATTTTTTTTAAAAAAGCGCATCTTTAGTGAAAAAATACAAAATCCTGTCACGACCATAACAGACGTTTAAATGAATATTAAAAATAGTTAATATTATTTTTATAACTATGTTTTGCTATAAACTAATTTACTTTTATGACCATTATACATTAAAAAGGTCACTAAGCTTTTGGTATATTTGGTCTTTCTAGAAAAAAATAAAAAAACTCAAAAAATTGAAAAAAAGCCAATAAAATCTTTTTAAGTTTGTATAACTCTGAAAAAACTTACCTGAGACCCGAAAAATTGTTATGTTTGTATAGAGGTGTGCTTCTTTTGTGTATAAAACATTGAAATATGACGATATTTTAATTTTTGAAATTGTTATGGTAGAAATCATAAACGTGATGGTCAGGGACAAGCGGTACGGTCGTGAATTTTCTGAAATAATCTAAATCTTTCTAAACAATCCTTCAATTATACTGTTAGTTATAATAAAAATAAGTGTTTCAATTGAACTAAACTGTTCAAATTACAATTATATTTAAGTTATTGTCACGACCAAACACACTATAATCCATAAGGCTGGATTGGTCGTGAAAAAACCCGCGATGGTCGTGAAACTTTGGTCGTGAAATTACGTGTTATTTGGCTCTGTTCTGGCGGTAGCCCTGCACCTCATGTTCGAGGATACAAAGTGAACTTCTAGGTTAATCTAGCAATTGAAATATCTTATAAACAAAAATTTACACCATGTCTACTTCATCGAATGACTACGTACGGTCATGGACACAGCAAAATTACAAAAAACACAATCTTTCCTTTATTAATCTTGTAATTCCTCCTTTCAACTCGAAACGACCGGCACTACAATCCTGACGTACACCCCGAACTAGTCTCTAAAACCAACTGACTCCATCGACGCCAGGCTTGCCACTGTCGTGCTCCAAAGTTGAAAATTTTTCCCAAATGGTCGTGACGCCAAATCGAGGGACAGACTTATTTTGTCATGGTAGTCAGTTTGCAATGACAATAAAATTATAATATGCTCCTTTTTTGTAAGTTTAATAACCATTGATGACATAAAAATATGGCTTTATATATTTCGGCATGAATAATTAGTCTAAAAACAGCGTGAATGTTGGAAAATGTACCCTAGGGACACGTCATGGTCGTGAATTTCGAGACTTTAAAAATACGAAAAAAATACCTAGAACCTATTTAAAACCAAATAAATGTGTGTAACATGTTGCCCCCATCCCAAAAAATATTAAAACACATAATAATAAACTACAAATCCAGTATCTACGAAATAAAAGGCCAGGGACATGAAAACGTACGTTTTTAAATTTTCACTCACCACCATTTGTGTGTGAATGAACTAGAATCTTTATTTGAGCTTCACAAAGGAATGAGAGGACAGGAGATATGATTTTGGTGCATATAGATTGGATCCACCTTGGACAGTCATAAAGATTCATTTATTATTCATTATTATTTACGATTTATTCAATCTTTGATCCACTTTGGATCAACCAGCGACTGTCATGTTTCAAAGTTAGCACTGTAACTATTTGCCAACCCAGACATTTATTTTCATAGCGTAACAAATCACCTATATGTTATGTTATGTTATGAAGACAGGATCAGATTCCAGATCCAGTTTTTTACCATCGTGATGGAAAATGTCCGCAATAAATCTTTGAACAACATTAACTCACCATCACCAACAATGAATTTCAAACAACCTAATCACCTACAGTTTCATATCATCTACAAACTATAGCAGATGAGTCCGATTACAATACCTTCTATCCTCTGAACACGCAGAGTTTTTCCTCCCAGTGACTGAAATGTGGCGTTGTTGGTGAGATCTTTGTCGTACAGTCGATCCTTGACAAAATGACTGAGCAGAACTTGAAGACCATCTCCAGTTGAAAGGAAGTTGTCTGGGGCGAACTTCAGGCCTTGTTTCTCAAAAGCTGCATCCGTCGGAACAAAGAACGAGTATCCTAGAACATAATGTAGAACTTTAAAATTTAAAACAATTATGTTGGTCAGTTATATCAGAGTTTATTTGTTTCTTTGATGTTAACAAATTTGTCCAAGGGGACGATCATTAGATACTTGATGTAATGTAATGTCTATTCTTGTAAACTATCCTAACTGTTGGAAATATTTTATGAACCAAATTTTAACTGCTTATTGTGTCTTAATGGATAGCAAATAATAAGTGAGAAATTTTGGGAATGTCCAGATATTTGATAGAAAAAAATTATTAAAAAAGGTTCAGGATAAAATTAAATAATGAACCAAATTCACCCTGATTAACTTTTTGCTTTAAGGAAGATCGTGAACGAATGATAGTTGCTAAAACTATATGAAGTAAACAGAAGGAGACATTTTTATGCTACAAATATAACTAAGTTTATTGTGCAACTACAGGAATGCGGCAAAACAGAAGGAGTTTTACTCCAAGTATTCTAGTTATTAAGGTGGTAGGCAGACACTTTTGGGCATCGGTAACTCACATAATTTTAGTTGCCATCAAGGTTTAGGTTTAGACCAGACAAAATCGTGGGTATGCAAAGTGTGCATATTTCCAAAATAAAAAGTCAGTAATTGCGATTTCGAGAGCTTATTGTCACTGATTTTAAAATTTGCTTATCGACACTGTTCATAGTGTGAACACAATACAATCGTTGGTCAAAAAGCTGGAAGACAGAAGTAACACTCTTAAAACCATGAAAACCTTGTATGAAGCAGCAGTTGAGCAGTAGGCAAGACATTTGCCAAGAGCTTACAAATTACTACCGGTACTGAATCTTTTATTGACACAAGTTTCTGCATTTTTTCACAGTATGATTCTTTAAGTTGTTGGACAATTTTAATTTTGTATGGATGAAAACGTAATTCTTATTTTATAATTCTTCTCAAACTACGATATGACATTCCTAATGCAATAGCGTACCTCCTAAGGGAATGTCTTGCCGACTACCCTACCACTGCTATGACCAACACTTTCCAGTTCTCAGTGATGTTCTTTGTTTTCTGTATTTAGAAGTTTTAACAATGCTACCACCATCTTTCAACTTTTTGCACTGTTTTGCAATGCAAACAGTGACAATGAGTGGGATGATAAGCCCCTGAGGCTCTTTGCGTCAGAACCATACTTACTTGTTGTTTTAGAAATAAACGCACATTGCAAAACCTTTACGTTGTCCTGTCTAACGCTCCTTTCATACTATACGATTTCGCTCATACGGTTATTAATCGTATTTGTAGTCAACCATTGGAGCTTATGGCCCCATTCATATCGTGCATTTACTAATCGTGTATGATTTTCACCCGCATAGCGATGAGGTGACCACGGTTGGTATCCGACTCCCGTCCGAGTAATAAATAATTGTGTCTACAGCTAATAATGTGACCATATGGCCCCTTTCACACTACACGATTGTTTAGTCGTACCGGAGCCCTCCCCGAGTGCATTTCGTTGTGCATAGTTTTCAGATATTTTGTGTTTTCAGTTTAATTGTTTAATTAATGAGTTGAACTACCTGTGCATACTGTATCATACATTTTTTTTTATTCATTACAGTTTTGTTTATATAGTTAAAATTATGGATGTGATTGACCTTAAGTTTTAAACGATTCTCTTCACATCCGAAAATAGTTGAAAAACTTGCCTTTGTCATTTCTCAGGTCTTGAAATAATGTTTTAAACATCCCCACTTCCTCACGTCTCAAATTTATTTAATGCACTCAGTGGAGATGGTCGCATTTTTTTTTTCTCCGCCAGTAAATTATCAAAGCAGCAATAATTTGCTTGCGATCCAAACTACTTAACTTAACTACTTAACTACTTTCCACTGAAGTGTCAATGAACTCTGTTCTAGTGAATTGGGGGTTAAGATTTTTTAATTGTACGATTACAAATCGTAGTGTGAAAGCAACAGACCCACGATCATCTGCCCGTACAATTAAAACTCGTACGAGCAAAATCGTATAGTGTGAAAGGAGTGTTATTCTTTAAGGCAAATGAAATGGTATGAGTGACCAATGACAACAAGACCATAAACATTTGCCTATCACTTCTACAGCTACTACGTGGGGATACTACGTGATACAAACTGCTTAATCCATTTCACAGCACCCTTTATAACTATGAATGGGGCATCAACATCAACAAACAACTAAACTAATAAATTAGAGCTCTAACAAACAAAGCTACTGAACAATATTGATTTTACACCTCTGCGTTTAATTTAATAAGAGTATGTTCAAGATCTTGTAACATACATTATTTTCTATAAATTGTCCCTTAAATCATTTAGACTCATTTCTGGAAGTGCAGTATAGTCTGATGTGACCTTTAAAGATTTATGTTTTGAAGGATCAATTTTTCAGTTACTGTAAAACTACTTTCTCGTATTAGAACAATTATATATTTCTAAGCAGTGCTCGATTTGATGGGGAACGCGGCGGAACGGAGTTCTGGTACCTCTCTTTTGGAAAGATAAAAATATTGGCATAAATAGGCACTAATCACATTAAATAGGTTACAGTTCCGGCACCTTAATTTTTACAAATCGAGCACTGTTTCTAAGTATTTTTAATCAATAATATTAAATAAAGCTATACATTGCAACCTGTTGTGAGCTGTAACCTATATCTGGATTCCAAACAGATTTTGGCAAAAATTAATATACTTTGAATAGTTAAGTTGCTGTTCCTGTTTTAAAACCTCTATTATAAATCATTGTCACTAGAATACCCACCAGCCCCTGAGATGTGTGGAGCCAAATCAGCCATGTTGAGGAAACGTGTGACATGGGAAAAGTGGGGCGTTCTCTCCAGCGCGAGGAACGCATGGGACAGGAACTGCGCTCCAAACCACGGGAACGCAAGTAGCGGAGGAGTCTCCTTGTCTTTGTGTTTCTGGTGAAGTCTCTGTACGACTGTTTCATTGACGAACAAAACTTCGGAGACAAACATGATGTTGCCTCGTGCCACGGGAGTGTCTCCTTTCACTACATCTGCTCCATTCACCGTTAAACCAGCTCCTGTCAACATATACACATCCGAGTCAATCATTTGTTGGGTACATCTTTCAGTATTTTCTCAGATAATTTTTTAATAATACTGTAAATATTATAGGCATTAGTGTCTACAGTGTAGTAAGAAAATAATGTTAGAAGACCCCCTGAAGATGCCAAACAATGTGAAACTTAAAATCAACTTCTACAAAGGCAAAAGATAGGTCATTATTACTTAAATAAGAGTGTACAGTGCCAAATTTAGGGTACTTGCTGCAATTAATTTACCTGAGCGTCCCTTACCCCTAAGGTGGAGCTTCCCTCCTATCGTGGACACCTGCCGCGATTAAAGGACCACCATCATCTCCACCCGCTATTGCGGCAAAATCGTGAACATTTCCCATGATCACAGTAAACTTAGTTAAGTCTAATAACTATGTAATAATTTTTGTAACCCACAGTCTATTCCTACTCGCGTACCAACTAAGTTTTGTTTCCAGGATATGCCTATCTTTTAACGAAAACGATTTATTTCTATGTCGTATACGTATGTGTAGTGTGTTGAATGTGCGTCCGTATTTAAATATCAATGAAGCTAATCAAGCGGATTCAACATTGTCCAGTTATGAATTGTAAATAAATTGTAAGTACATTGTAAACAGTAGAATGTATGGCTTTATATCTTTAGTACAACCCTGAAGATGCCACACCCTGAGGTGAAATAGGTATGTATTAATTGAACATCAAGAACTCAAGACAAACAACCAAAAACATAAGGTAACTTAATTAAAAAGTTCCTGAAATTGGATAAAACAATTAATACTTAATAGTATAATTACAGTACGGCCCACGAGAGTCTGCAGTTGAGGGAGGAGCCTATTTACCACGTGACTTTGAAGGAGCCAATGAGGACTGTGCGTTGTTTCCAAATCTAATAATAACAGTTGATTTGACAATATTGTTTAGTATAATTTTAATTAGTGTTGAAAATTAGTGAACGGGCGATGTTGCAACGTCGTGCCAGTCCAGTCTTGCTATTGGCTGCCGCCAGACTCTCGTGGCCCCTAATGTAAGTAGGATGAGTATACTAAAAATAACTGATGAATAAGCCAGCTTTTACACCAAATTGAAAAGGACAATAATTTTAAACTATAGATCTCTTGCATCACTTCAACTATATCATACTGACAAAAACCAAGGGAGAAGACAGAATTTTCCTACAGTCACCCGAAAAAGTGGGTTTCCTTGCACAGGTTATAGTACAGAAAGCCTTACTTTGGCGCACAGTTTTTACTTTGGTGCACAACAGTTTTCCAACCAAACAACACAAAACAGTGTCCTTTTAATATGTACGCTTGAAAATAAGTTGGCAACACTTAAAGATATTAAGACTACGATCATTTGGTGCAGCGTTTACCATTTTGTTCAATATTTGAATTTAATCTAACCTAAAAACATGATGTACAGTGTTTGAAAGACAAATTATTTATATTATTTATAGCATAGACAAAAAGAATTAAATATAGACCGTCAGCTGTGTTGCGGTTACGATAGGTTCTGTCGCACACCGCTGGGAGCGCCCTTTAGTTACGGCGTACGCGCTATGTAACTACACGGCGCTACCAGCGGTATGCGCCAGAACCTATGGTAACCGCAGCACGGCTGACAATCTATATTTAATTCTTTTTGTCAATGTTTATAATAACTGTAGGAAAAACATAATGTGTAACACTAGTGCAAACTGCTGTTGCTGCACTCAAGAAACTTTCCACACTCACCTGCGGCTCGTACGTAAACATTTCTCTCATGTGCAGCAAAGTGCCACTCGCACACTAGTTACACAAATAACTATAGTAGTGTTATTTAACAATCACTAACATTAAGAAATTACCTATTGACACTCAGTTGACATGCATAAAAACCTAATATAAACGGAGCCTCTTATACCTTTTTTATGGAAAACTATTTCTTGTCCTCCCAAAGTCTTAAACGTTTGACCATCTTTTATTTGCTCTTGGCGAATGTTCTGAGGTACAAAATGATTTGTGAGGACATTCTCAGTAAAATCAGGCACTGAAAATGGATAGAATCCCCAGTCTATCGGGTGCCAACGTTGGAAGGCTCGGTCTGTCGGAACGAACACTGTGTAGAACTCATCTGCAACAGAAAATACTCTGAGAAACAAATTTACCTTAGCCAACATATAACACTTGTGGGTGATAAAAATTCCCTAACTAACTCAAATTGAGTCTTTAATCAAAAGATAATCACAGTACAATTAATATAGGCCGTTGGATATACCAATAGAGGTTATTATATCCATTGACTTGTGTAATTCATTTTACAGATGTAATTTCATAAATCACCCATAAAATTCATTTTTGCCAATCAAAGTCAACAGAATTGATTTTCCACTTAGTCTAGCTTTTGGAATTAGAAACTTAACTAACTTGTAGCAACTGCTTGGATAATTGCAATTTACAAAAAACAAATTGATGATTTGTGTGCAAAAGATTTTGGCCTGGCGAAGTCAGGACTTGGCAGTTGATACCAAGAAATACTTTTTCACTATCACAAGCAGCACAACTTCCCTATAGGAACAGTTATCCCACCAACAACTACTTCTCAGGAGTTGCAGTGTGCTACTCCCTATGAACCCCCTACTACGCCTATGAATGTATGTCCTACCCCTATGAATCTCTCCGCCACTGAACCTCGGAGGTGTGTTAGGACCATTCAATAGCTTTTCAAGCTACCGTATTTGTTTCAGTTCACTGCTTTAATGTATTTTGATCAAAAATCAACACTCTGTTACCTTGCTTCAAGAGTTTGGTGACATTGGAGCGAGCCAGCAGATGTTGGAACACTCGGACACCTCCTTGTAGAAAGGACAAGACTTCCGTCATATCCTGTAGGAAGCTGTGATCCTCGGTGAGATCCTCCGGGAACAGATAGTTCTCCAGGATGATGAGTCTCCCGTTGGACACATCTACCTTTGGGTTCGTCACTCTGGCTCCGTTAGCAATCAGGGAACCTGGAACAGAACCAATTGTTTAATATAACCATAGTGGTTATATTTGATGCATTTCGTCAAAGTATACTTGATATTATTAATTTAAATTTCTCTGGTTGTTAGTATACAAATTTATTGCTTGAGAAGGGCTTCAAACCCTAAGGTAAGAGCATGATCAGATTGTAAAAGTCATTGGTGATTTTAGTGAACGTGAACAGGCTTTTTTTGCAGAGGATTTCAAATATTGATTATTTATGTTCAAATACCATGAATTTACTGCTCGAGAGGACTTCAAAAGTCACAATATAAGAACATACATTCCAAAGATAATTGGTGGTTGATAGGGTCCTTAACCAAAACCCCCATTCTAACCCACCACACTGCATGCATCCTCGCAACATGAATGAATAAATTAACAAAGTTTGCGTAGAGCATCCCTATTTATTTAACACTCTTAAGTAAACCCACAGGAGATCGGTGTTTTATCAGATTAGGGTATGATGTTATATCTTCTCGTTCAGTCTTTAGCCTTCAAATCAAATCAAATCATTTTATTGAGCTAAAATTGACAATACATATTGCATTAGCTGAGTCATGGTACAAACGTACAGTATTAAAATTATTCAGTTTTCCTTATTCTTATTAGTCTATATACAGTAGTCTACTACTCTTGATAGTCTGTGTAAAGGAGCGCGGCCTATTTGGTAAAGCACAACTTGTCGTCTACGAGACCCTCTGGTTCAAATCTTGCCAATTGTGTTGTTTAGCAGTGTGATAAAAATACATAATGCATCCTTCCTTATTCATTCTATCCCATGTTCATATCCAGTAATACGTACCTAAATGTGTTTTGCTGTCTTAAAAGGATTGATTAATTGTATCATGAGCGCAACACCTTTTTATAGAGTACCACCATTGATACTGAAGTAGATATCCCATCTATATGAACAAACTGTCACCAATTTAATTCTCTGAGCCATTCACAGATCCCACTACGGTAGTGTCTAAAACTTTATCTTTTGTTATTGAGATATTTGACGTTACATAAAATATGCTTTATAGCTTAAAATACAGTTATCCTATCAGTTATACTTGGCTAAAAAAGTCTGCTTACTATGCATGAATCCGTAATTTAAATGAGCTTAATCCGGAGACTCAACTATGTCTATTTTGATTTTAAAGCTGGCAACAACTTTAGCATGCAGATGAAATGTCTAGTTGTACGAATGGTCAAATGTACAGCCTTAATTTTTATTTGGATTCAAATGCTCTACTCCCAGTTGTGTTCCCATCGTAATTAGTAATAAATGTGACAAACTTTACCATGTTTCGCCCTGACCGTGACGGTTCGTCCGCCCAGTGTTGTGAAGCTGAGGTCAGCTCCGATGTCCAGATCTAGCCTCTGACCCAGAACCACGTGGTCCAGCAGCAGCTTCTTGACAGCCTCGGGTTGGGATTTGAGCTTCTCACTCGGAATGTGGAGAGAAGCGTTGTTGCGAGGAGCAAGGATCGTGAACGGCTTGTCTGTAACAATAATCAACAATAATAATTGTATCAATAATAATTGAATCAAACGGATTTTTCTTTTCAACTTGAGTTCGCCAGTCCATAGGCTTCAGTGCTGTGTTAGGAACACTTTTTTTTACTGTCCTGTATATTTGAACCCGGTACCTTGATCTTTTGAAGCCCCCGAGTTCTACTACAACTAGACCAGCTCCCTCTCCTCTGTGTATGGAACATAAGCAGAGATAATAATTATTACTTTGCTCAATTGGCAGACGCCCACCAACAATAGATTGCAAAAATGCTTAAAACTATTTGTGGGGGTTCTAGGACCTCGTCAAGGGAGAGGACTACCGAAGGGTTTGGGGGGGTCCACCCTGCAAAATTTGGTATTACTAAAGCTGTTTAGTGACTTTATAAAGTCATTTTAAGGACTAAAATGTGTCCAAAAAAAACTCCAATCTCATATGTTAATTAATTGTAATGAGCACATAGATTGCAAATTTTAAACTAAACGATGATGATTGCATGACAAAATGTAAGATTAAATTTATTTTTCCAACCCCTACATCACCCCCCCCCCCCTTAGAACTGCCAATCAATGGGTACTGAAATTTTTAAACTCAAGACATAGCTAAATTGCTTATAGTCACAGTCATCGATGTATAATACCATTATACATCGATGGTCACAGTACTGTCTCAATACCTTAACTACTTGCATACTTACTTACTTAATACATTAACTACTTCAAAAATACCGGTTTAATTATAGGTAAATTTATAAAATGTGTTCTTCAGTTCAGTTGTTGTTCCTTTTTCTCTATTAGTTGCTTAAGGTTCTTAAGTTCTTCGCAAAAAAGAAATGTTGTTTTGGTTTTCACAAAATGGATATTTATTTCAAAAGTTAAAAGTCGACCCAGTGTTTTACAAATGTTACAGAATAGTTTTGTGATATTCTTGTTTAGTATTTTTAAATGTTCAGCAGCAATTGAAAAAATCCTTTTATAGGTTTAAATTGCCTAGTTAAAACACGATAACATAGATTAAAAGGTATTAAAATTAATTAAAAAATGATGGTATCCAAGTTGCTTATATTCACTCTAATCAATATTATAATTATTAAAATTGTTAAGGTTTAAGTTTTAGTTCCATCCAATCAATAAATTTACATAATGTAAATACCTAAATAGTAAATGAATCTACTTGCTGTATCCAAAATAAGCTGTATAATCTTGAATCTTGTATAATGTACAGGAGGAGTAAGCCATTGCATGTGTGCCTGTTGTATATTAGACCACAGTGGAGGATTGTTGGTAGCTCCTGCAATGTATCTGACGCTAGTAGCATTACTCATGTGTTATGTGGGTAACCTGCCAGACGTAATGAAGGCTCTCAGGTGATGAGCACAATCATCCAGTCGAACAGCTGATGTACAGCTGACACGAACTCAATATAGAATTATTTCACGTGGGACTTGTGTTTATTCGGTGTTTTTATATAATTTTCTGTAAATATTTATAGAACTTTCAAAATGTTTTACGAAGCAATTTAAATTAACAAATAAAATGGAAAATTATCGAAATGCTGTGTTGCACCGCTAAACAATTAAATTGGCCTGAACAGCTGATTCGTTGACGTTCAAAGCATTACAATTTTACTTCTTCTCTCTCTCAATCCAAATAACCTCATTGGTCCGTTACTCGTGTTTTTGAGTAAAACAACAATGTTGTTATAAGTAAACAATGCTGTTAAGTGAATCTTTTCAATACTAAGAACTGGACTGTAACGGCTTGTTTAAGAAACGGTGTGTAATCTTTGGTAAAATGAATTAATACGATTCACCACTTGCATTTCGAGGTAGTTTGCTATCTAGAAACTTTAACTTACGATGGGGAAATGGTTTTGTTCTAAAAAGTGTACTGATATCATTACTTTATTAAATAAATCAAAATGAGAGTTTGTAATCAGTGTCGTTTAAGGAATAATAATTATACTTCAAGATATCATTTACTAACTTGTATTACTATTGAGTGGCCTTGACATAACCCGTTTTATTCGTCTTTGTTGTAGGTGTTGCGGATGTTGAGAGTGACGTCATTAAGATTTACAACCCTACAACGTTACTGAGTCTCGCCACTCATGGCCAAGTCGAACACGACGGGAAATTAATGTTAGGATGTATATGATCGATTACTAAATGTTTTATCCCTAGGGTGTTAATCTTAGGAACACAATGGATTTTCCTTGGTACCTACCAACACAATTAATCGATAACTAATCGATTCCCCAAAACAGTTAAAACTTTCGCAAAAAATACTCGTATATCAGTAAACATTCTCTACATTACTCTAAGTGGGCATAATTTTATGGGGTTTCTGCAAGAAACCATTGTTATAGAATACAAATTGTGTATAGTCGATGAAATAACTACCTTTTGTGAAACTTCGGGAAGGCAGTTCTGAAATTTATGATAAGGGACATTCTAGAAAGTATGTATCCATGACTGTGTATTTAATATTTTTGTCAACAACTCAGTGCAATACTGTCTTCTGAGGGTTATCAATATTTCGATCTTCATCCAAGGATGAATCTGAGAATACCATTAACTATTTATCATCAATGAAAGTAAATACACCAACGACTCCAACTCAATGGGGCATTTGAACCTGATAGGTTTTCGTCTTTAATCGCTGTACCTTTGTTGAAGGGGGTGTTGTAACCTAAATACCTAAAACATATAGAAGTGACGCTACATAACTCTCAAAGAAAAACTCTTGACTTGTTTCCTTTGAATTTAATTCAATTAAGCGCCGGTATATCCCCAACTGGAAACTGGCATTGTCCCTTCTTTCAATTGGTCCAGGAAACATTACCATATAAAACCTTTACAGAACCTTTATGAAAGGAGAAAAAATGTCAGTTTCCCTTCATCGAAACACACAGCTAAATCTCCATTCTCTACACCTTGGTGTACCTAACGCTACCGAAAAAAGAACAGTTCATGAACAATCACAAACAAGCTAGATTCTTTGAACCTGCTTCCATACTTTCTTCCTCAATTACAAGCGTAAGTTAAATTGACATATTTCCTCATTTTGTCAATTCATCCTAGTAACAATATATCCAGCAAACCTATCAGAATACTGGAGCGTCGACACAACAAACCTTCTGGAAAGGACTTTCACTCTCGCTGTGAACTATGGCACTGTGTCAGGAGCGGTCACCTGACGCTGTCGTCTGCTGGTCACCGATCAGCTGTTGACTGGTCAGCTCAGCTGGTTGCTGGGGCCGGCGCCAGGATGTTCTGGAATGTGCCAGGCGCCGAGGGTCAACGACATACCATGTCGTTGGAACTGGAATGGAATCGGATCTCCTCGTATCTTCTTTTCGGGACATCTTTGGCGCCAGGTCAGTTTTCACAAGCGTTCTGGATTCGAAGAATCATTTGGTTCGAACGGAAGTGAAATCAAGGTTGGATTTTCTCTTGGGATTGTAAGGTTTACGATTGGTTTGTTATCGTGTTGGTTTGTAGTTGTTTTTGTAGTGGTTTGTAGCGTTTCCAAATCAATTGACGCGTGCATTGCTAGGGAACTCTACTGATGTGGGGCATTCAAGCTCAAGGGGCTGGTCTAGTGTTTCTGTTTAGACTACGGCACTTCTGTCCTAAGGTTATAGGTTCAATTCCTGCCAAAACCAATTAAATTTACTATATTATGTCCAGGACCGGTTTTTTAAAGTCTGCTTTGAGCAATGTTCAAGGTTCCACTAAAGCAAACAGGATGGTCTCATAGGTTGACAAATATTTGTAAGATGTCTCTCTTCCTCAAGACATGAGTGACATGACTTTTTCCATCCCAAAACATGGTTTGGATCGTCGATACATTTTATGGATAAGCGGTGTTGTCATGTCGTGTTTTGAGGAGATATTTATAGACAATTTCCTACTTTAAGAGCCAAATTTTCGTCATTATCTAGATTCTAATAGCAGAGTAATTTAATCAGGCTTGCTTATAAACTGTGTGAGAAGTGAAATTAGGAATGTCAGTGAGGCCATTCTGTAATGCTATTTATCCCCTAATATAATGGACATAGACTATATATTTTTTTTTTTTTTTTTTTTTTTTTTTTTTTTTTTTTGTCCTAGGACGCTAGGCACGAGCCTGGGATTGTTTTTCACATTACTTCAGGCTAGACCTAGGGGTTGCGGCATTATCACTTAGTCACTTAGATAAAATCCATTGGTGACTTGGTGGGGATCGAACCCGAGACCTCACGGACCGAAGTCCCGCGCTCTAGCCACTACACCAGCTCGCTCCCCATAGACTATAATAGAGTATTAGTAGGTAATTATACTTAGTAATTTTTTTTTTTTATTAGTTTTGGTTAGAATTTGTGAATAACGTCAACCAACAAACTAACAACAGTCCACTCCAAACCAGATGGAACTTACGTGTTTTTATTGTCCTTAGATAAAACATTAAGAGGATAAATATACAATCAGTATATAAAATCTGTTGATGTAGTATGAGTTCACATTGTTTGCTTTCGTAGTAAATGTTTCTGTATTTCGTGTGAAATTATTGTTAAGCCTATACCACTAACACTAACACACTATATAACACTAGTATAATTGTATAACACTAGTGTATATATAGTCAATGCCTTTAAAAGGTTTTGGGCCTCAGCTCTCAGCACCCAAGCTAATACATCCCCCATTAGAGCAGTGAGTGGTCATTTATGTTTTATGCTCACGTCAGTACAGTAAAATGGTTTATGTGGTCTATTTTTAGCCGGTAACGGGCCGAGCAGGTTTAGCAGCTAATTTTACCCGACAAGTCCACTCCGCGTGCAAAAACTGATCCGGAATGCAATCTGCAATCCTGCACAAGCTGTTAACGGATGCGCTTGCCTCGTCATTGTTGGGAAAAAGAATGTAGTTCATCTAATCTGGGCGAATTAAATGTAAATCGAGTTCATGTTGAAACGTTTTTAATTTTGCAAAGTTGCAATTGCTGTAACATTTCTAGAACGTTGTGAAATATGTTTAATTGACTTGCGATTAAATAATGACGACATTGCAAGTTTTTGTTCTCTATAAGCTATATTGCAATTTTTCGCTATATAATGAAATGTCATGTATTCGTGTGACTTTTTTTGTAATTTGTACAGTCTACAGTATGTTTAAGTTTCATTGCCTGTCGTATTAAAGGCTGTCTCAAATAAAGACGGAACGAGGTCCCAAATCTCTGTGCTAGTTTAGTATGCGAAATTATGAAGTTCTGCGAATGTTTTCCAAATCCGTACAAAATGTGTTGCTCGATTTATTAATGAAAACAATGTTTACTTTCGGAGCAGTGAAGTAATTTTTGTTTATGTTTATTGTGCATGATCCACACCGTTAATGGTTTAATCACTGAAATAGAAGTACAAAATAGAGGTAGCACTCACACGGCAAATCTGCTTGAAAATCGAGACGCTGTAATTTTGCTATTAAAGTCAATGTTGGTATCAACTAGGGGAATCAGCTCATTAGCTCATGGCTTGTATGTATCCCACAATCCCCTAGTTCAAATGCACTAACTATATACCTCATCCACTACAGAAATTGTTGCCCACGTCTAGCAATTCTCTCAATTTCAATTATAATAGTGTTAAAGTCAATTAAAATAATGTAGTGCTACCTCCGTTTGTATCTCTTGCTCAGTGGTTCTAATGTGTGTTTACTATCGAGTACGTTGCACCAGCTGATCACAAGTTTACGTAATGAACAGGATTATACGTGACGTAACACCGTAACTACCGATCCCAGGATATGGCTAACTAGAGTAATGCTGTTACGTGACGGATGTGTACAACGTGACGTGATGGCAGTCCGTTAGTGTGAATGTGACTGTGACTCACCACTGAGGCATGTCTCGGTCATCGCCTTTCCTTGTATTTGACAACAGTCATTCTCAGGCGCATTCATCTGGTATACTCATGGTCGAAGACTCGTTCAAAATAAAGGGTGCGGTTCCGCAGAGAACCCACGATATGTTATCGGATGAAAGTTTCATTAGATATATTTTCAAGCGTACACGTATTACGTGCCTAATAAAAACACACTGTTTGGTTGGAATATTGGAGTGATGCAAAGGTAAGTAAATGTACCAAATAACTACTTGGCGTGCAAGGAAGCCCGCTATGTCAGGTAACTGTAGGAAAATAACTATTTCCTACAGTTACTATAAATCGTATAAATAATCTTTCAAACAACACGGTTTTAGGTTAGGTTAAATCCAAGCGTTGATCGAAATGGAAAACTCAGCACCAGCTGATCGTAGTCGTATTATCTTTAGGTGTTGCCAACTGATTTTCAAGCGTACACATAAATCAGCTTCTTTGGTTGCTATAATCAGTGCAAAAGGAAGTCCACTTTATCAAGTAATTGTGGGAAAACTATATTTTTATTTAGTTGTACACGTTAGATACACGTCCTATATGCGTGCATATTAGGATATTACAAATAATGTACAAACTTAGCTTGACAAAGCTATGCAGGAAATTTTACATATAATATTAAAATACCGGAACGTTCCCAGGTAATAGATCGGGGAAAATCTCAAAACATTCTGGGAGGATATCCGAATACTCAAAATCAGTCACATCCGATTTTACCATTCGCTGGATCTCCATGTGTCAAGAAGTGGAATTTAATGCTAACAAGTTTTCCTGGTTATTCAATTCTTCGTATTCTCGTTTAAGGAATATCGAGATCTAGAATCGAATAACAAGCTTTCTCTGGTGGACTGGTTTGTACTGTTGATTATTTACAATCAATCCATGTTATATTTTGTATAGATATATTGTATTTATCATTCTATTGTGTTTACCGGATGTTTTCTGTACAGATAGTATCGGAAGACACAGATTGAGTATTAATTACCACTTGTTTCGCAACTGAAACTTCGCCACTTTCCCTTCGGAGGCTTGCCTTTGTCAACACAGCAGAGTTCGCTAACACTTGTAATGTTTACATCATAAATTTTCATGTGGAAACACTTTTTTTCCTACAGTTACCTAACAATGTACATGTTCTCTCACTGATTTGAGAAAGCAAAGTGGCCAATTCGCTTATCAGTGAGACAATGTTAACATTGTCTCACTCTAATTACTTTGTCTCACTCCAGATTTGCAACGTGAAGGAACGAAATAGTGAGCGCGTAACATGCAGGCAACGTCGTATGCGCGAAATACGTTGGCAGCACTGGCTATAAATCAGCTGGTCAGCTGTTGTACTGTTGTATTTGTCACTTCACATTAAATGTTATATTAAAAGTTCACGTCTGTGTAAAATTAGGTTATGTTTTTTCACCAATTTATTTGTTTTATGGTAACTGTAGGAAAAGTATAATGTGCAACTCGAGTTCAAAGTACAATTGCCTCACTCGAGAAACCATTCCTCACTCGCCTACGGCTCGTGGAGTAAGGATTTCTCTCGAGTGAGTCAATTGCTCACTTTTCTCACTAGTTGCACAAATAACTATTTAAACTTCTCCAGATTATTGTTCATTACAAAAACATTTCGTACTACAATATTTGTTACGCTTGATTGAAGCACTAGCGTATCACCGATCCAATTGCCTATTTACTTGTTTATTTATTTAAACTAGAGGTCGCCTCGTGGTCGAAAACTCTACAAAAAGTGTATTGTGCAAACTTCTCTATTTTCACACCACGCTGTAAATAAAACATGTGATTGGAGTTTCTTCCATATGTTTTTATTTTCTGTTCGTTGTTATTTCGTCACCAGCATGGCAACTAATATAGGACCCATGTTAATTTTTAAAATTCTTTTTTGTCCTTATTTTTAAGCCTAAGGGATTCTGCACATTTACAGGCACATCCGTCTAACAGTATGCGTCTATTTTCCCTGTGATGCACATGAGATGAGAAAAAAGGTTATAAAGAAACACGCATACCTATTAATATATAGATAGACCAGCTGTACCCGCGGGCTTCGCCCCGTTTGACTATATAAGTACTGTATTAATAAAACTATTTATTGCCGTAGGCTACCGGGTTCGGTGCCATTTAGAGTGGATTTTCGTGGTTACTTCAATAAACAACACTGGACTTAATAAGCTGTTATGGCAGAGCCCTAGGAGAGTATTAAAATAAAAAATGACTATCCATTAAGCCTGTGGTTATATTGCTCTATTTATGGAAAATACCAGCTTAATTATTTTTCAAGTAGTTTTCACGTTTTCATTTTGACATACTCCAAATATGCATATCTATTAGTTCCTTACATTCAAGTCATTAACTTGATCTGTAGTGCACTAACATTTTAACACGCTACTCCTAGACATTATTTTTAGAGAAAACAAACACGATACTTTTTTTGTGAAAATTTGAAAAATTTTAATAAGAAGACAAACTATGCACTTAAAAATTGGATTACCCTATTCGCACAGTACCACAAAAATTTAGTATTTGACAGTTCTCATTGTGTATCACAGCTTTTTGTTCCTGCTTTGTTCAAAAACAGCCTATTGAGCACCCTGTTGGTAAACATTGTAACTTTATAATGCTATTGAACATCATAGAACCAACTTGTTTAATCGAAACAGCTGATAAGATTCATTAATTTCTTTTAAACGGGAACAATCATAAGGTCAGCATGGGAAACTCCAGAGCCACTGGGGTGAAGCCCAAAAGTCAGATCAGAATAAATTCAATATGTGTAAAAGAGTCAGTGTACCAAATTTCAGACTTCTAGTTAAATGGGAAGTAGGAGAATTAGTGATGAGTGAGTGAGTCAGTCTTTTTTTTTCTCGTGTAGCATACATGAAAATTTATTTTTTTCTTTGGTTGGGAAGCTCATTTACGTTGTTTATGAAAATGGCAACACCACAAATAGTAAAAACTTTCTAAAATAGTACCGGCGAGGCCTTCAAAAGTTCGGGCGAACAAAAAAATATTCTCTCTTCTCTAATTTGTAAACGTTTCTTTTGCATTTCGAAATTTTACATAAGCATCTATATAAATACATTTATAAAACGCAATTTGAAATATTATACAACAATAATTATTGTGCCAAACACACTTGACGTTTGGCCAGCTTATAGTTGGAATCTGTTTACAAATACGTACAAGTGAGAAGTATTCCACTATAGAATCCAGTCTAAGATCGAGGCACTTAGCCAAGTGTGTCGACCTCTTCAAATCGTATGCAAATTTGCCGCCTCGTGTCGGGCTACTGTCTTACTCTTTGGCGCCAAAAGTGGACTACTGTCTACTCTTTGGCGCCAAAAGTCCACACCATTGGCTATTGGCACGTGGACATTGATAAACACGTAGCAGATTTACTTTTTCTCGATGAATTTGTCCTTGATTAGTATAATAATTTTATAAAAGTTAGTGTACTCTTTGGTTCTATCGGTATCATAAAAACGTCCGTTGTTTTATTCGGTGTATTCAGCTTAATTTATATAGGGACCAAATTTGTAATATCGGGTGAAAAATAGGTGGCGACAAGTTGTTTATAAGGGTTTCACATAAAATCTGTCACAATTTTCCCTATCGAAGGTTCATAATAATGTTTTTGTCTGCAACATTTAAAAAATGTTTTAACTTAGTATACGTAAACCAGTTGTTCTGAATTAAAATACTGACTACTTGATACCAACAGTAGGATAAGTCCACAGCTAGTTTTACTTTTATTCATGCCACCAATGCATTATTTTTTTTTCAAAATAAGTTTTAACTAGTTTGACTGTGACAGTTGAAATAATAATTAATTCATTATTTTTTTCAACATGACAAGTTTTCATTGTGTTTTAATTTTTGTCCTATATACAGGGAATTTCGCTATAGTTTAAAACATTCTTAAGAAAATGTATTATAAGTATGTAACTTATAATGTCTCCCACTATGCTGTTCGTAATCGTTCCACAATAACAATGCTAATTGCTTCAATAATGTCCATAACATGACTCAGATCTATAAATAGATTCCGTGTCAATCAGCAGATAAAGTACAATCAACAAATTCGCAGAAACACACTGTTGATTCATTGATTTTGATATTGTTGAATTATTCAATTGGCCTTCTTATCAATCAATGCATATTCAAGTGAAACCCGATGACAAAGTAAAGCCAATTAGGATTTTGCGGGGGTAAGAAGTTGGTAGCTAAGTTCCTAACCTTTTATATATATATATATATATATATATATATATACATATTTTCATATACATATTTTCATGAAGGTCCAACGGCTTCGAATGGCAGACCATCGTTTTGATGAGGTACATGACAGAAAACATATCATTCTGCTCACTACACGAAAGTAAAAAGCCTGATAGGCTTTACATTGTTCCTTGCTTCAATTTCAACTATCAAATCTTGGTTTTCTTGAGGTGTTTTTGTATCAAATGCTGTGTGGAATATTTGGTGCACAACGATGGAAGAGTGGTTAAAAGATGGCCTAACATTTGCATTATAATTTTTACCCAACCCTCTTATCAAATTGTTTTTCTCAGATGTTTCGTGTTGTAAATCAGAGGGTTTCTAGTTAAATCCTGAGAAAAAAAACAGAAGCTTAAAGGTGGTTCAAAAATTAAGAAACATCAGCTGATAGTTATCAAAGTCATTACAGTTCAACCATGAGGTGAAGACTTGGTTACTGAAGTAGACTAGGCTGCTGTTGTTATCTTTTATTGTAGACAAAAAGAATTGTTGTTGTGTGACCTGTCACAGAATGCGTTAGTGTCTAAAATTCCATTTTCCATCTTAATTTCGGTTGCTGACATAGTTGATTGGTCGTAACAGTTTCTGTAGCACAAAATAAGCCATTCCATCAAACTGACTCGGTAAAAAAGTTCATGTATTTGACAGAAATCAGTGATTTATATCCGCAATCTATCGGTGGCTCACATCAACTAAGTCGATTTTTATTAAAAACTGACGACAATTTTTACATGGGGAATCTATGTTCAACACTAATCTGTCGGCCGTCTTCACTTTAAAAAATACGAACATAACATAAAAATTTCCATTATGTATTGACTGAACTATTTACCTTTAGACTGAACTTTAATACTTTTGGGAACCTAAAATGAAAATTACCCTGGTCCCAGACCTAGTGTGTCGGCGGCGTCGCGTCGTATCTAATGTAATACTAAAACTATTTCGAATCTGGTTCAAATTAGTGTGTAATCTTGTATCCATAAAATGCCCATGTATTGACTGAACAATATAATACTTTTGGGGAGCCTAAAATGAAAATTACCCCGTTCCCAGAATTAGGTCTTACCATGATCACACGGCAGTAGGTATATCCTTATCGCGAACTTCTTGGATAAGGTCAAGATCCGTACCATAACAAAACACACAAAAGTAAAAGGTGTAATTACACAAAACAGCTTTGAAAATAACTGGAAATAATTAACTACAGTCTCGGAAACATTAGAAAGTTACTTTGAGGCCCCTAAAATTGCTATCAATTACCCTGCAGATGTTACCACATGGCTGTAGGACCGCTGGAGGGCTTGTTGTTGGGCCCGGCAGACGTTGATGAGAGTAATTGAATAAGTAGTCAGCATCGTCGGCTGCATTTACATTACAAGCCACGTCCGCTCGGCCAAACCACATATTCAACAGTGATTGTCTGTATTTGAACTAGACAACCGTCTACGTTTGTAGAAGATCATATACATTACTATCGAAGCTTCTCCTACATTGCAGCCAATGTCTTTGTACAATTGTATTAGTCCGGCTTCTAAAATTTCTAGAACACTAAACACCTGTCATTTTATTCTTTTGGTACCTTGCAATGACGTTACGTTTTCTGATAAACCTGAACCTCCAAATCTTGTTCTGTACATTTGTAATTTCAAACTGTCTACATTTGTAGGCTGCCTCAAAAATATAATGCGTTCAAACAGCCGTGGCGGATTAGGAGGCCCCAAGGGTTTCCATGGGGTCTCCTAATCCGTCAGGTGCCACGGCTGTTTGAACGGAGTATAAGTATATATTTGTCAACATCCTTTTCCATCCATATCGGTTCATAGTCTCTTCTACACATACCAGCTAATATTCTGCTTCTATGTTTCAATCTGCAAATCTTCGTGTCAATTATGTTTGTGTCTGCTTATGTTTTTCATGCGTACCTACTAGCATACATTAAACAAACTCCCTAGTCTATGCCACTAGTCAACCTTCTGTATTCATACATTGTCAACTTAAACGTTTTCGTTAAAGTCTCCTACGTGAGTCAAAACCAATCCTTTCTTAGTAGAACCTTGATAACAAGACTCTCGTGGGGATTATCATATTAGACTTTTTATCAAGGTTGACTTCTTATCGAAGTTTGAAATACTATGCAATTAAAGGGGAAAATAAATTCCAGGGGATTTTAAAATGTTACTTGTTATCAAGCGTGACTTGATATCGAGGGTCTTGTTATCAAGGTTCCACTGTAATATATGTACTATATACAGTATCAGCAATCTTATTCATATTCCCAAATTCGCTCCCGTTGATCTTCTCTTCTAGCATTCGACCTTGGCAACATTCTTCCACACTTTTTTGACCAAATTCTTAGTTTACATGAATATGTTGGTAATTACTACTATTGTAATAGAGTTTACAATTCATATCGAACTCCAGAACTCATCCATGAAATAATGTTTGCATGAATAACACGATTTAGCGAAATGGAATACATAGTTCATCGCAATTCAATGGCTCTGTGGATAATCACAATAAACTTGCGTAAATATTCAAATTAAAAATAGTGGTGATTTGTCGATGAGTTGGTTTCTATAAACTTTCTAAACGCGAACAATTAATTGTTTCATTTTCAAACCAGTACACAAGCACAAAATAAACACTTTCACTTTTCGTTACAAGTCAACCTGTTGTTCAAAATCAATTTTAAACAATTTGCTTACTGGTTTCGGTTTCATACGAGCAAACTAGTTCAGCTCATATTTTGACGAAATAAGGTTATAAGTACAATCAACAAAGTAAAACATGGAAAGCTGTATACATGGTTAAAATCATTGACTGCGGGATACTGAAGTCTTTCCGGCGATAGTCAAAAGTATTAACCCAACTTTTTGGCTTCCGCAATACTTGAAGCGGTGAGAATGACTAAGGTAACCAATAAGTTGACACACATCTAGGAGACAATATCGACAATTACACGGATACTGCAAGTAGATTTCCCATTCGGCTGTAAAATAAAAAGAATATTTCTCAATTACGTTTTCTATATTTTTTATCCTTGAGGGTGATTATTTAAGCGTCCGATTTACTCTAATTATAACATCAGAGAACAAGTAGTAATTCAACATTAGATCGATTGGTTTAGTGAAAAAAACAACAACAAGAAATAAATAGTATAAAGATTAAAGCAAAACTCTAGATGAACCGGCTAAACATGCCTTATTGTCCCGAAGTTGACCAACAAGAAAATGAATCCATGAGCGACGAATTTATCCATGGTAAAAGGTTTTTATTTTATACACTTATTCACGAGATTTTACTGAAATATTACCAAAAGGTTGCCGACAAAATAATTAACTAGAGATGATGAGTCAGTGTTGTGTCTTAGAAGCGAACCTATCTTTTACTTAGTAGAGTTAGTTTTGCGTTTTGCCAAAAACATCGTCAGCCAAAGTATAAACAAAACATCGCGCCAAGCTGTTGCTATAGTAACCTTTATTTATTTAGATACTAAACCCGGTACAATGCAACAACACTCCTCCCATAAACTTTGCACAGCCTCTACAACTTTGGAAATGTTTACGGCAATCGATATCAAGACTTACCGGACATTGTGACATCGTCGTTGTTGAAGACGAGCCAGAGAGAGAAGAAATGATCGACAGCGAGTTTAGCTGTCAGTTCGCCGTCAATGCCGGTCGTGTTGGGCAGTTGGGTAGCCCGGGTGGACGACACCATAAACACGCACAGGGCGAGCAGGAGCATGGTTGTGGCGGGAGTCGGAGGTCCTGCCAGCTGGGAAACGGCGGGAATACTGACACTAGCGCCGGTGGTGCCGATCGATGCGGGATAACCGGTAACTAACACCTACACTGTCACCCGTCCCCACTTTAGATTAGCGGGTAGATGGGATCTGGGAATTGAGGAGGATTCTGAGAATTTACTAGGGATGGATTAGGCTGCGGCCACACGGGCGTTTTTTTTTTCACGCACAAACGCAGCGTGAAAACACGCGAAAAATTAGAGTAGGGCCTAGCATTGAAACAAATGGGCGCCCACTACTGCGGGAAAACACACTGCGTGTGGCATACTTCATTACATTTTAGAGATTATGTAAACGGTCTGCTAAAGAGGTCACCATAACTAATCCAAATTCACTTTACTGTGCCTCATTACGTTACGTCAAATATTCTTAGGTTTAAAATAATGCCTTTATTTAGTTTATTCAGTTCTGCAATAATATTATTTTGATCCTCCAGCAAAAGTGTGTTACGGTTTTGGGGACAATAATTATGTTGTTGAGAGTAAAATGTGTAATAAATTATATGTATTGCTATTTATAAAGCTCGCGGTCTTTTGAATAATACCATAAATTAAAGGATAGTACGAACCAGAATAGGATGTTACTTTTGAGAGTTTTTACTTTTCAACTCTTTCTTTAAAATTTAAATTACCGATGTGAGTAAGTAGATAGTTTGATAAGTATATCAAGCAGTGCGGAATGTTGTATTATTGTTGTTGTCATACATGGAGTTCATGTAAATTAATTTTCAACAGCCTAAATATTCCGTAAAAACTTGAACAGCTTAACATCTTAAACATATTTTCCTATATACTTCGTTCACAATATTTAGGCGGTTTTAGGGGAAGAAATCATCCCCTCCACTTGGCCCTTACCTTTTAAAATAATAGCTCAACAGCTGATTATGATGTAGCCACATACATTTTGTTTAGTTTTTATTAATTAATTTTAAATAAAGGAGACATTTTTTAGTAACAGTAAAAGTTTCTATTCTCAAAAACATAACAACAACTTATTTGTAAACAGATGTAAGATAAACATGAAGAATCATATGTTATTTTAAAAGCATAGAATATTAAATATCTAAACATCTTCCCCTTTGACAAATTCAATTTTTCTTTTTCTTATGAAAAATGAGTTTCTTCTGAATTGTTTTCCATTTGTATATTGCACTACGTATGATCTCGGAGTTTCACCAACTTTTACTATGATAGCTGGCTCCCAGATCTTGGTCCGAACATCTTGTACATAAATGGGATCCTTTTCATTATATACTGTTTCTTGTTTTGTCGTCTTATCATAATAAGATTTTTGATTGATTCTTTTTGTCTGCATTTGATCTGCTACATCTTGATGAATTATCTTTGGCTCTAATCTGTGATTTGGAAGAGGTAATTTTGATCTTAATACCCTCCCCATTAGTAACTGAGCTGGAGAATAATCAAGTCCTGCAACAACACTGTTTCTGTAGTTAAGTAGGCTCAAATTTAGATCTGATCCTGATTCTGAGGACGTTTTTATAAGTTTTTTAGCAATACCTACAGCTTTTTCTGCTAAGCCATTGGCTTGAGGATAGTTAGGACTTGTAGTTTGTATTTTAAAATTCCACTCCTTTGCGAACTCTCTTAGTTCGTAAGAATCAAAAGGCATGTTGTCAGCTATCATAATCTGTGGAATCCCAAATCTTCCAAATATTTGGACTAATGCATTCTTCACAGATAAACTGTTTTTACTATTCATTTTGACCACCTCTAACCATCTAGAGTAGAAGTCAACAAGTATCAAGTATATCTTCCCAGCACATTCAGCAATGTCTGCGGAAACTTTCAAGAATGGAACATTAGGTATTTCGTGGCAAATGAGAGTATCTTTGATGTTTGATCTTCTATATTTCTGACAAATATTACATCTGTCAACAATGTTCTTCAAAACTGCTCTTACTCCGGGCCAGTAATAGAAATTTGAGACAATTGAATTCATTTTCCTTTCCCCAAGATGGGTCTCATGCAGTCGGTTGATAATTATGGGTCTCAGTTTCTTCGGAATTATTATACGGTTTTTGAAATACAGTAAGCCATCATTCAACTCAATGTCAGATCTGATATTAAAATAATGTGCCAGATCTCCACCACAAGGCAATGATGTAGGCCATCCATTTACATAATACTTCACAACTTGTCCCAAAACGTCATCACTTGCAGTTTCTTTTTTGAACTCTTCAAGTCGTTCATCTGAAAAATTTACAATTCCTGTTTCGGTTACACAGTGTACCATATCTAGCATGGTGAGGTCAACTGGCTCATTTGTTTTTACGCCACATCGTGACAAGAAATCAGCTATATACATGTATTTTCCAGCCAAGTACTGTATTTTGAAATTGTAGGGCAATAACTTTAGCCTAAGTCTTTTTAATCTATTATTCTGTATTTTATTGATAGGTTTTTGCATTAGTGACACAAGGGGCATATGATCAGATTGAATAGTGATGTCTTCATGTCCGTATACATACGCGTGTAGTTTTGAACAGGAGAAATATACTGCTAGCAATTCCTTCTCAACTTGGGCATAACCGACCTCAGCTGAGTTAAGAGACCTAGACGCCATGTAAACAGGTTTGTTGTTTTGTAGCAAACAGCACCCAAGAGCATCTTGAGACGCATCACACTGTATGATTATAGGAGCTGTCATATCAAAGGGAGCAATAATCTGGTCACTAGAGATTAGTTGTTTAATATTATCGATAGCTCTTGAGTGTAGAACAGTCCACTGCCAATGAACATTCTTCTTTAAGAGCTCCCTAAGTGGCGAAGTTATTTGTGATAAGTTAGGGATGAAAGACCGAAGGAAGTTTACCATACCCAATAAACTTTGCAGTTCTTTCTTATTAGAAGGGTTCTTTAGAGCTTTTATAACTCCAACTTTCTCTGGATCGGGACGCATACCATTTTTGCTAAAAATAACACCTAAATATTTAATTTCAGGTAGACAGTATTGGAACTTGTTTATATTGAATTTAATATTCAGACTTCTGGCCCGCTCTAGGACTTTCTTGAGTATTTCATCATTTTCTTCTTTAGAGTTAGAAGCTATGCATAAATCATCAAAGTAGACCGTTACTCCTGGAATATCCTCAAAATATCTTGCTACACACTTATGAAATAGTTCAGGCAAATTACTTAAACCAAATGGGCAACGTAAAAATCTATAAGTTCCATATATTGTGCTGAAGTTACAAAGTTGACTAGATTTTTCGTCTAGTTTGATGTGATAGAAGCCATCTTTTATATCTAAGATGCTATAAAATTGCTTATTACCCAATTTTGGAAATATCTCATCAATTGTATAGTGGGAATCGTGTATCTCTCTCTAACAATGTACTTATTCAAATTTTGTGGGTCAATGCATATTCTCAATGAGCCATCAGGTTTTTCAACTATCACTACATTTGACACCCATTCTACAGGCTCATTGACTTGTTCAATTATACCTCTATTTATGAGATCATCAAGCTTGTCTTTAAATTTTTTGGTGATTTTCAATGGGATACGCCTAGCTGAATTGGCTTGAGGTACCGCATTATTTGTCAACTTAATAGAACATTGGTCAGGAAAACAGCCCAAACCACTAAATACATCTTTGTAAATATCACATATGTTTTGTTTGCCATTACAAGCACTCGTATTCAAGTTTACTTTACCTAGGTCATCGATTCTTTGTATCAACCCTAATCTAGTGCATGCTTCAAGCCCTAAGATAGGCGTGGAACTGCCTTTTACTACAATACAATCTATTATATCTAATTTCTCATTCGTTTCTACTTGAACAGTAATCTCTCCCAAAGGTATTATCTTAAAGCCACCATATGCTTCTAGTCGTACCTTACTTTTTCTTAGTTTACATGATAAGCCAGAGTTCTTAATGATATCATAAGGTATTACATTTACCTCAGCACCCGTATCAAGTTTGAAATTGACACGTAAGGTATTGTCTATCAGTAAGTTTTTGAACCATACCTTTTGTTTGACGGCGTTTACCAAGTGTACAGAGTCAATCAATTCAGCCTCGTTTTCTTCAGCCTCTTGTTGTTTTTCATCAATATTATACAAAGGTTGAGGTTTGTCTTTGTTCTGCCTTGTTGCTGGAGCACGTTTCTTCAAACAGACGTTGCTGAAATGGTTTGGCTTCTTGCACCAATTACAAAATTTGCCTAATGCAGGACAGGTCTGGTTATAGTCGTGATTCCTTCCACATTTCCTACATTGGTGTTCGGAAATGTTATATGATTTTGGCTTTATCTGGTCAGTACTGAAAAAAGGAACCCGGTCGTTTTCTTTGTTTATAATCTTCAGATTATTTTCAGCAAGCTCAATACTCTTGCAATATTCAATAATTTTGTCTATTGATGCATCATCCCTTAACAACCGTTCCTGGGTTTCTCTGGAAAAAATGCCAAGTGCTATCTGTGCTTTCATTAGTTTAGACTCTTGATCTTTGAAATCACAAATCTTTGCACGATGCCTTAAGTTAGCTAGAAACTTGTCAAATGATTCTCCTTCAGATTGTCTGCATGTGACAAATTTGAAAACATCCATAATTTCATTCTTTTTTGGCAAACAATAATTTCCCAGAACATCCATGATGGATTCTATACTTTCATCAGTGACATCTGTGACTAAAGAATTGTACAGCTGTAAAGCTTCTTTGCCCATCAAATTCTTCAATCGTGCCACTTTTACAGGATTGGGTTTCTTCATTGTCTCTGTGGCTATAAAGTAGTTTTCAACGTCTTCCTTGAACTGCTTGAAATTTTCTGGCATATTGCCTATTAATGATAACTTATCTGGTTTATTGAATTCCATTTTTGAGCAGTCACAAACAAAATATAAATACACTCAAATGCACGACTGCGCCATGTTTAGTTTTTATTAATTAATTTTAAATAAAGGAGACATTTTTTAGTAACAGTAAAAGTTTCTATTCTCAAAAACATAACAACAACTTATTTGTAAACAGATGTAAGATAAACATGAAGAATCATATGTTATTTTAAAAGCATAGAATATTAAATATCTAAACACATTTAACATTAATAAATACAAAAAAGTGGTGGGGGGACTTCCTCTCAAACTGCCTAAATAAATTGTGAACAAAGTAAAGTAGTTGTTACACTTGTGAACTTTCTCGAAAATAAAACTGTGTGGAAAGTAATAGATCGCATGGTCTAGACATTCCTACCAATTAAACATTCTACTACTACAACTAACAATGATGTCATTAATTTGATTTCGTTTTTTTGTGCTGATTAAAATCTGTACACACGACACTCGTGAGTAAATTTCAATAACCAGAAAACAAGACCACCAACGACCAACAAACCATTGTAATCTGAAATGTCAAAGGATTTTCCAATCAAAGGTCAGACAAAGGAAAAATATTTGAAAGGTATATCTGTTCTAGAAACAAACAGTTATTTGTAATGGACGTGTCATCAAATATTGAGGTGCACATTAACAAGTTATATTTTTAGATATTCTGCAATCAGCAATTGTGATCAGTCGTGTTAGCTGGGTCCTGACATAAATAACACAGACATCTAGAATTGCTTTTAGATTAATAGGCATATATTGTTTATCTTATCTTAATAATATTATGAATGTGAAAGTCTGTGTGTTTATATGTTTGTTTGTTTGTTTGAAGTTCAATCACGCATAGACTACTGGATGGATTGGGCTGAAATTTGGCATGATGGTAGCTCACATTCCCGATTAACATATAGGCATATTCTTATCTCAAAAATCCTTTCGGGCTCCGCCCCAGTGGCTCTGAAGGTTGCCATGTTAACCTTATGAGTATTCATATTTAAAAGGGAATTAAAGAATTTAGTAAGCTGTTTCAACTAAAAAAAGTTGGTTCTATTATATGCAAAAGCATTTAAAGTTATAAGATTTACCAATAGGTAAATCATTACCTCATTAGGTCAATCATTTGCACGCAAATATTCAAGTCTAATTCCAGTTCGGATCAAACATAAGACCTAAAATGCGACCCATGGGCGCCCACATGGGGTTGCTGGCTAAAAAATGAGGAAATTTAATATCTTAAATGTTCTGTCATTTTCATAATGGTTATTACAAACAAATATTTTCAATTAATACATTCAAATAAATATATGAGCCATAGATACCACCATAGATAAAACATATCCCCTTAGTAGATTTCTCATCCTTATGGATCAGGTTCACTCGTCTTCTAACAGTAACGTTCATTAACCAAAAGCTAGGTTAGGAAAATTCTTCAAAACATAAGTATAACAATAAAATTCAAGCACACAGCTGATTTATAGCGTTGAACGTCGTTGGCTCCATAGAGGTCTTTTTTTAAGTTAAGCACTCAATGCTATTTATTTAAATAAAATAGCATAACCATTTGGGTTTCATTACCTTACCGAGTGAGTTTTTTTTTCAACTTTACATCACTCGAGAAGTAAAGAAGTTGTATAAATCACGCTTGGGATAGGGAAGTTTAACATGGCGGGTTAGGTAAATACAATTTTTTCACCACACTATGATGTTTTTGGCTGTATTACATACGTTAATTGGTGGCTGAAAGTTACGTTTTGCTGGCCATGCCAGCTGTCATCGTAATTTGGGGACCGAGCAGGGTTTTACATCCCGGGGCCGCAAAATCAGCTGTCCGCTTACTTGCTTAAAACATGAATGCATTTTAAATACAATCAAAATCCATAGCATTGCAATAGAATTGTGTTATTGTCACCGTTGCCTAGCAACTATTTATTTTTATTTTTGCTGATTCCTCAAATTATTTCTTCACTGTTATTATTCTTAAACTGTTTAACCAACTTCCCCAACAGCTGAAGCTAGAGACTGATTTACTTAAATTCTGAAAACAACTGAAAAGCATATTAGTTGAAAAGGCTTGCTACAGCGTCCGCGATTTCTCAGCTGACATGTAGTCAGTCATTCCTGTTAGACTAAAGATTAAACAAGAATCAAATTGTTAGTCTTTGTACATATTATTTAGCCTACCTTGATAAGAATTTTTCAGTTTTTACTATTGTTTATTTTTATGACTTTTCCAATACAATGTGTTTTTTGTTATTTTGGAATAAAGAACTTATGACTTATGACTTATGACTCACATAACCTTAAAGTTGTAGTTGTGTTGACTATCAGTGTGCATTATTATAGTGGTGAATAGTGGTAATAGGGTATAGAGTGGTGAAAAATAGCGTTCGTACCACGGACCGAAATGGTTTTGCAGCTCTCGATCGATCATTTTCGGCCCTATGTGCGAAATATACTATATTGTTAATTCTGCCCGGTGCACTGTGTGTGTTGTTTACAATTTGTGTCTTGTTATCTAAGTCATTTAAAACCTCGATTAACCAAAGAAAACGATCTAATCATAAATAATAACTCATCCCCCAGTTAAAACTAAACAGTAAAGCACAAATCATGAAATTAACCCTAAAAAAATATAAACAAAATTTCGTTGACACTAGCAATCATAGTGTCGCCGGACATGAACTAGACGCGAGAAACGAGCTTCAAAATTTACAATGGGATGAGAAGTCTACTTGTATTGGTTAGTCTATGCGTAATCAAGTCAATAGCTATTAAGTCAGATTGCTTACTTATTACTGTTGCATACTTATTACTTTTGACAACACTTTTCAGAATACAAAACATCAACTTTCTCGGCTGTTGCTTTATTTAACTGTAAATTATGTTCCTTTTTGATTATTTAGCTCGTGGATTCAACCATATAAAGTATACAAAATAACTTGGCTTTATTTTTATTTTTAACTTCCTTGACTTATTTCTCCTTCCTTGATGCACAATATACTATTTTTATTTTGTAGCTTCTATGAAATAACATAAAAAGTCATTATAAAACACTATATTTTCAGACATTTTCCGGTGAATGCCCCCGGATATTCGTTATCTATTGTACCCCCCTGTTCCAAATCCTGCGGGCACCCATGTAAGCGACACTTTGTTTCGGCAAACGCTCTCCTCAACTCTTCCTCTGAGTTCTTCTTTGGTATTCACTTTACTGGTATAGATGCGATCCGTAACGAAGCCCCACACAAAAAAGTCAAACGGGATAATATCTGGTGACCAAGGAGGCCAATGATCATACAATAGTAGTTTACGCAACGATTGCGTAAAGATAGTGTTAACGTCACGAGTAGAAAATTTAAGGTACGAGAAAATTTAAAAACTTCTACGAGTGTCGTTAACACTATATTTACGCGAGTTGCGTACACTACTTTACCTACGACGGTGTTTCTATATAAATAAAATTAGAGTTTTGTCTGTACATTGCTCAGAATTATATACTTTTAGGTTATTTTTACGTTTTATACATTAAAGAAGCAGAAACGAGTCTTATCTCAATTTCTGTCTGTCTGTCTGTCCCTTTGTCTGTAACACTCAAGATGGCATTTTACGCAATCTTCTCCGTGAAAACCAGAGTAGGCTACCTATCAAGATCCAAGTCATTTTAATGTATTCACTGGATTGGCGAGAGTGTCTTTAGTGATTTAAATATAGCCTCACTACTTTGTAAATAAAATTATGGACGTTCAAAAATGCAGTTTTGTGCGATTTTTGTCAAATTTTCGTTTAATTTTTATCACAGAATCGTCTATGAAATAACGAACAGCTGTTCGGATCAAGATTATTTTTTCTAGCTGTCAATGACATGTTTACAAATGCTGTTTACAAATACCGCAACTATTTCGAATCACGTTTTGAAAGCAAATCCCAACCAAGTGAGATTAAACACGTTTTTCTTACATAACGGATTTAATTAATCGCAAGTGCAATAATATAGTCTAATAGTGTAACCGTAAATGAAATTAAATAACTAGACATCGTCCAAATCGGAACCAGAAATTCTTTGAGTATAAAATGTTTCTTGAGTTTTGACAACCAGAAAGAAGAAAACCTTGAATCAGTGTTGTATAGGGCTGTGACACTGAAATGATCGTCGCCAATAGCTTACAAAAAAGGTTTCCACTCATTGACGGCGCTTCAATGGCGATTGTGTAAAGTGTAAAGTAAAAAATCACAACTGCAGTGGGTGATTGTAACAGAGGTTTAACAGAGGAAGTGCTAAATTTTCAATGTCACTCGCTTTTGTGCAAAGACTCGCTTTTCCAATGTGTCACTTTCTGTTTCTACTCACCGTGTGATGCAATCGCTGGACAATACAGCCAATAGGCCCATAGCTCATATCTTGGGTACGTAAGCCTACATATTTATTCATAACAACCTTTTTGACGACGATCCTTGATACCGGTACTTTTCCATAGAATACATGGCCTACCTACTTAAAAAATAAAATTACAAATGACCAAAACCCCAACATTGTGTGATTTTCGTCACATTTCCTTCGAATGTTAATAGATATACTAATCATTGTTTAGAGAATGCGTAATCTATTAAATAACAAAAAGTTGTTTGGGTAAGGTTGCTTTTTTTTCAAACTGACATCGATAAGTTTACGCTATAACTTTTTACGAGAAAATCCAAAAGCAAGAGATCAATAACCTCGAAGCTAGATATCAATGTATTTAATTGGTCCGATTTACTGTAATTCTTAGGTAGGTTCTTACGTAGGTACTGGTTCTTTTCCTTAGAACCGGTAATTTACAAATTAGATATCGTTGGTGTTGCCCCTTATTTATTAGAGCCGTCCGTATTCAATTTAAGTGATGTCTTAACTCTGTATAAGTTTTGCTTTTTCTGCCTGGATTCCAAATCTTAGCTTACCCGGTATGCTAAGAAAATGATAACCTATTTGAGTAAAACATTTGTTGGGCAAACCATCATGAATTGTTTACGCCTTTATATTGTTTATGTATCAATAGTTCGTGGCCTTTGTTGGATTGTTGTATTGTGTTGTTTTGTTGTATGTTGGTAACGCATTAATGTCCTTATTTCTCAGTGTTTCACGGAATGGACAAGAGCACCTTTGATACTGAAAATGTCAACCGGAATAAAGTGTTAAATGGTGAGGTTGAGGTAGTACTTTAAATACGTTTAAGTTAACCGATGTGGAAAGTAACTTTCAATTTATAGGCCTACTTTAGGGCTACGCTTCATGGATCTATAAAACATTTTTAAGTTTAATCATTGGACATATGGACCAACACGATCCGGGCGACATTTAATTGCGAAGCATTTATTTTGGCTTGAACTGTCAGATACTGTATTTGCGAAGGTTTATATATAATAGTTTTGCCAGCATATCTGCAAATATGCAAACTAATTGCTGCTCTTAATCTTAATATAAGAAGGTTTCAACTGACTACTATAAGATCCCCGTGCGTAGAACGGGCACACAGCTAGTTAATGACTAAAAATCACTACTCATAATTTCTAAGAGAGGTTATGTTTTTGTTTATAACCTCTAATTGCCACTGACAGTGATGCAACGAAACATTGTATCAAAATACTAATTGCACCAATCAACAATTAAATTGGCCTGAACAGCTGATTAGTTTAATTTCGAATCATTAAAATTTTGCTTCTCCTCTCTCAATCCTTGGACCTCATTGGTCCGTTACCCGTGTTGTTATGAGTAAAACTATGCTGTTATGAAAATAAACAATGCTGTTATGAGATACTTTTCAATTCTAAAAACTGTACTGAAACGGCTACTTAAAAAAAAAAAAAACTGCCGTAGGTAAACTTCTATTACGATTCTAATGAGACTCATATTATTTTATATTGTTTACCAAGAATTAGCTGATAAAACTACTGCTACTGATTAAAAGAAGATCCAGAATAGATTCCTGCGATTGGCTGGACTCAGACTTGGATTTGCCTTCATGGAAGTTCCCTTGGATGTTTTGGCTGCTCAGATAAACCTACCAACTTTGTTGTCCTGGGGCCCTATTTTTGAAATGGTTGACAGTTGAGTCAATCGTCAGCACTCAACTCAACCAACAACATGATTTGGTATTTTTGAAACCCAACAGTTGGGAAGCGAGTTGGGATTGGGAATCACTAGTTGAGAGACTCGTGGTGGAAATGTAGAGCATACGACCGTCAAAAATTCAGATGACGTCATTTTGAAGCAATCACAATGCAGAGTTCTTGCGGACTTCGATTTAACCTCTTCTTACTCTAAAACCTGGCAGCTAATCTCAATCTGCCATATTTCGAGACACTGAGGTAAACTAACTGTCAACTCCGTTCTTGAGAGATTGAAATTGAGGTTATGTCTTGTTTAATCTTAGTGATTGCAAAGTACCTTAACTTAAGTAATAAACTAAAGTAAACTAAATAAAGTAATAAACTTAAGTATAAAAAATAAAATTTACTATGGATGTTTGTTTTAGGGTGTAGCTAATTATAAGTTTAGGCATAGGCTGCACTTTACTTTAGGTCCTACACTAATCCTAAATACATTATTATTTGCTTTCTTCGTCTCTATTTCGGAACACATCACCTTATTTTAGTTTCCTTCATCGGTTTGTTTTATGTTATTTTTAATTGTTTTTTATTTAGGTTAAAGCGGCTATTTGCCATTGCACTGAAAGCACATCGTAACTTAAATTAATTTGATCCCTTTATTAGGTGAATGGTATTGAAACAAACTATGATATTGTTCCTCTCTACCACAATCTTTAAATCATAGGTCTAATAACAATAATTATCTTATAATAAGTTCAATTAGTATGCCTAGTCTATTTCAAACATTCCAACAAGAATAAAACCCTTGATTAAATAGTCTAGTATTGACACAGTAAATAAAATTAAAATGCGATTATTCTACAGAAAACAATCGCATAATTGGGTGCTAATACATTGACAACAAATACATAACCTCTAAATCGCAATTAGTAAATTAAAACAATAACAGAACAATATGGCGTCGTCTCAAAAAGAGTAATTTTTTGCCGAAAGAGAGGAAGAAGAAAGTGCAGTCAACCTCCACTCAACAGCTCGATAGGTGTTGAGTAGTTTTGGTTGTATAAGTCCACCGTCAACCGTTTCAAAAATACGAAACGATTGGAAATAGAATGACTCGACACTCAACTCAACAGTCAACCATTTCAAAAATAGGGCCCCTGCTGTTAGCTACCTCCGTTCCATGACGATTGACGACTTGAGTCAGTCATCTCTGTCACCCCCATCATCCGTTGCATTTTAAGTACCTATTCGGTACTTTAATACTAACTATGGGAATGGACTAAAAATTGAGTTTTCCCATTTTTTACCCTAAAAACATTGTTTTTTGTATTTTTCAAGTTATTTTGTGATATTTGACAAAATTAATAATTTAAACTTAATATGTTCAGATACCATGAATATTTCAGAGTACTTTTCCAGAATATTCTGAGAATGTTCTTCAGATTTCTAGGCAATATAAAAATTTTCTTTGAATATTTTTTATGAATGATCCAAGTATATTCAAGGAAATTGCCTGGGATGTTGAGAATGATCTCAAACATTTTAGAAAAATTCCAGGAAATCCTATTATTTTTCATGTTGTATTTAAATGTTATACGGTATATACAAGTGAGTTAACAAATTTTTAGATTTTCTCGAATTTGATGTTGGCAGATATTGATTGCAGTCCATGCCCTGGAATTTGAGTGGAGCAGAATCATTGCAACTATAAAATAAATTGAAATACCATCCAGAGAAAATATAGGAAATAAGGTCAACGATATTTGGTATCAAATTAAACTTACCAAATTCAAAATAACTTAAGAGTTTTTGGAATTGTTTACATACTTCAACCTCCTTTGTTTGAATAATCTTTATGTTAGTCTGGAATTTTCAGATTTTATTTTAGTTCCTTTATACATTTAAACAGACCAATGCATCTGCAACTACGCATGCAACTTAACGATGTACAACTTGGTCAATGGCAATAAACTTTCTTATTCTTATTCTTATTCTTATTGCAATACAAAAACGCCAATAAATAATAACAATGGTATATAAAAAGCTGTTGTGTTTACTATTTTATATTTTTGAAAGTGCATATTATGCAAATATTGACTACATCAGAACTTATGTTTAGAAACAAAGTAAAAAATAATTAAAAGAAGTATAAAAAAATTTATTACAGCTGGAAATAGTGGCATTGTAAATGATCATTCAATTTTAATAGTTTATGTAGAACATTTATTTTAAAACATATAAAGTACCTAAATCATAAACAGTAGTAATTTATCACAACAGTCCGTACTATCACACCTCACACTAATGACAAAACATTTTTGAGTCTTCAATCAGTTCACCAGCACCTCAATCAATGACTCTGTAACAAAACAACTCTGTTTTAGGTTAATTTAATAAACATGGGCAACACATTCAATGTGAAGCCTACAGCGTAGTTCACACTAGTAAACATATTGTATGTGGTACTATGGGGTTATTGCATGAAGTTTTGGCTTTTATTTTTTTATTCGTGTCACTATAACATAGTAAAATGTACAGTAGCCTACAATAGACTCCCTCTTATCCAGACTCTCGGGACCGAGGTCAGTCCGGATAATGGGTTTTCTCGTTAAACTGACGTCCCACAAACTCATTAAAACTGACCGTTTAAATGTATACTGTATATACAGTATTTGACTAAAATGTAGTAGAGCATAATCACTGTTCTCATATCCTTAACACAAGAACAGTCGTTTCAGTAACGCTTACCTCCCACTTCCTGCCGACCTAGTCCGGTTAAACCGATGTGCTGATAAAAATTGCCCGGTTAAAGGCCTATTTTGCTTGGAGCGATTGCAGTGATAGACGCGTGGCGATAATCGCTCCGCGATAGTAGCCGGGCACTGCTCTGACGGAGTTTGCGTTGTCCTGTTTTGCTTGGAGCGACTATCGCAAGAGTCGCTAGCTACAGTCGCGGACCACTGCCCCAGGGACCAGTCTGAGCGATAATCGCGCCGCGACTGATGCGCAGAACCTCAAAACAGTGCAATTCACTCAGTAGGCACATAATAGGGGTTAAATTAACCATAATTTTCTTTATTGTTCACATTAATTTTTCTATTCATGTGCTGTTACGATTCTACTGTTTTGGTTATATTTCATTACACATTAATTTCATTTTCTAAATTAAATTTTAGTAGAAACAGGCGACTTGTTTAAATTTGTTAAGATAATTTACGTCTATTCAAATTTATTAAATATAAAATGCTTGACTGTTCCAAGTTGTTATGTGTTATTTACGTAGTGTGGGCGTTAATACTGTGTCAGTTTTTGTGAATATTTTTTACAATTTTTATTTAGACTCCAGGTTTTATTTTCCGACATTCATGTACTCTTATTGATATCACTATTTTTTTTTATTTATATAAATAATATTTTTTCATTGATATCACTACAGTTTTCTATTTATGTCCTAGTGATACGTATCCGTCCCTAATCCTAAGTATCACTATGTATTTTCAATCGATCGTCCATTGATACTTCCACTAGGGTCGAGTGGAGCCTCGTCTCCTAAATCCTCACCGAGGAGACGCTTTAATGAATTACAATTCACACTCATGACTTCACCATTGTGAGTGCTGATATTTAACTAACTATGAAAAATCGCTGTGCGATCGAAAATCAAACGCTCTAAGCAAAACGGCCGCCTTGTCAGCTATAGTAGCTGAGTGATAATCGCTGTGCGACTATCGCTACAGTCGCTCCAAGCAAAATAGGCCTTAAGAGATGTAATTTCCACCGAGTGTTGTCTGGTTTAACCGATGTCAGGTTAAAAGGTGTCCAAATAAGAGGGAGTCTACTGTACCTTATCATGGCTATTAAACATAGTAATAATGTTCCCTAATATGCAGCAAGGCGTCGTCGTCGTCGTCGTCGTCGTCGTCGTCGTCGTCGTCGTCGTCGTCGTCGTCGTCGTCGTCGTCGTCGTCGTCGTCGTCGTCGTCGTCGTCGTCGTCGTCGTCGTCGTCGTCGTCGTCGTCGTCGTCGTCGTCGTCGTCGTCGTCGTCGTCGTCGTCGTCGTCGTCGTCGTCGTCGTCGTCGTCGTCGTCGTCGTCGTCGTCGTCGTCGTCGTCGTCGTCGTCGTCGTCGTCGTCGTCGTCGTCGTCGTCGTCGTCGTCGTCGTCGTCGTCGTCGTCGTCGTCGTCGTCGTCGTCGTCGTCGTCGTCGTCGTCGTCGTCGTCGTCGTCGTCGTCGTCGTCGTCGTCGTCGTCGTCGTCGTCGTCGTCGTCGTCGTCGTCGTCGTCGTCGTCGTCGTCGTCGTCGTCGTCGTCGTCGTCGTCGTCGTCGTCGTCGTCGTCGTCGTCGTCGTCGTCGTCGTCGTCGTCGTCGTCGTCGTCGTCGTCGTCGTCGTCGTCGTCGTCGTCGTCGTCGTCGTCGTCGTCGTCGTCGTCGTCGTCGTCGTCGTCGTCGTCGTCGTCGTCGTCGTCGTCGTCGTCGTCGTCGTCGTCGTCGTCGTCGTCGTCGTCGTCGTCGTCGTCGTCGTCGTCGTCGTCGTCGTCGTCGTCGTCGTCGTCGTCGTCGTCGTCGTCGTCGTCGTCGTCGTCGTCGTCGTCGTCGTCGTCGTCGTCGTCGTCGTCGTCGTCGTCGTCGTCGTCGTCGTCGTCGTCGTCGTCGTCGTCTTCTTCTACATTTTTACATTTTACATATTTACATGTTACATTTTAACATTTTTTATGATCAAGTCTTTCCCTTGCAACTGACCTGGTAGCATCGTCTAGTATGAGGATGGATGGGATTTTCAGTAGAGCGCGGGCGATAGCTATCCTCTGTTTCTGGCCCCCAGACACGGTAACTCCTCTCTCCCCCAGAATGGTACTGTAGCCATCAGGGAACTGTCGGATAAAACTGTCAGCATTGGCCAGCCCAGCAGCCTCGTACACCTGTGACAAAGATTAATTAAATTAGTAATACCAAACTAGTGACGGGTAATACAAACAAAGTAACATAGAATCAAACCAGCTACCTTCTGATTACAGCAGTACTATAATCACTCAACCACCAAGCTGACATAAAAACTTTTACTCATACCAGTACTCATAACGTTTTTAATATGTTACATTTTAACAAGTTACCTTTAAGCATGTTACATTTTAAAAGGTTACAATTTTACATGTTACATTTTTACATGTTACATTTTAAAATGTTACATTTTAACACCGTACATTTTAACATGTTACATTTTAACTTCTTATATTTCCACATGTTACATTTTTACATGTTACATTTTAACATGTTTTACGATCAAGTCATTCCCTTGCAACTGACCTGGTAGCCTCGTCTAGTATGAGGATGGATGGGATTTTCAGTAGAGCGCGGGCGATAGCTATCCTCTGTTTCTGGCCCCCAGACACGGTAACTCCTCTCTCCCCCAGAATGGTACTGTAGCCATCAGGGAACTGTCGGATAAAACTGTCAGCATTGGCCAGCCCAGCAGCCTCGTACACCTGTGACAAAGATTAATTAAATTAGTAATACCAAACTAGTGACGGGTAATACAAACAAAGTAACATAGAATCAAACCAGCTACCTTCTGATTACAGCAGTACTATAATCACTCAACCACCAAGCTGACATAAAAACTTTTACTCATACCAGTACTCATAACGTTTTTAATATGTTACATTTTAACAAGTTACCTTTAAGCATGTTACATTTTAAAAGGTTACAATTTTACATGTTACATTTTTACATGTTACATTTTAATATGTTACATTTTAACACGTTACATTTAAGCATGTATTTAAGCATGTTACATTTTAAAATGTTACATTTTAACACGTTACATTTTAACATGTTACATTTTAACTTCTTATATTTCCACATGTTACATTTTTACATGTTACATTTTAACATGTTTTACGATCAAGTCATTCCCTTGCAACTGACCTGGTAGCCTCGTCTAGTATGAGGATGGATGGGATTTTCAGTAGAGCGCGGGCGATAGCTATCCTCTGTTTCTGGCCCCCAGACACGGTAACTCCTCTCTCCCCCAGAATGGTACTGTAGCCATCAGGGAACTGTCGGATAAAACTGTCAGCATTGGCCAGCCCAGCAGCCTCGTACACCTGTGACAAAGATTAATTAAATTAGTAATACCAAACTAGTGACGGGTAATACAAACAAAGTAACATAGAATCAAACCAGCTACCTTCTGATTACAGCAGTACTATAATCACTCAACCACCAAGCTGACATAAAAACTTTTACTCATACCAGTACTCATAACGTTTTTAATGTGTTACATTTTAACAAGTTACCTTTAAGCATGTTACATTTTAAAAGGTTACAATTTTACATGTTACATTTTTACATGTTACATTTTAATATGTTACATTTTAACACGTTACATTTAAGCATGTTACATTTTAAAATGTTACATTTTAACACGTTACATTTTAACATGTTACATTTTAACTTCTTATATTTCCACATGTTACATTTTTACATGTTACATTTTAACATGTTTTACGATCAAGTCATTCCCTTGCAACTGACCTGGTAGCCTCGTCTAGTATGAGGATGGATGGGATTTTCAGTAGAGCGCGGGCGATAGCTATCCTCTGTTTCTGGCCCCCAGACACGGTAACTCCTCTCTCCCCCAGAATGGTACTGTAGCCATCAGGGAACTGTCGGATAAAACTGTCAGCATTGGCCAGCCCAGCAGCCTCGTACACCTGTGACAAAGATTAATTAAATTAGTAATACCAAACTAGTGACGGGTAATACAAACAAAGTAACATAGAATCAAACCAGCTACCTTCTGATTACAGCAGTACTATAATCACTCAACCACCAAGCTGACATAAAAACTTTTACTCATACCAGTACTCATAACGTTTTTAATGTGTTACATTTTAACAAGTTACCTTTAAGCATGTTACATTTTAAAAGGTTACAATTTTACATGTTACATTTTTACATGTTACATTTTAATATGTTACATTTTAACACGTTACATTTAAGCATGTTACATTTTAAAATGTTACATTTTAACACCGTACATTTTAACATGTTACATTTTAACTTCTTATATTTCCACATGTTACATTTTTACATGTTACATTTTAACATGTTTTACGATCAAGTCATTCCCTTGCAACTGACCTGGTAGCCTCGTCTAGTATGAGGATGGATGGGATTTTCAGTAGAGCGCTAAGAGCGCTTGTAGCGGCGATAGCTATCCTCTGTTTCTGGCCCCCAGACACGGTAACTCCTCTCTCCCCCAGAATGGTACTGTAGCCATCAGGGAACTGTCGGATAAAACTGTCAGCATTGGCCAGCCCAGCAGCCTCGTACACCTGTGACAAAGATTAATTAAATTAGTAATACCAAACTAGTGACGGGTAATACAAACAAAGTAACATAGAATCAAACCAGCTACCTTCTGATTACAAGGCGAGTACAGCAGTACTATAATCACTCAACCACCAAGCTGACATAAAAACCGTCGTCGTCGTCGTCGTCGTCGTCGTCGTCGTCGTCGTCGTCGTCGTCGTCGTCGTCGTCGTCGTCGTCGTCGTCGTCGTCGTCGTCGTCGTCGTCGTCGTCGTCGTCGTCGTCGTCGTCGTCGTCGTCGTCGTCGTCGTCGTCGTCGTCGTCGTCGTCGTCGTCGTCGTCGTCGTCGTCGTCGTCGTCGTCGTCGTCGTCGTCGTCGTCGTCGTCGTCGTCGTCGTCGTCGTCGTCGTCGTCGTCGTCGTCGTCGTCGTCGTCGTCGTCGTCGTCGTCGTCGTCGTCGTCGTCGTCGTCGTCGTCGTCGTCGTCGTCGTCGTCGTCGTCGTCGTCGTCGTCGTCGTCGTCGTCGTCGTCGTCGTCGTCGTCGTCGTCGTCGTCGTCGTCGTCGTCGTCGTCGTCGTCGTCGTCGTCGTCGTCGTCGTCGTCGTCGTCGTCGTCGTCGTCGTCGTCGTCGTCGTCGTCGTCGTCGTCGTCGTCGTCGTCGTCGTCGTCGTCGTCGTCGTCGTCGTCGTCGTCGTCGTCGTCGTCGTCGTCGTCGTCGTCGTCGTCGTCGTCGTCGTCGTCGTCGTCGTCGTCGTCGTCGTCGTCGTCGTCGTCGTCGTCGTCGTCGTCGTCGTCGTCGTCGTCGTCGTCGTCGTCGTCGTCGTCGTCGTCGTCGTCGTCGTCGTCGTCGTCGTCGTCGTCGTCGTCGTCGTCGTCGTCGTCGTCGTCGTCGTCGTCGTCGTCGTCGTCGTCGTCGTCGTCGTCGTCGTCGTCGTCGTCGTCGTCGTCGTCGTCGTCGTCGTCGTCGTCGTCGTCGTCGTCGTCGTCGTCGTCGTCGTCGTCGTCGTCTTCTTCTACATTTTTACATTTTACATATTTACATGTTACATTTTAACATTTTTTATGATCAAGTCTTTCCCTTGCAACTGACCTGGTAGCATCGTCTAGTATGAGGATGGATGGGATTTTCAGTAGAGCGCGGGCGATAGCTATCCTCTGTTTCTGGCCCCCAGACACGGTAACTCCTCTCTCCCCCAGAATGGTACTGTAGCCATCAGGGAACTGTCGGATAAAACTGTCAGCATTGGCCAGCCCAGCAGCCTCGTACACCTGTGACAAAGATTAATTAAATTAGTAATACCAAACTAGTGACGGGTAATACAAACAAAGTAACATAGAATCAAACCAGCTACCTTCTGATTACAGCAGTACTATAATCACTCAACCACCAAGCTGACATAAAAACTTTTACTCATACCAGTACTCATAACGTTTTTAATATGTTACATTTTAACAAGTTACCTTTAAGCATGTTACATTTTAAAAGGTTACAATTTTACATGTTACATTTTTACATGTTACATTTTAAAATGTTACATTTTAACACCGTACATTTTAACATGTTACATTTTAACTTCTTATATTTCCACATGTTACATTTTTACATGTTACATTTTAACATGTTTTACGATCAAGTCATTCCCTTGCAACTGACCTGGTAGCCTCGTCTAGTATGAGGATGGATGGGATTTTCAGTAGAGCGCGGGCGATAGCTATCCTCTGTTTCTGGCCCCCAGACACGGTAACTCCTCTCTCCCCCAGAATGGTACTGTAGCCATCAGGGAACTGTCGGATAAAACTGTCAGCATTGGCCAGCCCAGCAGCCTCGTACACCTGTGACAAAGATTAATTAAATTAGTAATACCAAACTAGTGACGGGTAATACAAACAAAGTAACATAGAATCAAACCAGCTACCTTCTGATTACAGCAGTACTATAATCACTCAACCACCAAGCTGACATAAAAACTTTTACTCATACCAGTACTCATAACGTTTTTAATATGTTACATTTTAACAAGTTACCTTTAAGCATGTTACATTTTAAAAGGTTACAATTTTACATGTTACATTTTTACATGTTACATTTTAATATGTTACATTTTAACACGTTACATTTAAGCATGTTACATTTTAAAATGTTACATTTTAACACGTTACATTTTAACATGTTACATTTTAACTTCTTATATTTCCACATGTTACATTTTTACATGTTACATTTTAACATGTTTTACGATCAAGTCATTCCCTTGCAACTGACCTGGTAGCCTCGTCTAGTATGAGGATGGATGGGATTTTCAGTAGAGCGCGGGCGATAGCTATCCTCTGTTTCTGGCCCCCAGACACGGTAACTCCTCTCTCCCCCAGAATGGTACTGTAGCCATCAGGGAACTGTCGGATAAAACTGTCAGCATTGGCCAGCCCAGCAGCCTCGTACACCTGTGACAAAGATTAATTAAATTAGTAATACCAAACTAGTGACGGGTAATACAAACAAAGTAACATAGAATCAAACCAGCTACCTTCTGATTACAGCAGTACTATAATCACTCAACCACCAAGCTGACATAAAAACTTTTACTCATACCAGTACTCATAACGTTTTTAATGTGTTACATTTTAACAAGTTACCTTTAAGCATGTTACATTTTAAAAGGTTACAATTTTACATGTTACATTTTTACATGTTACATTTTAATATGTTACATTTTAACACGTTACATTTAAGCATGTTACATTTTAAAATGTTACATTTTAACACGTTACATTTTAACATGTTACATTTTAACTTCTTATATTTCCACATGTTACATTTTTACATGTTACATTTTAACATGTTTTACGATCAAGTCATTCCCTTGCAACTGACCTGGTAGCCTCGTCTAGTATGAGGATGGATGGGATTTTCAGTAGAGCGCGGGCGATAGCTATCCTCTGTTTCTGGCCCCCAGACACGGTAACTCCTCTCTCCCCCAGAATGGTACTGTAGCCATCAGGGAACTGTCGGATAAAACTGTCAGCATTGGCCAGCCCAGCAGCCTCGTACACCTGTGACAAAGATTAATTAAATTAGTAATACCAAACTAGTGACGGGTAATACAAACAAAGTAACATAGAATCAAACCAGCTACCTTCTGATTACAGCAGTACTATAATCACTCAACCACCAAGCTGACATAAAAACTTTTACTCATACCAGTACTCATAACGTTTTTAATGTGTTACATTTTAACAAGTTACCTTTAAGCATGTTACATTTTAAAAGGTTACAATTTTACATGTTACATTTTTACATGTTACATTTTAATATGTTACATTTTAACACGTTACATTTAAGCATGTTACATTTTAAAATGTTACATTTTAACACCGTACATTTTAACATGTTACATTTTAACTTCTTATATTTCCACATGTTACATTTTTACATGTTACATTTTAACATGTTTTACGATCAAGTCATTCCCTTGCAACTGACCTGGTAGCCTCGTCTAGTATGAGGATGGATGGGATTTTCAGTAGAGCGCTAAGAGCGCTTGTAGCGGCGATAGCTATCCTCTGTTTCTGGCCCCCAGACACGGTAACTCCTCTCTCCCCCAGAATGGTACTGTAGCCATCAGGGAACTGTCGGATAAAACTGTCAGCATTGGCCAGCCCAGCAGCCTCGTACACCTGTGACAAAGATTAATTAAATTAGTAATACCAAACTAGTGACGGGTAATACAAACAAAGTAACATAGAATCAAACCAGCTACCTTCTGATTACAAGGCGAGTACAGCAGTACTATAATCACTCAACCACCAAGCTGACATAAAAACCGTCGTCGTCGTCGTCGTCGTCGTCGTCGTCGTCGTCGTCGTCGTCGTCGTCGTCGTCGTCGTCGTCGTCGTCGTCGTCGTCGTCGTCGTCGTCGTCGTCGTCGTCGTCGTCGTCGTCGTCGTCGTCGTCGTCGTCGTCGTCGTCGTCGTCGTCGTCGTCGTCGTCGTCGTCGTCGTCGTCGTCGTCGTCGTCGTCGTCGTCGTCGTCGTCGTCGTCGTCGTCGTCGTCGTCGTCGTCGTCGTCGTCGTCGTCGTCGTCGTCGTCGTCGTCGTCGTCGTCGTCGTCGTCGTCGTCGTCGTCTTCTTCTACATTTTTACATTTTACATATTTACATGTTACATTTTAACATTTTTTATGATCAAGTCTTTCCCTTGCAACTGACCTGGTAGCATCGTCTAGTATGAGGATGGATGGGATTTTCAGTAGAGCGCGGGCGATAGCTATCCTCTGTTTCTGGCCCCCAGACACGGTAACTCCTCTCTCCCCCAGAATGGTACTGTAGCCATCAGGGAACTGTCGGATAAAACTGTCAGCATTGGCCAGCCCAGCAGCCTCGTACACCTGTGACAAAGATTAATTAAATTAGTAATACCAAACTAGTGACGGGTAATACAAACAAAGTAACATAGAATCAAACCAGCTACCTTCTGATTACAGCAGTACTATAATCACTCAACCACCAAGCTGACATAAAAACTTTTACTCATACCAGTACTCATAACGTTTTTAATATGTTACATTTTAACAAGTTACCTTTAAGTATGTTACATTTTAAAAGGTTACAATTTTACATGTTACATTTTTACATGTTACATTTTAAAATGTTACATTTTAACACCGTACATTTTAACATGTTACATTTTAACTTCTTATATTTCCACATGTTACATTTTTACATGTTACATTTTAACATGTTTTACGATCAAGTCATTCCCTTGCAACTGACCTGGTAGCCTCGTCTAGTATGAGGATGGATGGGATTTTCAGTAGAGCGCGGGCGATAGCTATCCTCTGTTTCTGGCCCCCAGACACGGTAACTCCTCTCTCCCCCAGAATGGTACTGTAGCCATCAGGGAACTGTCGGATAAAACTGTCAGCATTGGCCAGCCCAGCAGCCTCGTACACCTGTGACAAAGATTAATTAAATTAGTAATACCAAACTAGTGACGGGTAATACAAACAAAGTAACATAGAATCAAACCAGCTACCTTCTGATTACAGCAGTACTATAATCACTCAACCACCAAGCTGACATAAAAACTTTTACTCATACCAGTACTCATAACGTTTTTAATATGTTACATTTTAACAAGTTACCTTTAAGCATGTTACATTTTAAAAGGTTACAATTTTACATGTTACATTTTTACATGTTACATTTTAATATGTTACATTTTAACACGTTACATTTAAGCATGTTACATTTTAAAATGTTACATTTTAACACGTTACATTTTAACATGTTACATTTTAACTTCTTATATTTCCACATGTTACATTTTTACATGTTACATTTTAACATGTTTTACGATCAAGTCATTCCCTTGCAACTGACCTGGTAGCCTCGTCTAGTATGAGGATGGATGGGATTTTCAGTAGAGCGCGGGCGATAGCTATCCTCTGTTTCTGGCCCCCAGACACGGTAACTCCTCTCTCCCCCAGAATGGTACTGTAGCCATCAGGGAACTGTCGGATAAAACTGTCAGCATTGGCCAGCCCAGCAGCCTCGTACACCTGTGACAAAGATTAATTAAATTAGTAATACCAAACTAGTGACGGGTAATACAAACAAAGTAACATAGAATCAAACCAGCTACCTTCTGATTACAGCAGTACTATAATCACTCAACCACCAAGCTGACATAAAAACTTTTACTCATACCAGTACTCATAACGTTTTTAATGTGTTACATTTTAACAAGTTACCTTTAAGCATGTTACATTTTAAAAGGTTACAATTTTACATGTTACATTTTTACATGTTACATTTTAATATGTTACATTTTAACACGTTACATTTAAGCATGTTACATTTTAAAATGTTACATTTTAACACGTTACATTTTAACATGTTACATTTTAACTTCTTATATTTCCACATGTTACATTTTTACATGTTACATTTTAACATGTTTTACGATCAAGTCATTCCCTTGCAACTGACCTGGTAGCCTCGTCTAGTATGAGGATGGATGGGATTTTCAGTAGAGCGCGGGCGATAGCTATCCTCTGTTTCTGGCCCCCAGACACGGTAACTCCTCTCTCCCCCAGAATGGTACTGTAGCCATCAGGGAACTGTCGGATAAAACTGTCAGCATTGGCCAGCCCAGCAGCCTCGTACACCTGTGACAAAGATTAATTAAATTAGTAATACCAAACTAGTGACGGGTAATACAAACAAAGTAACATAGAATCAAACCAGCTACCTTCTGATTACAGCAGTACTATAATCACTCAACCACCAAGCTGACATAAAAACTTTTACTCATACCAGTACTCATAACGTTTTTAATGTGTTACATTTTAACAAGTTACCTTTAAGCATGTTACATTTTAAAAGGTTACAATTTTACATGTTACATTTTTACATGTTACATTTTAATATGTTACATTTTAACACGTTACATTTAAGCATGTTACATTTTAAAATGTTACATTTTAACACCGTACATTTTAACATGTTACATTTTAACTTCTTATATTTCCACATGTTACATTTTTACATGTTACATTTTAACATGTTTTACGATCAAGTCATTCCCTTGCAACTGACCTGGTAGCCTCGTCTAGTATGAGGATGGATGGGATTTTCAGTAGAGCGCTAAGAGCGCTTGTAGCGGCGATAGCTATCCTCTGTTTCTGGCCCCCAGACACGGTAACTCCTCTCTCCCCCAGAATGGTACTGTAGCCATCAGGGAACTGTCGGATAAAACTGTCAGCATTGGCCAGCCCAGCAGCCTCGTACACCTGTGACAAAGATTAATTAAATTAGTAATACCAAACTAGTGACGGGTAATACAAACAAAGTAACATAGAATCAAACCAGCTACCTTCTGATTACAAGGCGAGTACAGCAGTACTATAATCACTCAACCACCAAGCTGACATAAAAACCGTCGTCGTCGTCGTCGTCGTCGTCGTCGTCGTCGTCGTCGTCGTCGTCGTCGTCGTCGTCGTCGTCGTCGTCGTCGTCGTCGTCGTCGTCGTCGTCGTCGTCGTCGTCGTCGTCGTCGTCGTCGTCGTCGTCGTCGTCGTCGTCGTCGTCGTCGTCGTCGTCGTCGTCGTCGTCGTCGTCGTCGTCGTCGTCGTCGTCGTCGTCGTCGTCGTCGTCGTCGTCGTCGTCGTCGTCGTCGTCGTCGTCGTCGTCGTCGTCGTCGTCGTCGTCGTCGTCGTCGTCGTCGTCGTCGTCGTCGTCGTCGTCGTCGTCGTCGTCGTCGTCGTCGTCGTCGTCGTCGTCGTCGTCGTCGTCGTCGTCGTCGTCGTCGTCGTCGTCGTCGTCGTCGTCGTCGTCGTCGTCGTCGTCGTCGTCGTCGTCGTCGTCGTCGTCGTCGTCGTCGTCGTCGTCGTCGTCGTCGTCGTCGTCGTCGTCGTCGTCGTCGTCGTCGTCGTCGTCGTCGTCGTCGTCGTCGTCGTCGTCTTCTACATTTTTACATTTTACATATTTACATGTTACATTTTAACATTTTTTATGATCAAGTCTTTCCCTTGCAACTGACCTGGTAGCATCGTCTAGTATGAGGATGGATGGGATTTTCAGTAGAGCGCGGGCGATAGCTATCCTCTGTTTCTGGCCCCCAGACACGGTAACTCCTCTCTCCCCCAGAATGGTACTGTAGCCATCAGGGAACTGTCGGATAAAACTGTCAGCATTGGCCAGCCCAGCAGCCTCGTACACCTGTGACAAAGATTAATTAAATTAGTAATACCAAACTAGTGACGGGTAATACAAACAAAGTAACAGAATCAAACCAGCTACCTTCTGATTACAGCAGTACTATAATCACTCAACCACCAAGCTGACATAAAAACTTTTACTCATACTAGTACTCATAACGTTTTTAATATGTTACATTTTAACAAGTTACCTTTAAGCATGTTACATTTTAAAAGGTTACAATTTTATATGTTACATTTTTACATGTTACATTTTAAAATGTTACATTTTAACACGTTACATTTTAACATGTTACATTTTAACTTCTTATATTTCCACATGTTACATTTTTACATGTTACATTTTAACATGTTTTACGATCAAGTCATTCCCTTGCAACTGACCTGGTAGCCTCGTCTAGTATGAGGATGGATGGGATTTTCAGTAGAGCGCGGGCGATAGCTATCCTCTGTTTCTGGCCCCCAGACACGGTAACTCCTCTCTCCCCCAGAATGGTACTGTAGCCATCAGGGAACTGTCGGATAAAACTGTCAGCATTGGCCAGCCCAGCAGCCTCGTACACCTGTGACAAAGATTAATTAAATTAGTAATACCAAACTAGTGACGGGTAATACAAACAAAGTAACATAGAATCAAACCAGCTACCTTCTGATTACAGCAGTACTATAATCACTCAACCACCAAGCTGACATAAAAACTTTTACTCATACCAGTACTCATAACGTTTTTAATATGTTACATTTTAACAAGTTACCTTTAAGTATGTTACATTTTAAAAGGTTACAATTTTACATGTTACATTTTTACATGTTACATTTTAAAATGTTACATTTTAACACCGTACATTTTAACATGTTACATTTTAACTTCTTATATTTCCACATGTTACATTTTTACATGTTACATTTTAACATGTTTTACGATCAAGTCATTCCCTTGCAACTGACCTGGTAGCCTCGTCTAGTATGAGGATGGATGGGATTTTCAGTAGAGCGCGGGCGATAGCTATCCTCTGTTTCTGGCCCCCAGACACGGTAACTCCTCTCTCCCCCAGAATGGTACTGTAGCCATCAGGGAACTGTCGGATAAAACTGTCAGCATTGGCCAGCCCAGCAGCCTCGTACACCTGTGACAAAGATTAATTAAATTAGTAATACCAAACTAGTGACGGGTAATACAAACAAAGTAACATAGAATCAAACCAGCTACCTTCTGATTACAGCAGTACTATAATCACTCAACCACCAAGCTGACATAAAAACTTTTACTCATACCAGTACTCATAACGTTTTTAATATGTTACATTTTAACAAGTTACCTTTAAGCATGTTACATTTTAAAAGGTTACAATTTTACATGTTACATTTTTACATGTTACATTTTAATATGTTACATTTTAACACGTTACATTTAAGCATGTTACATTTTAAAATGTTACATTTTAACACGTTACATTTTAACATGTTACATTTTAACTTCTTATATTTCCACATGTTACATTTTTACATGTTACATTTTAACATGTTTTACGATCAAGTCATTCCCTTGCAACTGACCTGGTAGCCTCGTCTAGTATGAGGATGGATGGGATTTTCAGTAGAGCGCGGGCGATAGCTATCCTCTGTTTCTGGCCCCCAGACACGGTAACTCCTCTCTCCCCCAGAATGGTACTGTAGCCATCAGGGAACTGTCGGATAAAACTGTCAGCATTGGCCAGCCCAGCAGCCTCGTACACCTGTGACAAAGATTAATTAAATTAGTAATACCAAACTAGTGACGGGTAATACAAACAAAGTAACATAGAATCAAACCAGCTACCTTCTGATTACAGCAGTACTATAATCACTCAACCACCAAGCTGACATAAAAACTTTTACTCATACCAGTACTCATAACGTTTTTAATGTGTTACATTTTAACAAGTTACCTTTAAGCATGTTACATTTTAAAAGGTTACAATTTTACATGTTACATTTTTACATGTTACATTTTAATATGTTACATTTTAACACGTTACATTTAAGCATGTTACATTTTAAAATGTTACATTTTAACACGTTACATTTTAACATGTTACATTTTAACTTCTTATATTTCCACATGTTACATTTTTACATGTTACATTTTAACATGTTTTACGATCAAGTCATTCCCTTGCAACTGACCTGGTAGCCTCGTCTAGTATGAGGATGGATGGGATTTTCAGTAGAGCGCGGGCGATAGCTATCCTCTGTTTCTGGCCCCCAGACACGGTAACTCCTCTCTCCCCCAGAATGGTACTGTAGCCATCAGGGAACTGTCGGATAAAACTGTCAGCATTGGCCAGCCCAGCAGCCTCGTACACCTGTGACAAAGATTAATTAAATTAGTAATACCAAACTAGTGACGGGTAATACAAACAAAGTAACATAGAATCAAACCAGCTACCTTCTGATTA
>NW_026542601.1:105104121-105243934 GCF_028750875.1 Macrosteles quadrilineatus
ACCTGTTGCTGTAGAAATGCCTAATGAAGATTAATTGTAAACTTAAATTTAAAAATTTCAAACACCAACAACAAGTCCCGTACATTGTATATGCTGATTTTGAAAGTATATTAATACAAAAAAGTCCATGTAATAATTGCAATTCTTTTACCTGTAAAAATCCCAATGAATGTTGTATTAACTGTTTCCGAGTCAACTGTAAAAATTTGAATCAATGCTGTTTGAACTGTAAAAGACCGAATTGTAAGAACTCCCACACCTGCAAAACTAAACATGCTACGCAAATCAATCTACCTCTTCAACTGTTGCTATCAAAAGCACTACCCATCAAGTTTTTGTTATTATGTTGTTTCAAGTAATGGTGAAAAATCAGAACCAGTCCTTTTTCGCGGAGAAAATGCTGTGAAGGTATTTTGCCAAAAGATCAGAGATGAAGCTCTTAAAGTGTACGAGACGTACAAAAATAAGTTGCCTATGGAGTTAACGGATGAAGAAGTGGACATGTTTGAACGTTCATCTTGCTGTCACATATGTGAAGAACAGTTTACTGCTGATAATTTAAGGGTTAGAGATCACGACCCTAATACAGGGAAATTTAGAGGTGCAAGTCATTCAAATTGTAACTTGTCATATCAAAATCCACACTTTTTGCCCGTAGTCTTGCACAATATGTCAAATTATGACCTCCATTTTATTATTAAAAGTCTCGATTATGATGAAATGGAAATAAAGGTAATCCCTAATACAGAAGAACGGTATATCTCTTTATCAAAGAAAGTTGCTGCTAGATTTGAAATTCGTTTTCTTGATTCGTACAAATTTATGTCTAGAAGTCTTGATGAACTAGTCAAAAATCTTGACAAAAATCAATTCAATGAAACACTTTCTTATTTCGGTTATGATAAACTTAATATTGTTACAAAAAAAGGCTGTTTTCCCTACGAATACATAGATGGCTGGGAAAAATTTAATGAGACTAGCTTGCCTTCTATTGATCAGTTTTACAGCTCTCTAAATAAGTCAGAAGTTGCTGTAGAAGATTATAATAGGGCTGTTGAGGTTTGGAACAAATTTAACTGTCAAACCTTAGGAGAATTTTCTGATATCTACCTTAAGACTGATGTGTTACTATTAAGCGATGTATTTGAAAATTTCCGAAAAGTTTGTAAATCCAATTATGGTTTGGACCCAGGTTGGTATTTCACAGCTCCTGGCCTTTCGTTCGACGCGTGTCTTAAATTGACTAAAGTTGAAATCGATTTGTTAACAAGCTATGAACAGTACATGTTCATAGAAGCTGGTATTCGTGGTGGTATTTCTATGTGCACTAAACGTTACTGCGAGGCATCAAATAAGTATTTAGTTTCAGAAACAAATCTTGACTCGGAATCACAACCTGGTGTCAAACCTATGGATCAGGGACTCTGGACAGTTGATAATTCAAACTTTATATTATTCCTAGATATAAATAACCTTTATGGGGCTGCAATGGGAGAAAGTTTACCGTTAAAGGACTTTAAATGGTTAACCCCTGTTGAAATTGATGAAGTAAAAAATAAAATTAATGATATTGGTGAAAATGATGAAGTAGGGTTTATACTTGAGGTAGATCTAGATTATCCGGCACATCTACATGAACAACACAACGACTTACCATTTTGCGCCCAAAGAAAAGTACCACCAGGTAGTAAACATTCAAAATTGTTAACAACTTTAGAACCTAAACGTAATTACATAATTCACAGCCAAGCGTTAAAACAGGCCGTAGAGCATGGATTGGTTTTGGTTAAAATCCATAGAGGTATGAAATTTGTTCAGTCTAAGTGGTTGTATGGATACATCGAAAAAAACACAACATTTAGAAAAAATGCGCAAAATGAGTTTGAAAAGGAGTTTTTCAAACTCATGAACAATTCGGTTTATGGCAAATGTATGGAAAACGTAAGAAACAGAATGAATATGGAAATAGTTTGTAGCACTAAAAGGCTCGATAAGCTTATTGCTAAGCCTAATTTTCGTGATAGAACTATATTTACAGAAAAACTGATAGCAGTTCATCTAAATAAAACTAAAGTAAATTTTAACAAACCCATTGCAGTAGGTATGGCTATTCTTGAACTAAGCAAAATCGTAATGTATAGATATTTTTATGATATTTTTCCTCGTGTATTTGGTCAAGGAAATGTAGAACTATTATATACAGATACGGATAGTTACCTTATAAATGTAAACTCAGTTGACGTATATGAGCAAATCAAGGAGAATATACATTACTTTGACACTAGTGAGTACCCAATAACACACGCTTGTTTCTCTCTCGATAATAAGAAAAGACTTGGTGTTATGAAAGATGAAACTTTATCAGTTCCCCTAAAGAAATTCATTGGTCTTAGGACAAAGCTATATACTACTCTTAGTAAGAATTATGATTGTAAGAAACGTGCTAAGGGTGTAAAGAAAAGTGTTGTTAAAAATGAAATAACTTTTCAGGACTACGAGAGAGCTTTGTTTTGTAATCAAAACCAGTACAAAGAAATGAATATAATTAGGAGTAGGAAACATGATGTATACACAACGAAAGTACGAAAACTAGCGTTATCGTCTCATGATGATAAAAGATTTGTATTAAATGATAATATCCATACCATGGCATATGGCCATTACAAACTAATTGAGAATAAAAAAAGGAAAATTGATTTACACAAAGAACTGATTGCAAAAAAAGCTAAAATGACCAATGATTCTTGTTAAGCTCAAATTATTTGTTAGATTTGTATGTAAGTTAATTTAGTTTTTTACTTTTCAGATAATGTTTTTTTGGAAACTGTACCGGTCAGGTACGAACAACTTTCTGTTGACGAGGGCTTCCTTAATATGCCTGAATACGAGAACATGGGTCGGGTTGCTATACCTCTGCACGCATTTTTCCCTTCCTGTATTTACACTATAACCTTAAATCCTGGAGAAAGAAAAACCATATCTGCGGGTATAAAAATTAGAATACCTGAAGGTTATGAAGGACAAATTCGACCGGTAGCATGGCAAGCGGAAACTTTCGGGGTGACAGTTTTAGACTCTCCAGCGTCTATTGACTCCAACCATACAGACGTAGTCAGGGTTAACCTAATAAATCATGGAAACGAGCCGTTCAGCATTAATTACTGTAGTCACATCGCAGATCTTGTCCTAATAAAGGTTGCTAGGGTGTGTTGGGTCTTAAACGGTGGTTCCGAAGATCACGATGATCCGGACTGTAAATTAGAGGAAATAATTGTTGACAATCATGTGTCTGTCATTGTAAGAAGGGACATTATCTAGTTACAAATAAATCAAGTAATTTGAGCTTTACAGTAAATTTATGTAAATAGTGGAATAATAGAAAGTATTATGACTGTAATGAAAAAAACTGTAAACTTAACTTATCTATTTAGTTTGATTGTTTATGTTTTTAATTACTGTAACCATTGAATCTTCAAATTAATACATAGATTTTTTTTCATAATTTTGTAAGTGTAACAATTATATTTGACATTTGTTATGTATATTTGTAATTTTGATATGTTTGTAAATAAATATAAATTATTTTGACATACAATCTGTGTTCAGTGTTATTTATTACCTACCTTGTTTCAGATTAATTTATCTCCCTTTCATTTATCTGATATAAATATATATTTATACACAATTAAATATTACGTCATGAATAAAAACATAGTTATATCAATCAAAATAAGAGAATAGCATCATTTGATGTTTGACTTTCAAGACGATGAAACCAAGTATCGACAAGTTTGGAGGTTATATAGGTTTTACTTCCAAAGAAAACGTTGTAGTAGGACCTTCAGGAATAGGTTTCAAGCTAACTGATAAACAAAATTTTAATATTGAAAACAAAAGGTTAACAAACGTAGGGGAAGCTGTCGATTCTAGTGATGCCGTTACTTTAAATTATATTTCATCAAAATGTCTATTGTTAGAGGATAAACAAGTTAATTTAAGAAAGAGAAAAATTGTTAATGTCAATGATCCTGAATCAGACATGGATGTTGTTAATAAGAGGTACTTTCAAAATAGTATGGACAAAGAACTACGAGATACTATTAAGTTTGATAGAAAGAAATTTATTATTGATTGCGAAAATCATAATATTAAAAATATATCAAACCCTGTAGATGGAAAAGATGCAATATCTCTCGATTATTTCAAAAGCAATACTTTAATGTATGAAAATGGCAATTTTAATGCTAAAAGAATGAGAATTAACAATATTGGAGATCCTACCGAGTTAACGGATGTAGTTTCTAAACAATACATCGAAAATTATGTTAATTCACAGATTAATTTAAAATGTGTGACTTTTGGTATCAATGATGAAATTAATATGAAGAATAAACGATTGAGCTTTTTTAAAATTGAAAAAGATCCAACCGATGACTCTGATGCAATAAATAAACTTTATCTAGATAAAGAATTAGTTAGGGTAAATCAAATAATTAGCAAGACGGTGGAATCCTTCATTAAACCAGAAAAAGGAGAATTAAACTTTAAAAAGTTTATAATTAATATAAATGAAGCCATAAATAATTATTCTCCCATTACTTTAGGTCAGGCAAGAACACTCATGCAGAAGTATTTATACATTGATGACAAAAGTGAAGTAAATATCAATAATTCAATAATAACAAATGTCAAAAAGCCAATTGAAAGACATGATGTTGCAAACAAAGAATATGTAGATGAAACAGTACGAAGCAACAATACAACTTTAGTTGAAGTGGTACTGAGGGAAATGATAAAGGATTATATTAAACCTGATATGAATGGTGTCATAGATTTAAAAAAGTATAATATTCAATTGGTTGTCAAAGCGAGCGAGAATGAAAATTCACCTGTGACTCGTAAACAATTAGATGCTTTCAAAAACAGGATAAACTCTGATATGTCACGTATTGATGAAAAGCTTAAGGTTTTTTATCCAGCTTCTTCGTTGACTGCAAGGTCCCGAAATAGAGAAGGTAAGCCCATATCAGATGTCATGAGTGCAATGATAAATGACTTAGCTTATCTTAGGTCTGAAATAAAAACCTTGAAAGAAAGTAAATCAACAGAAGATGATGATAAAGACGACTTTTGGGATAGGGTAGGTAAGTTGAATAGCAAGTAGGACTGGTCATCAGTATGGTTCTGAGCTTCAAACGAGGTGGAGGTCTAATTAATAAGCTTATTGATAACCTACCTTTTGAGGCACATCTGTTGGGTGGATACCAATTTTGTGGGGCTGGTACTAAATTGGAGAAACGTCTGGCAAGGGGCGACAAAGGGATCAATCCACTTGATAGTTACTGCAAGGAACACGATATAGCATACGCTCAGAACAAGGATTTAACGAGTAGACACAAAGCTGACAGGCTGCTGGCCGATAGGGCGTGGACGAGAGTATCGGCTCCGGACGCTAAACTCGGTGAAAAGGTAAACGCTTTTTTAGTAACGAACGCTATGAAAGCAAAACTTAAACTCGGTGCTGGTATGAAGAAATCGAAGTCAGAAAGTGTTACAAAGAAAAGGCAGAAAAGGAGTCCGAAACATGACAGTAAGAATGGAAATACACAGAAGAAACACCTCAAGGATGCTATACTGGCGGCTAAAAACGAACTTAAAAAGAGTAAAAGCAAAGAACTTAAGGTATTGGTTCCTGCAGCGTTGAAAGCTGCAAGAAATGCGATGAGGGGTGGTAAAAAGGATCAAATAAAAAAACCTAGAATCATACCCATACCCAAATCTGGAGGAGCGTTACCGTTCCTGTTGCCATTATTTGCCGGACTGTCTGCCATCGGAAGTCTGGCCGGCGGAGCTACCTCAGTGTATAAAGCCATAAACGAAGTTAACAGAGCAAGAAAGGAAAATGTAAGTGACGTTAAGATTAAAACAGGAAAAGGATTGTATTTGAGACCATACAAACAAGGGATGGGTATTTTTTTAGATCAAACGCACTAACCAATCTGGATTTGGAAAGGTATGCTAAACGATTGAAAATACCTTACTTTAGAGGAGTATTCTCTAAGGATAAACTGCCTTTGCATCCATGGAATAAAGAAGCGATAATCATAAACTTAGACGATGATGATGGGCCCGGGACTCATTGGGTCGCTTTACGTAAAGATGGATCACATGCAAAGTATTACGACAGTTTTGGGAACCTCAAACCACCAATGGAAGTTATACATTATTTAAAAAACTGTATTATTTTGTATAACTATGTTAGGGATCAAAATTTTAACACTGAAATATGTGGACAGTTGTGTTTGAAATTTCTGTCTGATTGTAATTAAAATATTCTCCAATAACTATCTCAGTCATTATTTGACCATCGTACAAGCAACATGTCTCACCTATTTGTAATTTCGGGAAATAGTTCACTCTTAAGCTGTGAAATATTCCCCAAAATTGAACTAGAAAATGATCGAGATTACGTGTTAGGGTTCATCAATTTTGAAACATTTAATTCAATTCCAAATGTTGAGGAAGGGTGTAATATGTTTTATTATCTTACCGATAAAAATGAAGAGGTGGGTATAGAAATACCTACTGGATCATATGAAGTTAAAGATTTGCAAAAGTATTTACGAAAGGTTCTTGGAGATAAGAGAGGTGAAACAGAAACTGACATCGATACTAGCTTATCATACAAAAATGCGTATCCCATTAATCATGATGTACTGATAACAATTCAACCAAACAATAATACGTTAAAAAGTGAGATAAAGTGTTCCAAAGACATCGACTTCACTCCTTCAGACTCAATAGGTCCTTTATTAGGTTTCAAAAATAGAAAATTAAACAAGTTTTTCACTCATGTGTCGGATGGAACGGTAAACGTCTTAAAAGTCAATACTATAAACGTGGAGTGTAATATAATTACGTCTTCGTTTGTAAATAGTAATCCAAGTCATGTGATACATACATTCTTTCCCACTGTTCCACCAGGATTTAAAATAGTTGAAACTCCCGCCAATATAATCTATCTTCCAATCAACACAAGGACGATTGATAACATATCCCTTAAAATAACTGATCAAAATGGTAAACCTATCAATTTCCGTGAAGAAACCATCACAGTAACATTACATCTTAAACGTTTGTAATCATGCCTATGATCTTCACCCCAGTTAAGAACATACCGTATTTGAAAACCGTGAACATTTCTACACCGGACACCGTGAAGAGAGGTTCTCTTTCTAAGAGTAATAGAGACTTTTTAGTATCATTAGGCTTAAAAATTAAACATGGCTGGTAGTATATTACAAGTAAGAGAGCAAATTTACTTTGACGAATCGATAAATAAAATAGAAGTACACGCACATCAACCATATGCTAATTCTTCATTCAACAATAATGATGAAATTAGAATACCAATCCAACATCAAGATATCTATACGTATCCCTGCAACAGTACTCTCTACATCGAGGGGGTGGTTAAATCAACAAATACAAAATTCATTAATAACGGATATGCTTATTTATTTGATGAAATACGATACGAAATCGGTGGAGTTGAAATAGATAGGGTGAAAAACGTTGGAATTACAAGTACAATGAAAGGTTATCTGTCTTTTAATGATAGTGACATTAAAATGTTAACTAATGCAGGCTGGACGAGTGAAAAAGGTAGTTTATTGACTCTCAAAGAAGACAGTACAAATAAAGGTACTTTCTATTTTAATGTCTGCATTCCTCTTAAGATTTTAATTGGGTTCGCTGAGGATTATAATAAAATTATATTAAACGTTAAACAGGAACTTATACTTATAAGATCAAGAACTGACCTAAATGCTATGCTTGGTGAGGTTAAGACTGAAACAGGAGCTGCAGGTACAAGTACAAGTATCGAGCCAACGATGGACATTAACATCAAGAAAATTCAATGGAGAGTTCCCTACGTATTCCCATCAGATCAAGAAAAACTATCTTTACTCAAAGTTATTGAAAAAAATCAATCAATTTTCATCAATTTTAGAACATGGGAGCTTTATGAATATCCTTTATTACCACAATCAAATAGACAGACATGGAATGTAAAAACATCAACTCAGTTGGAAAAACCACGATATGTTGTATTAGCATTTCAAACGGACAGATCAAACAATATCAAAAAAAATGTCAGCGAATTTGATATATGTGACGTTTCAAATGTAAAACTTTATTTGAATTCAGAGTGTTACCCGTATGACGATATGAACCTTGATCAGTCCAAGAATCAGCTAGCGATTCTTTATGAAATGTATGTAAAATTTCAAGAAAACTACTATTTTAAAAAGGGCGAACCCCTATTCACATATAGTGAATTTGTAACACATGCTCCGTTAATTGTAATCGATTGTTCCAGACAAAACGAATCCATAAAATCAGGACCAGTGGATATAAGATTAGAGTTTGAATCGAAAAGTACAATCGCAGCTAAAACTACAGCATATTGTTTAATATTACACGATCGTGTCGTTGAATACAACCCGATGACAAGTTTGGTAAAAAAGTTAGTATGAGGTGAAAAAAGGAAAACAAAAGGTCAGGAACAAGGTCAAGGGTTAGTAGGTTGAGATTAAACAAGTTGTAACGTGATAATTCACAATTTTTATTCCAGTTGCTAACAAGATGTCGAACAGAACAGTCGTATGTGATATCCAAGGGTTCCGTGGACTAAAAAATGAGTTCATCGTGAAGGAAGCAGCTTTTCTCACAACTTCAGGTAGTAAAGTGCAATCGATTATTTTCAAACCACCTTTTCCATATACAGCGTTACCTGAAACACAACAAAAGGTTGCAACATGGGTTAAGCAATTCTGTCATGGAATTGACTGGAATGACGGTTACACTCCATATTTCGAAATGAAGAATATTTTTAACAGGATATTAGGATCTTACGATGTTGTATTAGTCAAAGGTATGGAAAAAAAGATTTTTATTGAAAATACTTTATCGAATAAAACTGTGTCCGTGCGGGATATGGATGAAATTTGTTGTCCAAGAATCAACGATCTGAGAAAACAGATGAGCTTTAGAAAGTGTTTTTACCATTCTCGAACGACTGATCAATGTGCAAGTGAAAATGTTAGACTGTTGTTACACTGGTATATAAACAAGGTTGAAAAGAAATCCACATTATTGGAGATCGAAGACAAAACAGTTGACAAGATTGGAGAAATTATTGATAAATTCAATACGCTTGATAAATACGGTAACAGAACTTTAGCCAATTTAAAAATACAAGAAATATCTTACCTACCGAAAGAGTATTTTGTACATCACGTGTCCCCGAGTGACCTATGGCACGTGTGGGACCTTCTCCCAGATCATAAAAAAGATAAGCTAAAGGATATAATTTACTGCTATGAACATTACAACTCCTCAGGTGCGGGTACAGATCACATCGACGGAAAACCTCAGAGAAAAGAAAATTGTGCAAGATGTACGCAATCGAATTAGAGCTTTTTATTCAAAGTAATCCACAAATCGTTCAACATTTTAACGGAATATTTCACGCTGAAGGTAGAATACCTTCATACATCAACTATCCCTCATCATATATATTCAATACTGGAGACCGATGGGTAGCCGTTTACATTGACGAATTTCATCGGGGTGAATATTTTGATAGTTTCGGTTTACCTCCACCTTACAAAATATTTCTCTTCATTCAAAATGCTACTGAAAAATGGAGTTACAATCGACATCGAATACAGAGTGAATCATCAGACTACAGTGGATACTACACTTTGATGTATCTGATCCATCGATCTTCTGGGCAAGACATTGAGGGGTTTACATCATTATTTTCAGACTGCACAGACGAGGAGAAAGATAAGCGTATCGGTGATCTGTTTTCAAAAAGCTTTAATAGTTCAAAAATTAAGTCAGTAAAACTTGCTGTAGAAAAAATGAAATCTTTATATCATAGGATGGAAAATAGAACCATGTGGAAATAAAATAGTTTTCATTTATATTTTTTCGTTTATTATTTATATTCCCTTGTGTACTACTTATAAGATTACATAAGAATTTAAGAATGCCGATCAATCTCATTTCTGCATAGAACGTGGTAAGAGAAGGTTATCTCATAATAATGAAGGTGATTAATCAAAAACAAAAATTAAACATTGAAAGTTTTGATTTAAAACCGGTTGATAATAGACGAAGACATAGTGGGCTCCTTCCAAATCAAATCAGATGTTTAATTACAGGACCATCATCTTGTGGGAAAACTGCTGTGATGTTAAGCCTAATTACAGATCCTAATGGATTAAAATTTGAAAACATATATGTTTACTCAAAGTCCTTATATCAACCAAAATACCAGTTTTTGGAAAACGTTTTAAAAAATGTAAAAGGAATTGGTTATTATAAATTCTCTGAAAATGAAGAAGTAATTCAACCTTCTGAGGCTAAGAAACACTCGGTGTTTGTGTTTGATGATATAATATGTGATAAGCAAAACAACGTAAGTGCATTTTTTAGTATGGGTCGACACAAAGACGTGGATTGTTTTTATCTTTGTCAATCTTATTCCAGAATTCCGAAGCAGTTAATTAGAGATAATGCTAATATGATAATTGTTTTTAAACAGGATAATAATAATCTTAAACATGTTTATAACAATCATATTAATCCCGACTTAACATTTACGGAATTTGTAGATATGTGTCAAATTTGTTGGAATAAAAAATTTGGATTTTTCGTAATCGATAAAGAAAGTGATCTGAACAATGGTAGATATCGCAATGGGTTCGATAAATTTTTTATAAGGTAATATTGTATGTGATACCACACAGTCTTCATCCAACTTCGAAAGGAAATGGATGTTAAAAAGGAGTTAATCAAAACAAGTAATACGGTAAGAAAAAAATATTTAGCACTGAAACGAGGTATTGTGGATGAAGAAGAAATATTCAAAAAGAAATTTAAACCTATCGTCGATCCTATTAGTGAAATAGTAAAAAATATTGAAGAGAAAAAGAAAAAAAAGAGTGACAAGAATTCATCAATTCTTGATAGTGAACAAACTCCGTCGTCATCACTTAAAGTTATGAATGAAAGCAAACCTTCACAAATTCAAACCAATGAATCATTATCAGAAGAATCGGATTCCAATAGTGAACATGATGAAAACGAAGAAAATTTTAACGATTATATCAATAAATCTATTAACGATAGTAAAAATGAAATGGATCATACGTATGGTGTATATTTAGGTGATAATGATGAATGGATGATTGGAAATAGTAAAATTAACTACGATCCATCTGATAGTTTCATTAAAATAAAAGGTCAAAAATTTAAACCAACAATTGGTTTGTTGGAACTTATGTTTAAGAAGAAACCAAATAAGACACTTATCACTAAAGATGATCTGAATTCTTTTAAAGATATATTACTGCTTACAAATGCTCATTTAGTGAGACATTCTGATGGAGAGAAGGTTCAAGCTACAAATACATTTAAATACAGAAACTATATAAAAAATATTTTTAAGAAAGGGAGTGGGTTAAAAACTCCCTATTTAAAATTGGATACTTATCCATGTGCTCCAGACTATGTGCATTATGATAATATAAATGAAATTGTGGACAGGCTGCGATTATTGAAATTATCAGAGATTTCAGGTAATACTAGTCACAATAACGAAGTTATAAATATAATATCAGAGCTCAGAGATAAAGGAGTTATAGAGTAACTAATATTATGGGTATAAAAGAAGATATTGCTAACGAGTTACATAAGTCGGTAAGAAAGAATTTTCCTCGACGAAAGGTAGTTGTGAAAGGGTTTGACGACCTTTGGCAGTGTGATTTAATTGATATGACAAAATATTACAAGGTCAATAAGGGATTCAAGTATATAATCACAGTAATTGACGTTTTTTCAAAATATGCTTGGTCAAGACCTCTCAAAACTAAAACCAGTAAAGAGGTTACTTTTGCAATGGAAAACATATTAAAACAGGGAAGGGTTCCAAAAAATTTACAATCCGATTTAGGAACAGAATTCTACAATTCCGAGTTTAAAAAGTTGATGGGTGATTATAAAATTAACCACTATTCTACCTACAGCATTTTAAAGTCGAGCGTGGCAGAAAGATTTAATCGCACGTTAAAAAATTTTATGTGGAAAAAATTTACAATTAATGGTACTTACAATTGGATCGACATACTAGACCAACTAATGGACTTCTACAATACAAAGAAACATTCGACTATAAAAATGAAGCCGTGTGACGTATCAAAGAAGAATGAAATGGAATTACTAAAGACCATTTATTCATATAAACAACCCAAACTACGAATGATACCTAAGTTTGAAATTAACGACTACGTCCGCATTAGCAAATATAAAGGGGAATTCGCCAAGGGATATACTCCGAATTATTCCACAGAAATATTTCGCATCACGCAAGTAGTTCCGACAGAACCCGTCACTTACAAGTTGGTAGATGCCGAGAACCAACCCATTGCCGGAGGATTCTATCAAGAAGAGCTAACTAAGGTTAAACATAAAGACGTTTACTTAGTCGAAAAGATTCTCAAGAAGAAGGATGATAAAGTGTTTGTAAAATGGCTTGGTTTTCCTTCGTCCAAAAACTCCTGGATTCAAAAAGATAATATTGTTTAACATGATATATAATAGACATTTTTTATACTGTAGTACTACTGCTTATTGTGAATAAATATATACTAAACTCAAAAACATTTCTTTTATTACATATATAAATTACAATTAAATATAGTAAAAATAAATTATCCTAATATACTTACCTTCGTCAGTCCCGAACCCGGTCCCGTGGCGTCGAAGCCCGAGACGATAACCGCTCGTCAACCTGAAACATGACCTACACAACCTACCTCGTATCGATATCAGTATAAAGACTTGCTTCAGATTGTAAACAAATAATTGGTATATAAATTAGACATCTTATCTGTTGTTTGACTCAAATGAATTGATGATGCACTCGCAGTTATCACTATCGCATGTTTTCTGCAACGTCACGATAAGCCACGATGCAAATCCATTAAGCGCTTATCTAAATACTATACAATCTGTAAATTGTTTAACTTATTTTAAAATACAACATATGTCAGTCCTAAGATTTTTTAAACAGATGAAACTAATATTTTATATATATATTTTTTTAATCACATGGTAGTTTTTAAAATATAAGTTTCGAACACAAATTCCCAAACAAAATATGTCACATATTTGTGGAAACAACCTCAACGTTAAATGATATACGAGCGCATGCCATAAAATCGCTTGCGATTCCACCATAATCGTTTTTAAATTAATCTATATAAACATATTATTTATCCATTATTCCTTACATCAGGCTAACAATTAAACACTCTATTTACTCCACGCATTTGGAAAACTATCTACACTCAACACTAATTGACAAAGCGACAAGCGTTTGCGAGTTAATCATCACCACCTTAAAAATCAAAATGTTAATTTAAATATTTATAATACATCTTGTCACACCTGTACCCTCCACGGTGTCAGCTCTCTCGTCCGTCCACCACGACACACCACCGACACCTTTCCCGTGTGCCAGCCTCCGCGGTGCCAGCTCTCTCAACCGTCCACCCCGACACGCCGACGGAAACTTCCGACACCGTGTGCCAGCTCTCTCACCGTGCCAGCTCTCTCACCCATGTACGTTCTCCCCGTGCCAGTTCTCTCAGCCGTTTAATAACACGGTGGTGCTAGCTCTCTCATTTTTACCCTACTAACGTTACTGTCAAACCTAATTGTATTGAATGCTTAAACCCGGGCTAACTACCTTAAAACAGTCTATTGGATAGGAGCAACCGTTGTAAATATATTTTTAGTTGTAAAGATATTATAATATTTATTTTTTCGGGACAGAAGAGATAAAACTTACTTCTTGCTGTTTACTCCTCCATAACTTATGATTTAATCAAAATAATATTTTTAATAACGGTCCAAATAGTAACTGAAAATTTTTAATTTTGCACTTCCTTATTTTTGCGGTATAATGAACAATGAAGTAGGTAGTGTATTATTGGATTTAAATATGTCAAAATCACTACACAGCTTTCGCACTGCAAACTCAGCTCTTGCAAACTCAAGATTGCTGTTTAAGTTAAGTTAGGCCGTGGTTTTAAGACCACCTTAAGAGGGTTCTACCCGGCAGCCTGAATTTCAATTCAAGATGGCGGATTATATGGATTGAAATATAGTTTGGGACTGAACATGCCTCTATTGTACAAGCTCTCAACATTCTAAAACTAATTTTTTCCAATGATTGTGTGTTTTTGTGCTCCTAAAACACATCAGAGCTTGCAATGGATGGGGGAAAATCAATTTTGAACTATGATTTAAAATTTAAAATCGCATGTAAAATAGACAAGATTTTGTAAATGCTTTGATAAACAATTACGAAGTTTCAGTTCATCCAGTACATAGTTTGGATCTTTGTGAATATTACAGTAAATTTCAGCTCGATTGAAACTTTAATGTCATGAGGTTTCTTTAGGACCATGTTTACGCGGAAAGGTGGGTGGAACCCTCTAAAAATGTGCATTTACAAAGAATAAAGCTTACATCTCTCAGGCCAAAAATCTTTGCCTAGATTTGAGAATAGTTCACATTCTACTAAAGCCATACAATGATTAATTAATTGATAGTTCTAGCTAGCTTTAAACTACTTTTTCTAATTGAAGTCTATTCATACAAAACTATTCCAATATTGTTGTGCTGTTTATACTCATTTTAGCGAAGTATTAATGGTAATAGGTGGTCACGTGATATTCGTTTACAAGAGGATCTCCCCTATTTAATCTCCCAGAATGTGTCTTTATGCGTGTAAACTAGCTGTTCTGAATTATATTCAGTTTTAATCGACTACTTGATTCCCGTACGTAGGACGGGCCAACAGCTAGTTATAACTAATATGATAATTGATTATAGTAATGTTGTAGAGTGTAAGGGTTTAATGTTAAAATATCTCCAACGTTGTTTGAAATGTATACGACACAACTTAAGAATTTGTATAAATTATACCCTTTGAAACCTATAAAACTACAAATTCCAACAGACCGATAACTTTGTACGTGTGACACAATGATTGAAGTGTCTAAAAGTTTACTTCGCGGACTTTGTTTCATCCTAGGGGACTTAACACAGCGTTTCAACCTGAAAGTAAGCATTTCTAATCCGCTTTTGTGCCTCGTTCAACTCATTGAAAAGGTTCAAATTTTCTGTCAAAATAAAAATGCTACGTACAATGGTTTAACATAATTGTAATCATTTTATAATCCCTAAAGTATAGTGAGACATTTAAGTTCAAATTCAAATGTGTTGAAGTTCGCTACAAACTTTGACATTTAAATTGTTACAAATAACAATCTCGAAATTAATGGACATTAGATGAACCTCTTTTACGACAATTCACACTTTACCATTTAGTTTAAATGTGGTCACTAAGATTTTGTATGGCTTAAATGAAATGAAATTGGTTAAACGAACAAAAAATAGTTAAAGGTTAAAGATATAACTTATGTATATGTCTACGATTTGGGAACTGTCAGTTTTAAGTGACAGTCATCTCTTGAATTGGATATAAAATAAGATAAACTTTAACATTTTATCCGAAGTAAAATTGTTTACCATAATTCTTATTTGCTACTGACTTATACTCAGGGGTATTAAACTAATTGGTAACTTAATTTTTTGAAGAATTTGAGAATAAAATATTAAAGAAACAATCACATCCACACCCTAAGTTTTGACCAAAAAGGGCGGTTTTGTACCGCAAAAACGTATTCTGAGTATTAAATTTTTAATCAACAGTGTTTGTTGCAGCTACGTGGTAAAGTAATATAATTATTTAAAAAAGAAACCCTTGTGAGATTTTCTTTCACTAAATTCAACAAATGAAGCTAATTCTGTTATAACAAATTGTTTTATGTTTAGTTTAAAGTTCTAATATATACGTTTAAGTCACGGAATGCAATTGTAACGGTAAAGCATTTAAATTATTGTGTTTTTAATTTTATAAGCCAAACGGTTACGAAAATTTTTAAAAATATATATAGTTTTACGATTTTACCTTTTAATAAAACAACCGATAAAGTACACGTTGTTACGTTTTTATTTGTTTTAAATATTAGCTTATTCCTAAAATAACACACTACATTTTCGATAGTCAGCTAGGCAAATACTTAAATAAGTGGTTTTCTTTTAAATTTGTATAAGTTGAAGGGTTATAATTAAATCATATAGCCACGAGATGTATTTTAAACAATACATCTTACAATATTCATTGGATTGTTATGGATATTATTAAATTCCATTAAATACTAGTATACCTTAAATAAATAGAAAGAAATTAAATACTGCAGTTTGTTCATAAAGCAATAGTAATAACAAATCACAAGTCTAATTCATAAATGTTTTTTACCATTGTTTTACTACCAGTTTCTAAATTAGGATGAACAGACGTAAACAAGACATTACAAATCGATTGCTTTCCCTCTAGAGTATTCAAAAAACGCTTAGGATGTTGATACTTGTATAGTTAAAGACACGTGTACAGTCAAACACATATTCTCTCATAAAAACTAGGGTCTTTAATATTACGTTGTAATCAGATTCAAACAGAATTATTGCAAATGAAAAAATGTTAGACAATTATCGTGTAGTATCATATATTCCATGAGCAATTACTATTTACATTCGTTACTATTGGAGGGAAATTCTAAATAAGTTCTTGTTAATTTGTACAAAAAGTTATAACAGGATATAAATTACCAAAAATACTTTTGACAGTGAGTCTTTTAGTTCTCTGTTAAAACTGTGGAATACCTATACTTTTCTTCTTTTAAATTTCCTGGACTTTTTATGGATATTTTCATTGCAATTGCAAAAACTATTTTTTATGTACATTTAATTATTTAATCGTATTTAAAACCATTTGCCTTACAGGCAGGTGTTAGAATACCATATGATTAAAAAAGCTTAGTATCTTCCTAATGTGATTTTAACGACAAAATGTATCCCAAGAAAATGGGATATACAACCAGTTGTCCTGATTAAATTTTATACCGACCTTTACATGGACTATAACAATTAATATTAACAGTGTTAATTCGTTTATTTACAATTTCCTACCGTCAAATAAAATAGTGAAATTAACAGAGTAGTGTATTTTACAGCTTTTATTATTTATAATTAACTCCACCTTTAGAAATAGTAATTTATTTGTTATTCATGTCACAATTACTTTAAAACCGGAACAGCTTTTAAAGGTTTGTTATCAACAAAAATCCCACTTCTTAAAATAATATAACTTTTTTCAGAGCTTATAGGGAACATTTCACCTTAACTTTTCATATAACATATCTCTAACCACGTTTCTATATACAAACCGAATATTCAGCAAGGAGAAGCCGAAGTAAATAATGAACTACCTGTGGCGCTAGCTTCTATGTGGTATGCAACTTTGCACATTAATTCCCCAACCACAACCGAGGCTTACTCAAATAATGTATTGAAGTAGTAAACAGTAAATAGTTACTAAACACTAAATGGTGTTCCTCTAAGGATGTTTGTATAGTTTATAGTTGTTATACTAAAAAGTGTAGCATGTTTAGAACCTGTAATCTGATTCAGTACGCTTATAACTCTAAAGTCCTACATAGTTTAGAAATTGCACGTAAATTTTTTCATCACTATCTGATTAAAGGACCACAAAAATACTTCGAGCACCAAACTACATTATTTCCGAGATTGCAAATATGGGTAAAAAGGATGTTGGTTTATTTGGCACTATGTCAGTTCCATTGGGGAGTACTACAGGGTTCGCTACAGGGTAGAAAAGTCTTCCTACCAGAAGTCGACGAAAGGTGGCAAAAGAGACTCACGATGGAACTCTGGCCGGAGTTTCACCACTAACTGAGGTCCCGGCCGTGCGCTACCCCAACCCCCCAACCCCCAACCTCAAACCCCCAACCACCACAACCCCACCCAACCCCTAAACACCCACACCCCTCAAGCGCACCTGTCATTCATCCGCTCCTGAATTAAATGGCTGATCAATTTTACTTTGTCCAGTCATTAAAGGTGCGATGAAAGTGAAACCTTTCATATAATTTTGTCAATAGGTTGATAACTTAATTGGTTTGGGATTTAAATTCGATCTTTACAATCTGGGTTTTGTATAGGTAGAATATAACCTTTAACCTTTTAGTAGGTCGTTGGTAGAATGAATATGAGCAAGGAATTGTTTTCGCCTGATTTTGTGGATCACATTGAATATTCTACAGTATGAATGTTAAAACTACAAGAGATTTAAACATAGCTAAATAAAATTATTTTCAACGTCGAACAATATTTCCTATCCAAGGTATACATTGACAGCTTGAATGAGTTTTAAAATAAATATTTGTTTACATTCATTTTAATAATTTAATTTATAACTCTATTACCTGTAATTAACAACCTAGGAATAACTTACTACAACTTTAAACTAGTATTATTGTAATACATTTCATTATACGCCACATATACTATCCGTATACTGAATTTTAGGTTCCTGATTCAATCTTAATTTCTTAAATCAATCTGAAAGGAAAATATAAAATATTATAAAAAGCACTCAGAGATTAGAAAGATTTTGTGGATTGACTGAAGTAAGTAAAAGGTCGCGAGTCATCTCTTTAGTTGACTCACAAGATTTTATCTATGCGAAGCCTGCAGGTGGCTTTATGTCAAGATATTTAGCGTCTAAGTCGCTACAAAGGCTTTAAATAAGATACATTTTACTCGTAATTGATTTAATGTCCTCTTTGGGTCTTTTTCTGAATTCTAAAAATTGTAAGTCTAAATTATTTGGCCAAAACCTTTCACCAGGATTCGCAAGTGCTGTTTTACCTTACATTTATGTTAGTTATTCCTATCATGAGTTACTTGTTACTTTGTTGATTACATGTTTTATGTTTCAATTTTGGGTTGTGAGTAAAATTTATCCAAGGTTTTCTACATAAATCTCAAAATATTTTAAACCAATAATTAATTGTAATGTTTGCGGTAAACTATAAACATAAGTTAACTAGGTGTACAGTGCAGTTGTCTTCTTGCAATATTGAGCAGAGCAAGAATATTAATCCAATAAATTTCCAAAGTCAATGTTACATTTGTTTTACGTAAATGGGATGTCTACTTGCAGTATACAAAGTCAATGGTATGTTTTATTCAAAAAAGGAACGCCTATTTGCTCAATGGTATACTTTGTTCACATACGTGGAATGACTACTTGCAGTATCCAAAGTCAATAGTACAAAGTATAATTTTTTTTTTATTTGTAGTCTGTTTATCAAACAGTTAGCTATATAGTGGCAACACGATATTGTACGTGTATGTCAGCAAAGCTAATGTAATATGTGCACCTACTACGATCATTAAAGAATCCAAAGGTTTTTATCTACTAGGTAACTAGTAATGTTGGATTTTGCACTATTACAAAGGACCCATCTGGAATATCGTAATAGAAAATGTAATAATCGTTGTGGACAATACCACAATAGCTTACAAACATCGATCAATAACCTTACCTTTGCTTAATGCTGGCAAATATTTCCCCACTACTAACCATGCAAACAAATAAAGTCTTCACAGACTGCACCATAATTTTCATTATCTACAACCCCACAGTTATTGTGCAGTGATTTTCCAGAATTATATTGCCATAATTCAACAGATCTGCGTCAACCCTTCCGCAATAACTGTACAAACATTCACTCTCGTTCGATCAGAACAATATCAATCCTTCATTGACCTTCACAGCTGTTTGTAGAAACTGATTGAGCTAAGGGGTCAACAGAAATATCAACTTTAAAACTACTTGCGTAACAATTTGCCGCTTGCAATAGGCCACCATTTCCCAGGGTACACCCGATTGCTACTTTCATAATGAGTTGTTCTTTTACTGCAAAGGATTACTAATGCCTACGACGGTCCTTCATTTAGAGTACGTTGAATATCCAAAGTACTTTATACGTAAATTCTTCAATGGTTTGTATTACTTTAACCCGAACTAAGTAAACTCCTTTGATTATGCTTTAATGTAGGCTATCGGTACGAACTCAAGGTAACTATATGAAGTTTTAAAATAGTTCTGAAAGGGTTACGACAACTATCTGAGGACTGAATCATACATTTTCACAACCAAAAGTATAAAATTAACTTCAATATTTAAGTAACTTTGCCAAATCTAAATTAACCCTCCTCAGATAATACACTAGTCCCTGAAAACAATCTTCAACCCACTGTATAAACCTATACCATAATTTTACAAGGGCTACGATAATTTTACACTGGATGCACGATAATTCTACCAGACCTACGACAATCTCGGGCATTGTTGTGACCTGCTACGTGCTCGAGTGCCGCCCCAGTCCCTCAGTAATTAGAACCTCTCTAAACTCTAATGATGTTCTCATGACCCGAGACTAGCAAACTCTGCAAAAACACTTGCAGAGTCTTCGTTTACTCTCCCTTAAATAACACAATTAAAAATATATTAAAGCAATTATCGCACTTATAATCCCAGGGGTTTTCAACAATTAATCTTAACAGATGGACGTGCAATCATTTATTGTATAATTTTGGAATACATTTTTGAATTTTAAGAAACTTGGTGTACAATTTATTGGTGAAAGGTCATATTCTGTCTATCGTTTGCGCGCTAGAACTCAACTGTAGCTAAACATACTATGTAATGTAAGTACAGTAACTTCAAGTTAACATCAAAGAAAATAGAGCATATTGTTTATCATTGTCATTATTATAAAAATTACTTTGAAAATTAGTTTATGGAAGTATAATTTAATCGTACGAACTGTAGTCGCAAAACTACATAGATAACTCACAACACTTCATATGTCTTTTTAATTATTTCAACCTTTTAATTTAACGCTGCATATGGTGTAGGCTGGATGCATACATGCCCATAATTTCCGAACATTAACATAGTGTATTAAACTATGAAACCAGCTTAGTGGCTGTAACTCGTATAATGTTAGGACTGGAAATTAATTATTTAACAGTAGTCATGTGCGTATGAAAGGCATTATCACATACCTTGTTAATTTGCTTATATGAAACCCTAACGCACACACTATTTGGGTTCATTCAGTTGTCATAGTTCATTGTAGCTTCAATAAACCGATCTAGCACTTAGTTGATATTGCGCAATCTATCTGTCTCTAATGATCAATCAGGTCTATTGTGGGTTATAGGGTTTGAACTCAAACGAGTAATAGATGAGTGAACGAAGTGAACGAATCTATGTATCGTGTATAGCGGAGTCGGAGAAAAGTTGTCCGCTGGAGTATGTGTGTGTGTGTGTGTGTGTGTTCGCACCTAAAACTCAAGAACCGTTGCACTTATAGCGTTCAAATTTTGCACAAATGGTTATGACACCAGTGTAAAGACACCATTAAAATTCTAGACGATTCCACTCAGTAGTAATAATAAAATACTTAAAAAACATTTTTAAATTTGTCCCATAAGAATAACATTAGGAGCTACCTTCTTCTTCTTTTTATTTGTTTACGTTTTGCGACCAACAATTTTGTTGTCAACTTAAGACAGAGAGAACGACTTTTACTCTAAGCTCTTTCATTTATGGAGTAAACAGTTTGGCGTCTATGAATATATATCATTATAATTTCACAGCTTTCAGAATAATGTTATTTAAGCTAATTAAATTTCACAACTTTCAGGATAATAAATTGAACTTAACAATATTAGTCGGCAGTTATATACCGTTTATTTTCAGTATTAAAATTCACCTTTAAATTAAAAGTATATAGGTATGTATGTATTTAGAACAAAGCAGCTTTTTACATTATTCAATTTAATGTTGGCATTGAATATTAAATATTCAAAGATGTTGGTATATTTTTATACTAAAATGCTATGCGAAGGGGGGGGGGAAAGGTCCCCGACGTAGATAGTGGTAAAGGAAGCGGAAAGGTGAGCAGTGAAAAGAAAGGAGTACGGAACCCCTTTATGACTGTTAAATTAACGTATCTGTAATACTTAAATGCTATGGAAAAATAGAGAAACAGGTCTACGATGTACGAAGTAGTGAAGGTAATAGTGAAGGAAGTAGTCAATGCGAGCGGTGCGGAGTGTGGGGGGCCTTTATGACAGTTGGAAAAAAGTATCTGCAATTCTAAAAATGCTATGGGAAGGGAGAGAAACAGGTCCACAATGTAGGAAGTGGTGAAGGAAGTAGTCAATGTGAGCAGTCCGGAGTGTGGGAAGCATTTGTGACAATTAGAATAATGTATCTGCAATTCTAAAAATGCTATGGGAAGGGAGGGAAACAGGTCCATGACACTTAGGAAGTGGTGAAGGAAGTAGTCGAGGCGAGCAGTCCGGAGTGTGGGAACCCTTTGTGGCAGTTAGATTAATGTATCTGCCATAATAAAATGCTATTGGAAGGGAGGGAAACAGGTCCACGACGTAGGAAGCGGTAAAGAAAGTAGTCAAGGCGAGCAGTCCGGAGTGTAGAAACCCTTTGTGGCAGCTAGATTAATATACCTGCAATACTAAAATGCTATAGGAAGGGAAGGAAACAGGTCCACGACGTAGTAAGCGGTAATGGAAGTAGTCAAGGCGAGCAGTCCGGAGTGTAGAAACCCTTTGTGACAGTTAGATTAATATACCTGCAATACTAAAATGCTATAGGAAGGGAAGGAAACAGGTCCACGACGTAGGAAGTGGTAATGGAAGTAGTCGAGGCGAGCATTCTGGAGTGTAGAAACCCTTTGTGACAGTTAGATTAGTGTAACTGCAATTCTAAAATGCTATGGGAAGGGAGGGAAACAGGTCCACGACGTAGGAAGTGGTAATGGAAGTAGTCAAAGCGAGCATTCTGGAGTGTAGAAACCCTTTGTGACAGTTAGATTAGTGTTACTGCAATTCTAAAATGCTATGGGAAGGGAGGGAAACAGGTCCACGACGCAGGAAGCAATGATGGAAGTAGTCGAGGCGAGCAGTCCCAAGTGTAGAAACCCTTTGTGACAGTTAGATTAATATACCTTCAATACTAAAATGCTATAGGAAGGGAGGGAAACAGGTCCACGACGCAGGAAGCAATGATGGAAGTAGTCGAGGCGAGCAGTCCCAAGTGTAGAAACCCTTTGTGACAGTTAGATTAATATACCTTCAATACTAAAATGCTATAGGAAGGGAGGGAAACAGGTCCACGACGTAGGAAGCGGTGAAGGATGTAGTCAAGGTGAGCAGTCCGGAGTGTGGGAACCCTTTGTGAAAGTTAAATTAATCTATTTGAAATTCTAAAATGCTATAGGAAGGGAGGGAAACAGGTCCACGACGTAGGAAGTGGTGATGGAAGTAGTCTAGGCGAGCAGTCCGGAGTGTAGAAACCCTTTGTGACAGTTAGATTAATATACCTTCAATACTAAAATGCTATAGGAAGGGAGGGAAACAGGTCCACGACGTAGGAAGCGGTGAAGGATGTAGTCAAGGTGAGCAGTCCGGAGTGTGGGAACCCTTTGTGAAAGTTAAATTAATCTATTTGAAATTCTAAAATGCTATAGGAAGGGAGGACAACAGGTCCACGACGTAGGAAGCGGTGAAGGATGTAGTCAAGGTGAACAGTCCGGAGAGTGGGAACCCTTTGTGAAAGTTAAATTAATCTATTTGAAATTCTAAAATGCTATAGGAAGGGAGAGAAACAGGTCTACGACGTAGGAAGTGGTGAAGGAAGTAGTCGAGGCGAGCACTCCGGAGTGTAGAAACCCTTTGTGATAATTAGAATAATGTACAGTATCGAGCATGAGGCGAGCAGTGCGGAGTGTGGGAACCGTTGGTGGCAGTTAGATAAATACATCTGCAATTCTAAAAATGCTATGGGAAGGGAGGGAAACAGGTCCACGACGTAGGAAGTGGTGAAGGGAGTAGTCGAGGTGAGGAGTCCGGAATGTGGGAACCCTTTGTGACAGTTAGATTAATGTATCTGCAATAATAAAATGCTATGAGAAGAGAGGGAAACAGGTCCACGACGTAGGAAGTGGTGAAGGAAGTAGTCAAGGTGAACAGTCTAGAGTGTGGGAACTCTTTGTGACAGTTAGATTAATGTATCTGCAATAATAAAATGCTATGAGAAGAGAGGGAAACAGGAAAAACAGTACGTATATTACCAATGACTTTGGTTAATTAATGGACGAGAAGTTAGGATTGTTGTTGACTGAGATTTGGTTTTTTTAAGAGGTTGACAGCCTCTTTTAACCTTGCATTAGCCCGTCCACATAGACTAAGCGCCCGTGCGTGGATCGTTTACAGCAAAGCAAGGGGTGAGCCGGTACGGTACAAAGTGAACTGTACTGATAAAATTTAGTGGCAGTGACCAGGATCCGAACCCACGACATTGCTCCCTTGGGCCCGAAGTCCGCGTGACGCTACCGACTGAGCCACCGACTCGCCATTATTTGCCCCGACTCATGGGTTGATTTGCCCATACAAATAACATTATTGTGTTTACCAGTGACACCGGTAAGTAGGCTAGGTGTGGGTGGAATCTTTCATTATTGCGCTCATGTTCACTCATCCCGTTACGCGCAGAATAAGCGTACTACTAGTTGATTATAACACTCACTGTGCCCTCGGATTGGCAAAGTATAAGTTACATTTATCAGTACGACACATTTATTACATTAGTTATAACATTGCCAGATTGTAATTACAAATAAAATAATTTGTGGAAATTTACCAAAAATTAACTCAAAGTTCTGAAGTTAGTTAAATAAATTATTTGTTTAGTCGTATTTCCTGTAAAAACAAAAGTTATGTTGGATCAGAAAATGTTTTCACCTATCAAAAAAGTAAATATTTCAACTACTGTAATGAACAACTAACGAACAATGTGGCACTGTTTTAAATAGATAAAGAAATGACGCACGAGGCTTTCTGAATGCGCCAATTTTACTTCCATACCAAATTGCACATTGCAAATTATTTACAGTTTTCGCATAACTAAAATATTATTGTGCTCAACAGGTATTCCAATGTTGAGATTAGGATATTTTGTGGCTGAGCTACATTATTGAGGCGACGTCGTAAATAATTTCATTGCGTACAATGCAAACAATCATGCAAACAAATAATACCCTCCGCTTAAATAATTGTTATTAAATAACAGTTGGTATTCGGGGTGAGGAAAAGTAGCAGGCAAAGTAGTGCACAAAGTGAGCAAAGTAGTGGGAAAAGTAATAAGAAAAGTAGTGGGAAAACTTTGCCCATCATATTTTGTAGTAGTGGGACAAAGTAGTGGACAAGTAGTGGGAACAGTAGTGGACAAAGTAATGGGCAAAGTAGTGCGCAAAGTAGTGGGCAAAGTAGTGGACAAAGTATTGGGAAAACTGGTGGACAAAGTAGTGGGCAAGTAATGGGAATAGTAGTGGACAAATTAATGGGCAAAGTAGTGGGCAAAGTATTGGGAAAACTGGTGGACAAAGTAGTGGGCAAGTAATGGGAATAGTAGTGGACAAATTAATGGGCAAAGTAGTGGGCAAAGTATTGGGAAAACTGGTGGACAAAGTAGTGGGCAAGTAATGGGAATAGTAGTGGACAAATTAATGGGCAAAGTAGTGGGCAAAGTATTGGGAAAACTGGTGGACAAAGTAGTGGGCAAGTAATGGGAATAGTAGTGGACAAATTAATGGGCAAAGTAGTGGGCAAAGTATTGGGAAAAGTAGTGGACAAAGTAGTGGGCAAAGTAAAATGAGAAATCGAATGTTTATCAAACTAATTCTAGTGAACGTAACGCCATTTTGTACGACAAGTGTAGACAATTATTATTAGATCACCCATTCATTAAAAATAACATCACCATTACTGTGAGGATTATACAACGATATAAACAACTCAGTAGTTCTTTACATCGTTGGGATTATATTTTTATATTTGTGTTCCTGAGTAATACATTGATACCAAGAATATCCATGTCATACTTAATTCTTATTTATTATTTTAGCAATAAGATAATAGCAGGACGAATCGCTAAAGAATTCTATAAAACCTTTATAAAATCCAAAGATTATCCGGGACTTAAAGGAAGAAGGAAATTGAATATCGAAGGAAGGTCTTAAGAAACGAAAGTTTTTTGCCGGTGTATTATTTGTTTACTAGTTATCTAGAAGTTTTGGGAAGTAACCAACAACGAAGCAAATTGGATATAACCTATTAGTTATTTCTATATGGTCTCCTTACATAGGTCATTTTATTAATTGCTGAGGAAATTACCTGGTATTTTTTACATTTGTAAACATTTATTTATGAAAGTCGAAAATATTTTGTATTTTAAAACTGCCACTAGATTGTAAATATGAAAAAATATTGAAAATTTTTTAAATGTGTTTTTCAACTTATGTCTGTTGTAATCTATTCAGTATTTTTTTTCTATCAATAACATGAAAGGTCAAACATCAAGAATATCTCTAGCTCAAGTTTTGAAATTTAACTAGTAAAGATTTTTAAAGACTAAGAACAATTGAGGGTTGTTAGCAATATTTTAAAATTGAAAGTTCCACAAATGTATTTACTCGCTGGAAGTAAACTCTTGAACTGCCTGTTAACGGATTCCCCGCACCAAAAACGCCGCACTTACTGCTGATTTGATTGTCATCCCCTCTCCTGTGTGCCGAGATGCTGCTTTCCCACCATTATAAAAATACTGTATAGGAAGTTTCCAGGCTCGTTTTCTATCAATGGAAAAAAACATGCCAAATCAGTATCATGAAATATAATTTTAAGTAATCTCTGATTGATTTCCATTACATTAATGTAAATGTTAATGTTAGAGATAATTACGGACATTGTTTATCAAAACTTTGCAACTTTTCGAAATCTGAAATCTGATCCCGTCCTCAGGTAAGAAAGTATTTGAACACAACAAAATAAATCCACAAACCAAAATTCCAGCCAAATCTGGAACATCACAAAGGGAAAAATGCATTGCGTGGTCAAATACAACGGTCTCCAGAAAAATTATGGCTATGAAATCCACACACCACTTTACTCATCAATAATTATTAATAGATTAATTACAGATTAAGCACATAACTTAAACACACTTTAACCAAAAATGAAAATCGTAAACAACAAAATGTAAACATATAAAACTCAAGGAAATAACAATACAACAATCAGCTTTTATAGTAGTTCACGCAACGATTGCGTTAACACTGTTCACGTGAGATGTGTACACTACTTTTTACCTACGACAGTGTTTTAATTACTAAAAATCACTACTCATAACTTCTAAGAGAGGTTATTTTTCGTTTATAACCTTGCATTGCAACTGACAAAGATGCAAAGAAACATTGCACCTAACACTAATTATTGCACCACTCAACAATTAAATTGGCCTGAACAGTTGATTTAGTTGAATAACTACAATTTTAATTCTTCTCTCTGTAACCCTTGAACCTTATTGGTCCGTTCCCCGTTTTGTTATGAGTAACACTATGCTAATATGAAAGTAAATAATGCTGTAATATGAAACTTTTCAATTCTAAGAACAACTGAAACGGCTACTTTAAAAAACTATCGTAGGTAAAATCTTTAACGCATGATTAGATTATGCAATCCCTTTGCCCACAAATCTAACAAAAATCAAACTTTGTTAACATATTTATAAATCTACACAGATGAAGCTTTCAATTGGCCTGTTAATAAAGTCGGTCCCGTATAACTGTGAATTTTAGTTGTACAAAGTTTAACAAAATTTCTGTAATTCAGTATTTTCTTAGCACTATAGATTTGGAGACTGCTAGCTTTTTTTAAATAGCTTTTAAATGGTGAGCTATTCAACCAAATTGGAAGGTGATAATCTCGAAAGGAATATAATTTATTAGAAAATATTCCATAAAGGCAGCCTAAAGATGCCTCTAAATCATTTGCAAATCGACAAGGAGTTTGCTTTCCAATGTCCCATTAATTAATAAAATCGGTCCAGTAAAACTGCAAATTTAGTTGTACAAATATTTTAAAACTGAACTTTTATAAATCTCAATAATCTAAGGTTATAATCATTTAGTTTCACAAATAAAAAAATTAACCAGTTTATGTCACAATGAAATTTTTCTGTGGCATTACAATACATTGCAGTACAAGAATTATTGTCCTAAATGACTCTATATAATAAAATGAATATACGTTGTGAAGAATATATATTTAGATTTCGGTTTTTAATAAGTTTGATATCCAGAACCGAACTCAATCCCAATTAGGGCGGGTTAATGACTAATATTGTGACGTTGGAATTAACCCAGGACAATAATTAACATAAACAATCAATTCTAGCCGATAGAAGGTTCAATCTGTGGTTTTGGTGTGTAATTGTATTCAACTAAATGTGCATTATGAAAAATACGCTTAACTACATGCGGGTAGGCAACAAACACCAAAGTTGATGCCATTAAAAATCTAATGGCAAGGCATATATTTAGTATAGTGGTTAGTATATAGTAATTAAGATATAAGAACACAGCAGAGGGGGATATAGAAATATAGGTTTAGTGTTTAGGATAAAAAAGTAGGAAAATGACAATATTATTACGATGCAATCGAAAAGAACAAACCAATGTTATTTAATACACTACATTGAGAAATTAATAAAAATATGATAACAAATTATTGGTTTGGTACACATGCTTGGAAAACATGAAAAAACATCAAATGAATGAAGCTACATATATGAAACAAGTGTGGCCAAAATATACACCGTAGAATAATAATAGGTGTAAAAGATATCGGACATTTTCAATAGTTTGTCATTACTGATGCATTACTTAATAATTTAGTGTATCGCTCATCTCAAATTACACACGATTTATTTTCATCTAGTGTCACAGAACACACCAGTTTCATCATTAGAGTTATCTTTGTAAAACACAGACCAGGAGAAAACAGAACATTGATTACATACGTATAATCATATTACAGGTTTATGTAACGGATACCCTTAGTGGCTTGGTGGATGGCAAATTGTAAAGTAAGTCACATTTTAATCGTAGTGAGAATTGGTAAAAAAAGTATTAGAACCATTGTTTTCCCATAACATAGGTGTTTAACTCTAGCTTTTGTATTTAATTCAACAGGATAATTTAAAAGCGCAAATGTATTTTCAACTGTTAATTTACATATAAGTCTTCCAGAATCAATGAATGATTTAAATTCGTACAAAAATACAACTACCTATTCGTTATAAGCTAATTGGAATAGGCCTACCTTACTAAAAAATTGACAAAGCAAATACATTTAAAACTATACGTACACGATAACTGTCTATTGTATAATGAGAAAAAGACGGCGAAAGAGAAAGATGGTAAACAAAGTAAACTTTAAATAAGACAGTCCTTCGAAGTTTTAGACCAACTCTTCTTCTCTTTTTAAACACCAAACAAGCTATACATTGCCGATCGATGTTTCAGTTTTCTGATGGTTAACTTCTGAGTTTATTTTGGTGAAATGGTTGGAGAGGATGAATGGTGGAATGCTAGCGCTTTATCAACGTCAGAAAACCAGCATTCGCATCATTACTTAGCCTGCAGTTGATGGATTTGTTTATTGATGAAATCGCTTTATTTGTATCTCTTAATCACCATTGTTTTTTTTTTATTTAAGCTTTAAAATTATATTTTTCTTTTTTTAAAGTAAACTTACAGTAAGGGGGGGGGACATATTTTGATAAGTCTTTAACCCTAATTGTTTGGGTTTGCGAAGGAAATCCAATATACATTTTTTGACAATTCATCGTAGGGGACTAAACATGTAACTCGATGACCATAAGGTAAAAAAAATCCTTCCAAGTTTTTAATAATAGTTTCTTGGTGAGGTAAAACTTCTATTTAAAGTTTATATTGTGCATCATATAAAAATTCTCACGTCGCTACACGAGTATATAATAGTGTTTTGGTAAAACCAATTGAAGTGTAAGTCTTCACAATTTAACCCTGTGCGTGCTGTTTTCTGAAATGGCGAGTGTCCTTACATGTCAAGAACATTTGTTCTGTGATCAACACAAACAGTCCTGAGTACTACCATAGATGAAGTAATATAATAATAATATAATTACTTCATCTATGGTACTACTACACAAAACGGCTGTTTCTAAATTAATAATATTATTCCAATGATGATTTATTCAAAACATTGTTCCATTTGTCATTTTTATGATACCATGATTTGGTAACCCTGGTCTGGTCCTAGAAAGTAAAACAAGTGTTAAAAAACTGGAACTTAATTTGGAACATAACAACCCAAACAAATTTTCTCATTTAATACACTTCCATTGACTTTAAACGTGCTTATGAAAAAACTAATTAAATATCGCTAACATTTAATTGATCTTAATGATCTTTTGTTAATTATTTATTTACCAATGATTTATTATAGATAATAATCTACTTACGTATGCCAGTAGGTGTCAATTGTAGATAATTATGCTGTACATGTTTCGAGCCTAGTACGGCTCATCTTCAGCAGCATTCTTGTATGTAAAGATATTTCACATCGAGAGGTCAAGTCTGAATAATTTGATTACCAATGATGTGCAGCTTAAAGTATGTGCTATTAAATATTAGCAACATAAAAAAGACTTAAGGACTGTAAATGCAAAGAGGACGCGTTTTATTCTCTAACAAATATATTTAAAATTTTAAACAGTTAGTTACATTATATTAATGTGTATTAAGTAACAGGAAAATTGAAGTAACTGCGATATTTTCTACAATCGAATCGATGAAACATTTCTATCAAACAAACGCGTAAAAAAGGAGGGGAGGTTGAGAAAGGAAAGAATGATTGTCTTCTGTTAAGGACAATGAAAAATGGCTAGATTCTCTTCGCTCATTTCATTTCAATCGTTTCGCAATGAAACTAAATAAATAGAAAATATACAAGAAACATTATTAATTAAAAAGACAGTATTAGCTCTGGCACAATTGTTTGCAAAACTTTTTCTTAGTAGTCGTTTTAATATGTATAAATATTGGTATTTGGAGCTGGTCTTGTGGTTAGAGCGAGGAACTTCGGTCGAAGAGGTCCCGGGTTCAAATTCCGCCAAGTCACCAATGGATTTCATCTAAGTGATAATGCCGCAAAACCTAGGTCTAGCCTTGGTCTCTTATTATAAACAATTTATAAACAAATTATAAACAATCTCAGGCTCATGTCTATCGTCCTAGGACAAAAAAATATGTATCGATATTTGTAATATAATATGGAAAATATTGGTGTAAAAATTACGATATTGCAAGATAATTTGCGTGGGTATTTTTAACGCCATGATAAATCCTTTGATGGCATTAAACATAAAAGGTTCTCTTTTACATCTTACTACAGCAAAGGATTTCTACCTGGATGACTTTCATGAAGTAAAGCCTCTTCAATTTAAACGCTTGCTAACTGTTAACATTTCTAAAATGTTTTCAAACGATACGATTGTAAAAAAATACATGTCAACATTGATCTGACTATATTTTGAACATATACACTTCTAGCTATAAGTCAATAAAATAAGTTTTAAATTATTTTTTGCATTGTTCAATGTCACAAAAAGCCTTACACAAATGCATTATACACCATAGTTGTAAAAATTCTACGAATAGTCTTCAAATTAAAATTACTCAATAATGTTTTTTTTTTCTTTTTAATTAACCTACTATTTTGAGTATATTGCATACTAAGGAAAACACACACAAACACGTACCCCAATGGTCTAGACTAGTGTTCTGTCCAGGGTTTAAACTATTATAAAACGTATATTTGAAATGGTTCGTTTGAAAAAAAACGTGGTTGTATCTACAACTGTGTACGTATGGCAGTCTGAAACACGAATTATTAGTTTTTATTTACATTATTGTGCGTCCTAGAATATAAATCAGCACTTTTGCAAGACAGTCCTTTTTTTAAAGTACAATCAAATATTTGGAAGAGCAAAGACTTGTAGTAAGCCAGTTGGAGAGACGGCTGTAGTAATATTGCTGTCATATATCACCTCCTCTTGTAATTCAGCATTTCATTACATCAGCCTCGGTTGTAGCTGTACTGTAGTAATTTAATACTCTCTTTGATGCCCGATACATTGAAGAGACAATCGTGAATATGTTATGTCAAAAATTTACCTACACTCCCGAATATTATCTGTTTGTACATTTTTTGTTTCTCCTTTTATTTTAGGGTAAAAATGATTACAATTTCTTGCCAAAATACATTAGAAATTGCAATGATTATTATTTTGGATTCAGAACATCTTTCCGTAAATAAATGGATTTCGGCGATTTTTTAATACAACTCTAAACTGGAATACACAACGATCAAACAGTTCAATAGATAAACAAGCAACTGACAAAAGTTTCCACTGTTTTAAAGTTTGGAGTTGCTTCTGGTTTTGGGGCAAAAGTTGAAACAATAGTTACTACGACTCTCTCTATCTCTTATTTACTATATCAATGGTAAATATAATTGTGTTAACATTATCATTACAGTGTGAAAAATGTAATCAATTAAAGTAGGATTAGGCAATTTTATTAATTGTACTTTTAACGTCAACCTTCATATATGTTTAGTATCAATTGAAAATAGAAGTAACAAATAGCATCATGGTCTGGACTCGTTTGATACCGATCCAGCAAGCAACAGATTTAAAATGCAAACACTTTAATTCAGCTACCCAGACAGTAATACAAACCCAATATATTGATTTTCAAACTTATCTGATGTTACGATAATTGAGTATAAAATGTCTTGGGAATGGGTTTTATGATTATTAATACGTTTAAAACATACAAACATCAATTTACCTAACAAAAATATATAAATTTTTAATCAATCGCCTATAACGTTTTGTTTGACATAGAGGAAGAAACGAGCCAGCGTGGGGAGATGCTTCCTCTATGTAGGAAATGATAGTTCGTCCAAGTGACCCTTACCTCTGTCATATTGTTGGGAGAAGGTCGTTATCTACTTCGTCCTCACTCTTTGTTAACTTCACTTGCAGCTTTAGATGTATTCGTTCAATTTTAATTCAATGTAGTAATTTTAATATTTTATATTAAGACCAGATTTTATATAAAGATTTTATATAAACCCTTGGAGGCTAGCAGTCATCTTGGATTAATTTTAAACAGTTGCCAAAGAGAGCTATTTACCATCCCAAAATATACTTTTCAAAACCTAAGTGATTGTTATTTCAATATCCAGAAAACAGTGGAATTATAAGTTTTCTTTTTCTAAGTGGTTTTGTTTTTTTTTTTTTTTTATTGGATCCTTAGATGGAAACGGTCTTCTTGGATTTGCTCGCCATAAAAGAAATGTTAATATTTTCATTTCAAACAGCCACTGAAGAGATATTTACCATCATAAATATGTTTTTCAAATACCAAAGAGATTGTGATTTAAATATCTAAAGCACCGTGATATTAATTGTCTTTGTAGTTTTGTAATTGTTTAGTGAGATAAAACGTCTACGCTCCAAGGACTAAGTGTTTGTAATCAGTTGATGTAAACAAAACGGCAAAACAAATACAAAGAATATGTCATTGATAATGTATGTCATACCTAATAAAAGAAAAAATCAACATATAAATTCAAAAGATCCTATGCATACTTTATTATGATGTCAATACCCTGACAAAATAAACTTTCAAAAACACAAAAAATCTGTACATCTGATAGACTTGGACCTTGATTGTTATAGTAAAATAATTGAAAAGCATTAAATAACTAACTCTATTTTGTGTTGATGAAAGATAAGGTTAAATAAAAAAATAAAATATGTAAAACTTTGAATGAAGCTGTATTTAAAGTGTTTGAAAAACTCTTCTCTTTTCAAAAACCAAAACAAGCTATACATTACTGATAGATGTCTGAATCCTCTGATTTTTAACTTTTGAGTGTATTTCGGTGAAATTGTTGGAGAGGAATCGTGCCATCTAAACGCTTTATCAATGTCAGTATACCAACCATCATTACTTAGTTGATGGATTTGTTTATTGCTCATCAGTATATTTGTATCTCCTAAATCACAGATTTAATTAATTTTTATTGCAAGCATTTTATTTTCAATTTTTTTTGTAGAATCACTGATAATAAGGGAAAAACATTAAAAACCTAATTTATTAAAATGTGTTCATAACCCCAAGGTATTGTGTTCTAGTACAAATGCCAACAAAAACCTAGTTAGAAGGAATTCTAATTACCCTACTTTCTGCTTACAATGAGCCGTGATTATTATTTAAAGACTTCTAAGATTAGGTAAATATGTTTTCTGCTATGTTTCTTATCTGAGGTTTCATAGGTAATAGAATTGGCATTTTACGTTTATCCTGTATACAGCTGCCAACTCGTTCTGACCTTACTGCACGATTTAATAGTCAAATAGTCTGTAGTTTCTAGTCAAATCTGTGATGATCCCATCTGTTTTAGCATTGCCTCGCTATTTTATAAAATGAAGAGTGTTATTAAACGTTAACACCAAATACAGTCTAAGTCTTTTCTTGCATATCGTACAAGAAAAAACACTTGTGAGAACTTTTCTGGCTCTGAACGTGTTATTTAAGAGTAGATCAATTTCTTTTACAAATGGGTGAGTTGAAAGTTAATATACAATCATTTAGAATGTAATAATTTAAGGAGTATTTCTAATAGCTATTCTAGATATTCATAACGTTTCTTATAAGCTATCTAATAATTTTATGAAATTATAAAAATATCAACGAAGCAGGGGGAGTAAAACAACCAGTTAAATAAATTCTTTGGTGGCATTAGGCATAATAGGGTCTCTTTTACATCTTTTATCAGCTAAGGATTTTGAGATAGATGACTTTCACGAATTAAAGCCTCTTAAGTTTAAACGTTTGTGATTTTTTTACTTTTCGAAACTGTCTTGAGAAAGTACGATTTCTACACTTTTTTCGATGTATAATTATAACCAAACAAAAATCTTACACTTTTTTTGTATATTTTTTGTAATCTTTTTAATACGGGTAATGTTTAATGCCATCATCAAAGCCTTTTCAATGGTATGGTGAATAGAAATACTTCAAAAAGATAGTTTCCAGGACAAAGACGAAGTTTCAACTATTTTAAAGTTTGAAAAACTGTTCGTATTGCAGTTAGAAAGTTGAGATCATAGTTACAGTAAATATTTCTTATCTGATTTGTTGTAGAAATAGTGAATCTAACGGTTACTCATAAGTATCACAGTAAAAGTTTAAATTGCTTTAAGTAAAAACTGGGCATTCAGGCATGTAGGTCATTTAGTTGCGTTAGTAAACCTTACCATACGTGTTCCAGAAGATTTGAACAAGTCTAAAATGTTACCTAGGTACTTTAAGTTTTATTTCAAGTTTTCATTCGCCCTTAACATTCTGAAAGGTGCGTGAAATACGACATTTAAAATATTGTAAAATAATTCACAATTTCTGTTCGACTAAAGTAGGAATTCCTTTTTTTCTTCCTTAAGTCTCATATAGCTGTAAACTTTGCCGTTTGCATTATATCGGTGGCATTTTAAGCTAGGAAGAGAGGATTCAATTTACCCTCCAAACCAATAGTTTGTTTTGAATACAACCGAATGTTTTCAAACCATTATTCTCGTCGATTATTTTGTGCAATTTAATATCTGACTATTTTGTTTACATAGTTTTATGCCAGTGAGGACAAGTACTATAATGAGATCTACACGATAATGTAAACAAGCAAAATATTGTTTCTTATTTATTTGGGGTGCTTTCACGCTATTGGCATTTATATTTTGTAAGATTCACCCTGATTCAGGTAGTATCTAACTACAATATAAACACCACAGGAGGTGTTACAATTAATAAATCAATCACAAATAACATCTTGATCCAAAAATGTCACCGCTTCGGATTGAATACGCAACCTTTAGATTTAAAGGCTAACGTTTTGACCATTGATCAACCCAGATAGTAATACAAATTCAACATATACATTTAGAAATTAATCTGATATGTGTATTATATTACTTAGGAATTTTAATTAACAATTAATACGTTTGAGGCAACCAAAAGTCCAATTACAACAAAAGATAATATTATTTCTTTAAATCAATGGTCCATAACGTATGGTTTGCCATAGAGGAAGTAACGAGCCAGCGTGGGGAGATGCTTCCTCTATGTAGGGAATGATAGTTATCGTCCCAGTGACCCTTACCTCTGTCATATTGTTGGGAGAAGGTCGTTATCTACTTCGTCTTCACTCTTTGTCAAACTTCACTTGCAGCTTTAGATATTTTAACTGGTAACTTACTGTTCATCATTTGGCATTTCCTTGCGATTTCAATTTGGACATTTTTTTATTAAACTTGTTGGTTGGTAGTAAGTATTTAAATTGTTTTGTATACACCAAAGATTTTTTTTTACTTTTACAAAATTATGGCACAGTTCATTTAAAAAAATAATACCCCCGCCGCAGCAAACCTGCAGACTAAGCGAATTTCCATTTGCCTGATTGGATTTACACTAAAATGTCTCCTTAAAAATATCACATTTATTCCCTATTTAAATAGAATCAGTTTAACACATACTTAGGTTTGCTGCAACAGGGAGGGTAAAAGTGTTTTTTTTTTTTGTCAAATGTTAATAGTTAGTAAGAAATAAAAACATTTTCCAAATTTAGCCAAAATATGTTAATAAACAAGCAAACTACAACAGTTTACTTATTCTCCATAAGAATAACATGGGAATTTTAAATTTACAATTTTTTGGAATTTCCTCCGTAACCATTAGGCGCATTATAACGCTTTAATATACTAAATTATTTGTTTTTTTAAGCTCTACAAAATAGTTAGGAAAGAAATTGCAAAATTTTATGTTTTTTGGGTCAAAAATGGGAAAAACCCATTTTTACCCCATAAAAGCCCCCATAAACCCCCGTTCCCATGGTCCGATCATGCTGGTTCGCGAACCCGTTCGAATAAACGTAGGTTTACATGTTTGTACCAAATTTCATCAAAATCGGATCATTTTTGCTCGAGTTATCGCGCTAACGGACACATATATATATATATGTATATGAATTTGAACGGATGGTGTTTTTAGCTTCTAGGGACCTCAAAACGAAAAAAAAATCGGTCCCGGGTCCAGGTCTTACTACGGTACTACGGTAATAGCTTATTCCCTATATGGGAAATTCGCTAAAATTAGTCAAACCTTCAATAAAACAAATTAAACATTTCACCTCTAGAAACCAGAAATCTTTTGGGGATATTGAAACTGGGTAGCCGAGTGGTTAATTTGCTCGCCTAACAATTAAAAGGTCACCAGATCGATCCTGAGAAAAATCAGACGCTTTGTGATGGTTCGAAACTGAACCCAGCTGTTCCTTGGGCTTTAAGTAAATGATCCCGTCTATTGAAACAGCTGATCTTAGTTAGTAACAATACAAAGCTAAACAGGTCTTGCACCATTCTACACTCATTCTTCACTCATATTTGGGTTTAAAATCCGCACGTAGTTCCCATCTCAATAATTGTAATTCATAATTGAAAAACATATTCCTGAAAGCTCGGAACATACAATATTATTCCTTAATCTAGACATTTACCAAAGGTGGTGAAGAAATATCACTGCTATTTATTAATAGTTTTGATGAGTTGTTCGAACATTGTTAAATGGTTATTCAAACGCTAAATAAATATTTGTCTACGAAAAGTATATAAACATAAGTTTAATAACACATTCGCCAAAATTTGAGCTTTAAAAGATTTTACCCACTAAACAAAGTTCAAACGATATTGACATTGACTAAGAAGCTAGTTTGAGCAAATATTGCAGTATCATGAGTAAACTCTAAGTGTATAGCGTTGCATTAGTCTATGTTAATATTTAACATATGGCAAGGCTCTGTGTGCTGCATAAGTGTTATGTGAGCTGAATTGTCTCCTGCCAAGGTTTATACTAATTTTATCGAATATTCTACCTATCATAATACAGTATACACACTTTATATAAATAAAAAATACGTATTCTTCATTTTTTTATTTTGGGTTCTAATAAGTTTAAAAAGTCAAATCCTGACTCGCTTAAGTTTGTATTTTTTCAATGCCCTGTCTTTTCTTCTTACTTTTAGTAGAAACAGTTTTCCGAAATTTCTTTTCACCTTTAAGATGAATCATTTTTAAGATTGTTGGACCTGATTTTTGATCCACCGTATCGAAAAATTTAAAAAAGAGTAAAACTCGTTATTGATTGGTGTGATTTAAACCCTGGCCTCCTCAACACAGGACTAGCGTAAAGTAGACCAAATACACCAAGCTTAGCTCAATAACACTATTGGTTTTGTTTATATTCAGACGATTTTAATCTTATGATGAATACTTTGTATCAGATAATTCTTTTTGTGAATGTTTTCTACTAAGACAAATTTTGTTATCTATGTCTATAAAAGAGGAAGGATGTATCTATGTACCCTATGGACTCAGAAACCGCTCGACAGATTGTAATGAAACTTTCAGGCTTTATTACGCTTTTTAGAGGATGGTTTGTGTGTGAAGTTTGGTGCAGATCCGTCTAAACGGCTCCCCTCAGTGGCTCTGGAGTTTCCCATGTTAAGCTTATGAGTACTCATATTTAAATGGAATTAAAGAATTTTAACAGATGTTTTATCTAAACAATTAGATTCTGTGATGTTCAATAGCATTAACAAATATAAGGTTTACCAACAGAGTGCAGCACTATTAATTGTTTAAATTTATGACAACAGCTAATTTGAACCAAGCAGCAACAAAACGCTGTGATACAAAATGAACTGTCAAAGTAGGATTTTTTACAAAGTCATGTTTATGTTTTTAATTTAATAAATAATTTTTGATATTGTGGAGATAAGGCGTTTTAATTTCTAAGTGCATAACTCATTAAACATATTTACTTAATTTTTTCCCATTTATTTACAAAAATCTGTTGTGTTTGTATGGTTTTTTTCTCCAAAAATTATGTTTGGGAAACAAAGTAGCCAGTTAATACTTTTATTGGATCACTAAAAGTTTATCTACATACAGCAAATCTATGGAACATAATTATTCTCTCCAGTGTTCTCTTCCCGTTGCGAAACACGGGTATGACCGCTAGTAGTTGTATAAAAAACATCATAAAAGTGTAAAACTTCAATAAACCTACTTGGATGTATGTGTTAAATCTGGTCGTACTGTGTTCCCATTTCAACACATTTAATATCACCAACAACATGCTTTATAGGTGTGAACATAGCTGTTAGTGTTTATGGCTGTTTTATTGACATGCTCTCCGTATGTATCCATAATACATACAAGTCACATGTACGAATAACATGTGTTTAAATAATTAAAATTGTTTCTTGTACAATAAGCTTTGTCAAGTAAAACAAACATCCATAGTAAAAATTAAAATACCCCCGCCACAGAAAACCTGCATACTCAGCGAATTTGCATTCGCTAGATTGGATTTTTAATTAAATCAATTTAAATGACATTATATTTAACAAGAACCAAGGTTTGCTGCTACAGGGAGGATAATACAGTTTGTTTATTAACAACATATGAATAGCTTAGTATAAAATAAATATATTTGCCAAGTTTGATCAAAATATATTCATAAACAAGAAAATAACAACAGCTTAATAATTATTTTTAAACTTGTTAAAGTGGTTTGGAGAGAAATTGGGAAGTTTTCTTTTTTGAGGGCTAAAAATGTGAAACTCCAACCCCCCCCCCCCTAAATGAAAAAGTAAATCGGTCTTGGGTCCAGGCCTTACCATAAGACCTACAGTAACAGCTTCTCTATATGGGAAATTCGCTAAAACTACAACTAATTATCAAACAAAGAACTTTATTGGGCCTTATAAGGAGTACGGGGTTTTTCATTTTGCAGGCGGTATGTGGCAAATTGATTTTAAAGTCAATTATACAGCGATTCCTATTACTAATATAACAATGATTTTACATGTTACGTTTAAACTCGTGTAAGAATCCTTGGATGGTGGTAAAGGTTCAATTTAATTATACAAATAAGAAATTACAGATTCACGTTAATTAAAAATTATTAAAATTTAAATTTTACAATATATTATAATGTGTGAGCTAGGTCCGTTGTTTTTCGTTCATTTTCAATCGATCAAAAGAGAGTTGTGTGGAAGAAATTATAAAATAACGAATAGTTTGATTATAAAGTTTTTGGCGGTTTCAATAAACCTATTAGTTAATATTAATGTTACAGAAGATTTTCATAGGTGTTTTATAGCTGCTTGGCCTGCAATGTTATATAAATGTTTCTGTAGTTAGGCTGGAGACATGTCGGGTCGTGCACAAGTAGTTGAACTTTAGTAATGAGAGTTCTAGTTAGCAAGCTTTCCTACAAAGTCACCTTGTGAAATTCAACATCTTTACCTACATGCTTGCTAAAAAATATTAAACCATCTTCAGTGTAGGAAAAGAAAAATGTACAATAACAATATAATCTTCACTAGTATTTTGTCTTTTCATTCGATGTCAAAATGGAATATTTAATGAATTGGTGGTTTTGACTATTCATAAATTTGCATTGCGAATAAAATTCTTATAGGACAGAGTTTTATTAATATTTGCCAACAAAAACAAAATACAGTACCAAATGTGTACACGATTTTGTTTTCTTTAAAACTGTTGTCTTACTAAAAGGTAAACGGTTTTAAACTAAGTGTAGGTGAACAAACAGTATATCAGAGAAGTTTTCAGGACCTTTGAAAATTATCATATAAGGTAATCCCATTTCGTACATAGTATAATGAAATTGTACTATCTTTTTGTTTGTAACCATCGCGTAGCCTACTTAGTTTTTTTTAATAATCCTGGCGATATAAAATACTTTATTAACATTAAAAACTGGCTAAATTAGTTATTACTTTATCTAACACCACGTCTCAATATGGGAATTGCAAAATTGCTATTTTTTTACAATTTTATGTCGAGTCAGCCACCATTACACTCAACATTTCGTAAACTCAGACTTGGAGAAATGTCCCATTTTTCTACACCTCAGCCAGACAGTTTTTACTCATACCAAAACAAACCTAAACTTTTTTCACCTGAGAATAAAACTGACTAAGTATGTTTGACTGCGAATATATGTTCAAACTCTACATATATTACTTTTACATTCGATTTCAACTAAAAATGTGAATTGAGTAAAAATGTGAAAAGATTATGAATTTAAAATATTTTTTCATTCCTAAAACATCCAATAATTTGTTTAATTAATTCTTAAAGATAAAAAAGCACCGACATCCAGAGACACTATTCATAGCACAGAGAGTCGAGTGAAATGTTTTCAAATAAACCACTTTATTCAGCTATCCAATCAGTTATGAAGGCAAATGGTGACTTCTCTTATTTTCAGAATAGCTTGTTTGAAATTCAATTGCTAAAAAAAAGATAAACTGTTTGTAATTTAATTCAAGTTCAACTTTCTTCGTAAGGAAATATTCCCAACCGATGTCCCAGGTCTAATCGATGGTGAGGATTATATTATTTTCTTACACGTATGATAAATATAAAACTTATAAAAAATAAATATAAAAGATAATACTATGATATTATGAGTTAACGTACAACGTTAATAAAGTTTTATAAGCATATTTATTTGATATTTTACTTCAAGCATTTTGTTGTTGTTGTAACAACATAATATTGGAGATAAAAATTAAATTTGGTTTTAATTCAAAATTGCATCCCTCATATATACCGAATAAAATTTTTGCTTTTTTAAGTGTTAGATTGATGCATTATTGATGGTATAACATGAGCGTGTACGTAAGCTATCGACTAAAAAACAACTTTAATACCCCTGTAACTAAGTTTTCATTAAACATAATGTTATTTTAAAAGGGAATAAATACGACAAACTTTAGCAGGTCTGCTGCTGCTGGGGTATTTTATTTACATAATCAAGTTCTCACCATGTGCACTGTTACAGATCTTACTTTGTCCTTTTAAGATGCAAATTCATAACAGCATAAACATTTTTAAACATTAATCAAAACAAACATTAGCGATTTAGGATTAAAGAAAATTATTTGAACAACTTATTAAGTTCAAGTTATTAAGCTCAAACCCTATAACCCGCAATGGAACACTGATTGATCATTAGAGCCAAATCGATTACGCATAATTAACTCATCGGGTTATTGAAGTATAAATTAACCATATTGACTGAATGAAATCTGCGGTCGTTATATTGAGTCCGCCATGACGTCATATCTACCTAAATACATGAGACTGTTAATATTCTATACTTATAAGTGTGTACCATTACAGTGGAATACAAGAAAATCCTGCAGGCCTGCCCTACTTAGGTTAGATGTATTTACTGGCAATGAATTAATTTTCTGGTAAGCTCTACGATGTTGTAGGTTTCCTTGCATCTGGTATACAATATTATACGTTATAATGTACCAATTTTTTAATATAAAAAAATAATTACTCTTTATTTTCAGTATAAAAACAAACAAATTGTACATTTTGATTGATAATTATGTCGAAAGATTTTCTTACAACGTTTGAAACAAGAACAGAATTATGCAGGAAGTAACTCAGACATGTTAAAACTGTTTAAAGCTGGGTTTTCCTAGGCGCGGAAGCGGAGAGCGGAGAGAGGAACGTGGAGAGCGGAATTGAAATTAACATGGCATTCCGCTCGCTTCTAGGAAAACAGTAACATTAAATTGCCTAAAGCTGGGTTTCCCTAGGCGCGTAGTCGGCGAGCGGAGAGAGGAACGCAGAGAGCGGACTCCACTTGTCTTAGGCAATTTAATGTTACTGTTTTCCTAGAAGCGGAGCGGAATGCCATGTTAATTTCAATTCCGCTCTCCGCGTTCCTCTCTCCGCTCGCCGACTCCGCGCCTAGGAAAACCCAGCTTTAAGACAAGTGGAGTCCGCTCTCCGCGTTCCTCTCCCCGCTTGCCGACTCCGCGCCTAGGAAAACCCGGCTTAATGAATCTTGTAAAGATGAACTATGAGCTAATCTGATTGGTCCAATTCCACCAATTAGGTTAAGCTGTCAAACCGGTATAAAAGAAATATGTTTGCATGTTAGATCCCTGTTTTGGTCAACATGTGTTAGTTATACAGTGTAGTTGTTAAATAAAGTTAAAATTTAAGTTAATGTATTTTAGTGAGATTCGGTGCAGGAAAATGGGCACAAGATTGTTGGTATCAAAAACCAATTTAAATTAAAGAATGATGGTGAAGAATTTGAAGTAAATTATTTCCAATCATACAACCAATTTTTTTTTATTATTGTAATAAAGAATTCAAGAATATTAAGAGGAATTTGAATTAAAACTACGGTTTCGTTACCTTAAAAAGGAAAATATAGAAATTTAGAGAAACATATTCCGTGTGTATATACAATCGCTATATATACAAAACGTGAACAATAATAACATAGACTCTCATCTCTGAAATCCTGTAGTTTGAAGGACGCATGTAACTGAAAACTTATTTTGAAAAGCTCTGAAAGTCTTATTTTAACTTTTACACACGTTTCTTTATATTTTCATATCCTTGGTAAGAAGTTTATCTTAATATCCAGAACTTTGACTAATGCTGGTTCATTCACCATACGTATTCAAGCGACATATATTTTACCTGATAATCTAAAGAGTGAAGTGAAAGTAGGAAGAATTTAAGTGTCACAGAAGCAGGTACAGCGTAAGGTACTCCTTTGGCTATTTTATTCTTCTTTATACTCTCTTTGCGATGCCAGAAGTGATATACTGCCCAAGCTGTCACTTATATTGACTTACAACCCCTTGTGTCTCAGACTACTTATATATATCGTAGTGAGTAATATTTTTGCGTATTGGCGCATTTAGCATTTCAAATTACTTTTTTAGGGAAGGGCCCAAACCCAAGTATTAAAAGGACTTAAAGTAATAATTCGGAATCACAAGACAATGTGATATATTGCAGTCTTATAACTTTAGCTGTTTCTCAGACTGGCTTAAAACAATATCAAATATTTCCAACTATTCGAATACATTGTTTAGAGTGTTAGCCTAGCGCTGCACATACTGTACAACTAAGAGGTATATAATGAAATTCTGAAATAAGTGAAAACAATATACATAATCTGTATTACATTAGCTCTGCCTGACAATTAAGCTGTCGGTTTCCTCGAGTAATGCAGTCAAGTGGTTGTGGTCGCTCTCGTAATTATAATCGGGATTATACAGCTGCATGGAATATCGATAGGCCTAGTATTATCTCCTGTGATACCTCTGTTTTCTCTAGACCATACGCAGAGTATTACATTATTGCACAATTTCAAGTGGTGAAAATATGCATGTAATTTTGTACGTACTGTGTATTCAAAACATCATATTTATGGACGGTATTACATTCCGAATTCGCAACCGGGTTTAATATCTTTTTTTTAATAATCCGACAATTAACACGACAAGATATATATTTACCCCAACGGGTCTTTTTAGATACAAATAATGGGGTTTTAACTTTATTCATAAATATATATATTCTATAAACCCTTCTGATGTATGGAAATAGTTCTATGATTGTCATGTGAAACTGGTTGCCACTGCAACTAGCTTAGGTTACCGATAATTTAGTTATTCAAACCAACAATTTACAGTATATCATTGTAGTGCGAGATATATTCGCCATGAATAAAACATGTAAGAATCCAAACTTTTAAACATTAGCAAAAAGAAATTGTTAATAAGTTGGACTTATTTATAGGTATCCCCTCTGTATACGATTTGAACTTGAGTTTTACATAAAGATGCCTCTACCTAAAAAACTGTAATGGTGGTAAAAAGTAAAAATCTTTTGTACCTGAAGATGTCCAAGGCTACAAAATATTTTTTTAAATATTAATAGCCAAATGTTTATTAAAAATTTAATTTAGAGAATAGAAAATGTGGAATAAAGTAGTCATGAATAACAGCAGTTATATCAAATCGACTCTCTGTACATCGATTTATAATATAATACAAAAGTTACATCGATATTAAATTATGTATCGTCTACCTCATGAAGTAACAACCTAGCAAATAATCATAGGATATTACACATGAATCAATACTTGTGCTGGCATAAAAAATATACACTAACGAGATCTAACAGCATATTTTAAATGGATACTTAAAAACACCCTAATATTTTTCTTACAGTCAAAAATGACAGACATTCAAAAGAATCGTACAAGCTCACTTCTGTCAAACGAGACACCAAAATAAGAGACTCAAAAGCAAAACAATTTTACAACTGATCTCGATATTCCAGTTGAGATTTATGTATTATTTATTAAACGCAGTTCTTCAGTTCTTCTTAAGAAACACGTCATGCATAAACCATACCTTGCTTTGTGTAACAGATTCGATTGGTAGCTTTGAATAAACATTTCTTTGCAGAATATTCACAATTTAAATGCAAAACACGTTGCCTTCAATACGCATCTGATATTCATTAAACATTCATTTTCTTTTATAATTGCTTTAGAAACGCGTTTTACTTTCTTTGTACGTTTTACTTTTCTTCTATAAACTATTTAAAATAATGATCTTAGTGGTGCATGTGGTTTTTATCATTTAACAACCAACAACCACATTAATACCTCTCCCTGTTTTTCTGACTTTTGCGGGGGGGGGGTTCAAATTTACAAGGTTTTTTTTTATTCTTGGGAGATTTTTTTATCGTAGCTTATTCATAGTAGTTTTCCTATTCCGTGTATACTTGGTTATATACAGGGCGACAATTAAGTCTTAGGAATTCTTTGTAACTTTAAAATAAATGTAATATCACAACCAAATTTGGCATATTATTACTGGTAGGAGCAAGGATTTTTGTGTGTGTACATTGTGAACGAATATCACCTATGGGGGACGGTCCTTAGGTAGTAAGTTGAAATTCTTAAAGTTAAGCATAGGTTGATATGTATATCAAGTCCTTGAAGGTGTTGAACTAAAAAAAATGCCATGAACCAGACCTCAAATGGACCTCAAATTCGTGTTGAAAATTGCAACCGAACAAAGATTACTTGAATCTGCAATTTTCAATCTTTAAGCGGGTGCCATCGTTTACTGAGTCGATCTTTTGAGCTCAAATTTGCTGCATTGTATTCTAATAATAAAGTCCTTTAATTTGATGTGCATTACGATCTATGATCCCGTTTACGGTTTTCTTCCGTCTTCTAGGCCCTGAGGAGGTAGCGCATGGAATTGCAAATTTAATGAATAATTTAATGAATCGTTGTTAGTCATTATTGACTTGATTGCCTATTTAAGGCCTGGTTGCAGCGTTGTGTTTAGTTCATCAAGACGTTTAATTTGATGTTCATATCAACCTATGCTTACCCTTAAGATGTTCAAATTACTCATTATGGACATCCGATCACCATGTGCACAAAAAGTAGCTTACTATTACCAGTAATGATATGGATTTTGGTTGTCATATCTCTTTTAATTTTAAAGTCATGAAGTCGCCATAAGAATTAATTGTCACCCTGTAAATACGTTTGAAAAATACGAGTATAACTTTTTCTCTTATACCTATTATGACTTTAGGATTATACTATCCGAAATATAGTTATTAGATAGATAATTTTACTAATTCCATAAAATATTACTATCTCCAGTCACAAAGTTCATAGAGTTTATCGTAATGAGTTTAGTGTGTTTTAAACCACCTTCTTTTCATCCAACGTTCTTCTCTCCAGATATACAGTACATCACCATGAAACAAACATTTGTAGAATACACCACACCCTACGATGATTGAAGTTGTAGACAATAAAAACCCCTAATGTTGTCTAAATCGGCTAATTTATTCTTCTCACAAGACAAAGCTAGAACACAATAATAATTAAATTCTAGTTATTATTTACCAAAAATGAAGACGTTTTTTTCTCAGGTTTTCTCAGGTTTGTATGTAAAACAATACCTAGAAAAGTTACTTACTTTGATTAGTTAAATTTCTAGACGTGGATAAACCCACCTTTTATAAAACTCACGATAAATTGCTAATATCTGTGTCCAAATATTAAAACCGACTCATCGAAATATACCAAAAGATTCATTTTGTACTCCAACTATCTCTAAAACATTAAAACTTACTCAGAGTAGCCATTTTAAAAGAGCATTTGAATACAAGTCAATCCAAGTGACGTTGAATTGTGTAGCGAACTGCGAGTTTTCTTTGTATCACTAAAAGCACGGGTGAAAGATCGCTCTTGACGTTTTCAGCAAATCGGTTTTACATTCACTCAGGAAACAGTGTTTACGTCAGTGTTTTCACTTCAGCGACGCTAGTTTTTTCATGTTAAATATTACTCATTATTTTAACACGTATTAATATATGTTTGTATAGGATTTAGTACTCATGTTTTTAAAGGCTGTGAAAAATGTTTACAATTCAAAATTACTAGCCCTACAAAATCATATAAATTACAATCGCGTTATTGTTCATAGTATTCTTCTTATACAACATAACATTTAAAATCGTATAACAATATAATATTAACAAAACTAGCTGTTACCCACTCCGCTTGACTTCTTAAGTATTAATGAAACTATCGATTAGTTATTTTTAGCTGAAATAAATAATCACACCTGATTTTATTAAGGACAAAATTGGAAGAATAACAAACTAATAAGTAGAGCTGAGGTATATTTAACATTAGGTAAATGGAAAGTTCCCTTTAGAAAGGAATTACGACCATAAAGGGGAATTTATGAAATAATGGATAGTTTTGCGCAAGGTTTCTCGTCATGACGAACATTTTAAGTATATGGTTTATGGGGGTGTGACGTTTGATTTTCTCAAAAGTTCATGGGTACTTTGGGCTTTATATATGGGTTATCTAAATTGAGATAGTATCATGATATTAGGATATAAATCATCCGAATTTGAATAATTATTTTCAGAGCCACACCTGCTAGTAACGTTTACATGACAAAGTGTTTTCAATATTCCCTTGAACAATATGCATAAAGGCCCATCTGTGTTGGTATTTAGAAATAAAAGAAGCTTCAGAGGTATTATAACTGCACGTGGTCCATAATTATGGTATAAATTTCAAATCTTATGATTTCTCGTTGAGGTCTCTCGTCATGACAAACATTTTAAATATATGGTTTACTAGCTGAGTACCCGTCCTTCGTACGGGGTTGGTATACAATGCTTATTGTAGTTAAATACTCGTGCTTTGCATTTGCAATGAGAGAGGACACGTTTTGAGAAAATTTTGTTTACTACAATCTACGGTATACTATTTATATATATAGTATACAGAACATCTACTATAGCCATAATGTTCTACCACTTCACCTAAACAATAGAAAGAAGTAAAGTTCTCACACTCAGGTTTTTTTTCTGCTTAGTTCAAATTAGCTGCTGTCATAAATGAATAAAGAACTAATGGTGCTGCACCCTGTTGGTAACCCGTGTAACCTTTTAATGCTATAGAATATCATAGAAACAAATTGTGTAGTTGAAACAGCTGGCAAAATTATTTAATTTCTTTTAAATATGAATACTCATAATAACATGGGAAACTCTAGAGCCACTGGGGCGGAGCCCGAAAGGATTTTTGAGGTAAGAATATGTCTATATGTTAATCGGGAATGTGAGCTATCATCATACCAAATTTCAACACAATCCGACCAGTAGTTAATGCGAGATTGAACTTCAAACAAACAAACAAATAAACAAACAAACACACAAACTTTCACATTTATAATATTAGTATGATGGGGGTATGACTTGTGGTTTTCTCAAAAGTTCATGGGTACTTTGGGATTTACATCCAATATATATGTTTATACATGTTTTATTTGAAACATTTATTTATTTATTCGTTTGAAAACTTCTGCTGATTTGAAGAAAACGGCAAGGGGGATTGCCCACATATTTAAGGAAATATTGTAATTAATTGTACCAGTAATTAAACTTTTTTCCACATTAGTGACGATGAAAAATTTAGTATGAAAAATTTAAATAAATAATGTAACAAACTTAAATGCCAAGAAAAATAACTTAATATTCGCAATGTAATTCACAACTCCAAGTTATAAAAATAAATAAATTTTATTTTTTCATTGTTTTGCCTTTTAGTGAAATATGTGGTGAATAATCACGCTAACACTGCCGATACAAGGCAATCACTATATATTAATAATTTATTACAGTTCAGATGCTTTAATTGGATAAGAAAAAAATCTATTAAACCATAACATGACTTTATGAATAACCCATGCTTGTTCGACTAGACAGTTATGAGTCAAGCTGTAACCTTGACCCACTGATGCTGTCAAATCATTACACATTCCGACCACAGCTCTGGCAAGTCTGACTATGAAACATAACCATGAATGAATCATGATCTGGAAGCTGATTTTGTCTGTGCATTCACTGCAACATGGACAACTAAGAATGATACTAAATTTAAGAGAGTCTGTTCGTAAGGGAGAAAACTCTTTTTTAAGATACCACTGTTTAAAACATCTATACTCATTGGGTAACATTTAAAACTGGTAATTAAATAGCTAACAGTGATCATTCTCAATGACCACAGATATTTTTTGAAACATTCTCCCTATTTTATGAACCAATTTGGTATCTGTATCATACAATTTTCTAAATTCAATATTACCAGAATAATTTTGTCTATTTATTTAGTATTTAGTTATTTTGGTGTCAAAATGTAAATTCACCGTCACATTAATATTCCTGATATCAATATTAGACCAAGTCACATCTTCCATTCAGCCTGGTTGTTTACAGCCCTTCAGGGAATCATTCAGGCGTTTGCCTACTTTTCCTCAAAATGGTCAGTATAATAGTTAGACCTAATATACAGTCTTGTGTTGCAGCAGTGTGCGGTGATATCATCACAACGTATGATGCCACCTAACTCGGTCCTAATACTAATACAAAGCTTCATAATACTACCAATCCTAAATTACACTGTATTCTATCAAACGATGCGACGGCGGTTTTGGGAAGCAAATAAATTGATTCTACCAATAAACCAATCCATCAAGCGCTGGCTTAGCAATGATGAGCATGATGGTAGTTCTGACACTGACAAATCGTTGGAATTTCACCGTTCATTCAACGGTTCATTATAATACTCGTAGCATTTCAATTTTTCTTGTATGGGAGTGAAAAAAAATAAACCAGTTCATCAAAGAAGTTACCGAACAATTTGATATTTCATTCATACTATCAACGTTTCTTTCCCCTCTATTTATGGCGGATATCTTGCTTTTATTTTGCCCCGTAAACCCTATTCTTAATGTTTTATACTTACTTACTGGACATTCTGAATATTTATGGTCGTTCGGCAACAAACGGTAAGTAAAATACATATGTTTAAAAGGTATTTTGATGAAATATTTTGCCTAAAGCATATTTATAGCATTGTATTCATTTTGAATTGAAAGCGAAAGGTATATATGAATAGTATTGAGTTCATGGGGGGTTTATGGGCTACAAACTAGTTTTCCCATTTTTTCCCTAAAAACATAACCTTTGCAATTTCTTTCGAAACAAATAGTTTAGTATATTGAAGCGCTATAATGCACCTTAATGGTTACAGAGAAATTAAAAGTTTTAATTTTAAAATTTCCATGTAATTTTTTAGAAGAATAAGTAAACTGTTGTAGTTTGCCTGTTTATAAACATATTTTGATCAAATTTGGAAAAAGCCTTTATTTTACCCTCAACTATTGAAATTTCACAAAAACAAACTTGTTTACCCTTTCTGTTGGTTTGCTAAGAACTCGTTAAACTAATAATGTGATATTTTTAAGGAAATATTTTACTGTAAATACAATCAGTCAAATGGAAATTTGCTTAGTCTGCAGGTTTGCTGTGGTGAGGGAATTTTAATGTTTAGAAATGATGCAAGCTATCTTAAACAAAATAACGAGGAAGAAAAAGTTTTACGTGCATAAAAAATATTGTATGGCCTATTATACAAAGGGACTTGCCGTTAAAAAGGATTTTAAACTAAAATATTGTTATAGTAAAGAGAAAGATCGCTCAGTTATATGCTTTTCCTACAGTTACCTGACAAAGATTTGAGACAAAAATCTTTCAATGATTATAGAACGCAGAGTATTGCTGCATTTACTTACTTTGCCGCACTCCAGTATTCCAATCAAACAACACAAAACAGTACGGTAAGCTTTTATTAGGCACGTAATACGTGAACGCTTGAAAATAAGTTATAAGATACTACGACTACGATTAGCTGGTGCAGCGTTTCCAAGCTGGTTTCCAATGGTCATTGACTGTTGATACGACTTATTCTGTTGTTTCGTATTAACATCCTATTTTCGTTCAACTCTTGGATATTAACCTAAAAAATGTGGTTTGGTATTTGAAAGACTAATTATTTATATGCTTAGGCTTTAGTAACTGTAGAAAAAATAACGATTGAGGTTTGAAGCCCTGGCACTAAAAACTATAGGACTCTAAAAATAAAACCTTTCTTATACTTTATTATTACGGATATTACATAAAAAATAAATTTGGTAAAGTCTTAAAATTTCATCACTTCAAAGAATTTAATTTTTACAAGAGTTGGAATCGACACAAGGTTAAAGCAAGGCAAAGGTTGTATTCCAATCTGGGTGACAGCTGATGTAATCTGTCTGCAATATATTACATTCTCTTGTAATTCCACATTACACCACACCAATCATGTTTGTTGCCATGCGATATTCATTTATTACTCTCTAAAATATATCTAAGTAATCAAGGAACAAAGAATTGTTGTAAGTAAAGACTGAGAGACAGCTGGAGTAATATTACTGCCTCATATTACCACCTATTGTAATTCAGCATTTCATTACATGAGTATTGGTTGTAGCTTCAACTATAACTGTATACAGTATAATAGTAATAATAATGGTAGTATACAGTCTGGCTCGGCTCTAAGTAAACATTGATGTAATGCATAAATACTTAAATAATTTTACATCATGGGCATATTAAATAGTGTACTAGGTCCACAACACTGGGAGTATGGGGATACGGAATAGCCCCCAGTATAAGAGGGAACCATCTAAAAGCCTTCCTTTCCTATACAAAACTATTTCCGGGGCTAAGCTCAGCCAAGGTTTCATGTGATTATTATGACTCTATATCATGATACGATATAATAAACTCCCTCAATATTATATTAACAATATTCAATTCATATCACACAGATAGCGTTCATATTTCACTAATTTATCAACTCTAAGTTAAGGTTTTCACAAACCGACCAACGTCGACATGTAGCCACATTCTGTATGCAGACAGCTCCTCAGTCTAACTGGCAGAGCTCAACGTGCACCGAGTTATCTCTTACATATAAATTTCTAATTGTGTTCTTATTACACCACCAGACCTATTTTCCACATTCGCACAATTTATTTATTTTTTTTTTCTTTTGAGTACTTTGAATATTTTTTTACTCCTATCAAAATCTAAAACGTTTTCTACATTAAAATGTGTTTCTTTATTTAGGCCCATCATGTTAACTTAGTAGTTAGTGGTATTTTGTATGGTTTTTTTTAAACGTAACAAGACCTAGTTATCCTCATCAACTGATGTTTAAAGCTCATGATAAATAATTAGCAACCACGATCAGCTATGAAATCTTATTTTAAATAATTTTTTATTCCCACAACAGTACGATCAATTGATGTGCTCGTAAAATAGTTTCGTTCCCCCAAATCTTACCTGATAAATTATATTTTACTCTTGTATAATTGCATATTTGTCATACAGCATAGCTTACTTTTATTAAGATGAATGTGAGCACAAACAGAATGATTAAAGACAATTACTAGTAAAAAAGTCAAAATTTTTACCAAGTATGTTTTTCTATAAGTTTAGTTATAGTATTAAAATATCCTAATAACCATGGCTAACTGTGACTAAGGACTGTTGGAAGTCGAGTATTATATCAGTGACCTACTCCGGGATCCAATATGGGATATATCCGTCTACTTATCCAGGATCCAAGACCCCTCTCCATTAAGCGTATATCGTCCATGTTGTGATAAATTACTAAATAAGGAATAATTAAACCATATTGAATTCAAGAACATGTTGATCGATGCTAAAATTATTGATTTTAATAGATTTGAGTACCGGTAAAGTTAAAATGTGCAATCTTGATTAAATAACATTTATAAATTGTTAATTTAATGGACACCTACATATGTGTGGGGGGGGTGTATTTAAAAGGCAGCTTTTAAAGTAAGTTTTTTTTGTTAATGGGATTTAAAGTGGATTTTTTTTACAACATTTTAAACTACAACAGATGTTAATAAATATACAGTAGGCCTATATATTAAGAACAGGTACTAAGAGCAGACAAACTAAAGAAATAGCACAGTATGTGTGTCAAAAGATGCGTTCAAAATGTGATCAAAATATGCGTTTGAAAGAAAAAAAACAATTTGAGTATAAACCCTGGTTCGCAAACTCCATCAATTTTATCCAGCTCTACACATTCGTACCAAATTTTACCAAAATCAAACCAAAATTGTACAAGTTTACATGATCGCGGACACATATACACATAAGCCTACGTGTACACATACACATATTAAATGTGAACGAATTGAGTTTTTTGCTTCTGGAGGCATCAAAATAAAAAATTAAATCAACCCTGGGTCTATGTCTCGCAGTGCCACATTCAGTAAAGATTTCTTCTTTATAGGAGCATCGCTAAAATAATACAAATTATTAAAATAATTACTAAACGGGTATCTGTTTTAGCGACGTTATTATCATTATTGTTGAACCCTACGTACTAAATGCGTACAGTATTTATTTAACAGAAATACAAATAGTTGGGGACATAAAAATAGACACGTCATAAAATAGTCACAGGGAAATTATTTAAAACAACGCATGAAATAGTTGCTTATTGTAACAACAGTGGTTGGCGCAGACTGTACGTTCGTAGAGTGAGACAGAACACAACAATGCTACAATCAGCCGTCTGGATCTTAACAGTTGTGTTAGATTTCTTAATAACAATATTTTTCCTACAGTCACCCGACAAAGTTGGCTTCCTTGTACTGTTTATAGTACAGAAAGCTGCTAATTGCTGCATATTTATACTTTGCCGTACGGTTTATACTTTGCCGTACGGTTTATACTTTGCCGCACATCAGGATTCCAACGAAACAACACAAAACAGCGTGGTTCCATTATGCACGTAATCCGTGTACGCTTGGAAATAGGTTGGCAACACTTAAAGATAATTATACTATGAGCAGCTGATTGACTATTATAACTACGATTTAACCTGTCATTTCGTGTTTATAGTTTCGGTATTTCTGAACTTTTCTTTTAAACGTTTTTAAAACCTTCCTACGATCTTAATAAACAAGAAAATACCTTTTAAGCATTTTTTTTTAGGCGCGGAAACCACTTCAAATTACAAAAACATACGGAACTATATTCTCAAAACGCGGAGCACATTTCTTGCCGAGGAAAAATAGCGGAGTGATATGGACCGCGGGTACTACTTTCTCTAGGGCACCATTTGTGTTGCCAGCTGAACCTAAAAACGTGTTGCATAGTGTTTGAAAGACTAATTATTTATATGCTGTATAGTGACTGTAGGAAAAATATAATGTGTAACACGAGTAAAAAAGGCCTTTGCTGCACTCGAGATCATTCCACACTCGCCTGCGGCTCGTGCGTAAACATTGCTCTCGTGTGCAGCAAAGTGCCACTTTCACCACTAGTTACACAAATAACTATTCCAATTCACCGCATGAACTATCTTGCGTGTTTTAACATAACAGTATTATTAATCTGTTTCTTTCTTGGGATTTACAGTTTTTACTACCGCTATATTTATAACTTTCTAGCAGTTATTATTGATTTTATTTTACAATTGAATAATATAAATAATTAGATAACAAATGGTTTAATTTCACCTTCAAGGTTTATAAAATACTCACACGTTTATGAATATACAGCCTTATATAATTCTATGAGCTTAAAATATCTATCTCTAAACGAGTTGTTTAATAAGTATTGGAATGTCTTTCTCAACTACTTTCGTATGACAAATCCAGATGAAAACTGCGTATAAAATACTACTTAGGAATTTAGCAATGTAATAAAAAACAATGGCTATAAAAATATATACACAAAAGCATACTGTATGTATAGTTATTTCACTAAACTATAATAGAACAAATATATTTACCTTTTTCCAATATTGCCCCAACCTTAATCTTGTCTTTAACACCATCTTTATATCACTCGACACAAACATACACTAATCACAAACATTACACTATCTATACACTAAAACCTAAAATACACTACACGATCTATACACTAAAACCTAAACGAACACTTCACGTAGTAACAGGAAAGTACATCGAACTGTTCAACGACACAACAAGACAACAGTGAGCCAATAAGAAACAGATCGTGCGAGTAAGGACTCATCAGCTGTTATCCACGTTAGCATGAATTGGCCTTTGGTTTAGAACATAAGCCAGCATTTATTTATACTGTATTCAATGATAATGGTGCATTATTTTATTTGATTTGTTATTTTAAATGCAGGAAGTAATTACAATAATACATTTACTTTCATTACATAGTATCATAGATAAAACATATAAATATCTTTGTAAGTCATAAACTCAGGTGTAATGTGCAAGGGGGTTGGAATATTTTATGCGTTATTTGTGTGATGTGTTTCCTAAAATTATAAACTAAAATTTCCATATATCTATAGCCATCTAGTGACTATAAGCCTTTCAATTACTGGCATGTGATAAACGTAATCGTCAAGTGAATACAAAAAGTACGAAAGGGAAACTTGGAATGAATCAAGAACTTTATGATGAACTAAGGTGGATAATAGTTTGTCAAAATTGTTTACTGATAAAGTTGGGGACAATAAAGAGAGAGAGTCGAATTGTAAGAACCACAAACACTAGAAAAGACCTGGTATGGATCATAAACATAAACAAATGACGTTTTTGGCCCGAAAGTAAACAAAACCATATCAATCAATTAATTTATCAATATGTTAATTAATGCTATTAGTATAGGGGTTTTGTTTACTTTCGGGCCAAAAACGACGTTTGCTTATGTTTATGATACATACCGGTATTTCCCTAGTATTCGTGGTAAGAACTGAAGGTTTGCGTAGTGAAGTGTAACATTTTCCAGAATATTAAATAATTATCCATGATACTATTCGTTCGAATTGTTATGTATAAATTGTGTGTGTCCGTGAATATGATAACATAAACAAATTTGTTCTGATTTAGATTAATTTTACACATTAAATACATGAATGTGTAGAGCTGGATAAATTTATTGAATTAGGCCGCGGACCAGCAAGATTAAGTAAAGAACTGGGGTTATGGGATTAAAACATAGAAAATTCCGATATTCATTACAACTAGTGTAGAGCTAAAGAACAAAAACATTATATACATTTAAGCATTGTTATACGATTAAAGGTTACGTTGTAATCTCTATAAACTGTACATTTAACATTCACATGTTCTTAAAAATAAAAAATAAACTATTGTAGTTTGCTTGTTTATGGATATATTTTGATAGAATTTAGTGAATTTTTTAATTACATCCTATACTACTAGCACAACATCAAAAACACCCTTTTCCCTTTCCCTGTGGCAGCAAACCTAAGCACTCTTTATATCAAATGTTAATGAAACAGAGAATAAATTACATGTTTATGGAAATATTTTTAAAAAATCAAATGAGATTAATTGAATTGAACTGATTATTGACATATTGAGGTTCTACGGTGGGGGTATTTATTCTAATTATTTTAGTGTATCTGTTAGACCAATAACTAATGATTCAAATATTTGGGAGAAACAATGTTACAATAAACCATACATTAATACACCGCAATTTTCTAAATTATCAAAATTTGTCTTAATGTAAAAAATGTCACAAACAGTTATCTACTATATTAATATATTATAGTTCGAGTACAATCACGTCAAAGCAAGGACATACCTTGGGGCATGTGAGAGCTGATGTCCACCAGGAGGTAAGGATCGTTCAGGATGGCTTGCTGGGTGTCGTCCAGGTGCACCTTGAGGAGGAACTTGGGGGAGCGGGACTTTGCCCTCCTGGGACTCCGCCGCGGGCTCCCACCCTCGGCCATGCTTCTGCGGATACATCAACTGTTACTTTGATTGAAGTTCAATTTTGGTGATAGTGGGTTTATTGTATTTGATTGATTATTGCAGACATGTTTAATCATTCAGTTTTCTGTGTGATATCTATGAGATTTCCCAGCTTTATCTGAATCTTTTTGCCAAACTTGTTATGTTTTAGGTATTTTCCCACCTGAGGACGGGTTCAGATTTTAGGTTTCGAAACTTCGTAAAAACTTGTTTACAATCATGATAAACAATGTCCACAATAATCCGTCAATTAACATTAACTGTATGAAAACGGGATATGTAATGCTATGATAATACATTTCCTTATTTTTCAATCGAATTATTATATTTTTTCAGATTAGTTTATGACATATTGTTAATTAAGAGGTATTTATCCTTATTTTCTGAACAGCTGACAAAGAGGCCTGTCCTAATTTACAGTACATTGATTATTAACGGAATTTCAAATCTCAATATTGAATTCCACTCAAATATATTGAACAATTCTCAAAATTAAATATATTTCCAGGATATTTATGTTTCATTTTAATTTATGTTTCTTATCTTTCTTATATTTCAATTTTTTATATTTTATTATATTCTTATATAGCTTACTAAACACTTTAACAACTTCCAAGGTGACGATAACTCCTACGGTAAATCCAATTCAAAATATTTTCGAACAGTCGTGCACGTACAACGAAATTTTCTCAACATTTCTGCTTACTAATAAACTAAAAATCGTGATTATTCGAAACAATGTTTTTTTTCTATAGGTGTTATTCAAGTTGTTATCATGGTATTTATCTAATTGCGTATTTTAAACAGATCCACCATTTTTATTTTTAATGGTGATATGTTTTGAACGCCAAAAATATAACTGAAATTTATTATAAAACTTCCAAAATGTATCGGCAATTTCTATTTCTGTGCACATCCACTCACAGATACAGATATATGCACACATTCGCTTGGGGACAAACCCACATACAAACAGGACTACAACCACAAACAACAAATAGTTTACAGTTTCACGGGGGCATCAAAGCAAATATTACACCCCAACAAATCAAACTCAAAAGTTTTAACGAAAAAATACTAACCTGCCGGTACGAAAGTAGAAATCCATTTGATATACCTTTCTGTCCATTGAAAATCTCATGAGAAACCTAACCTAACTAAACCTAGTCTAAAGGTGGACTTTTTTAGGTTAGGTTAGGTTATAAATATTTTGTTATATAAACTAATTAAAATCTTATTTGGAAGTCGATTTATTGGTGTGGTCGATATAATACCAAATTACCCGAAATTAATCTGTTTAAAGTGTCAGGAAATGCAAAGCTACGATTATATTTTACTACACATATGTCCATACTTTTAATCAGGTTAGCTGTAAAAATAGGCGAAACCAAAAAAAGATCTATTTTATTCAACATTTTCATTATTCGTCACTCCATTGACATAGTTTTTTTTTTTTATAAATACTTTACATTCTGTATGGTTTTTAGCAATTCTAAACTGTTTAAGAAAATGTATGCACAAGAATATTGATATAAACTTTGACTTTTAATAATAACCAAATACACCTAACAAAAAAATACAGATAGTTTCAGTAAGTTTGTTTCAGTAGCCCGACAACTCACATCAATTTCAATTACACCACTGTCAACATAGCAATCTATTTTACTGATATTATCAAATGCTAGAGATAGCTATAGTCATGTCAGACTTCCAATATCATCATCAACCACTCAACAATGAATTTCAATCAGCTGTTTTCTATTATCAGCTGTGCCACATCACTGACGCGTTTATCAATTCACATACATTACACACTTGTTGAAAATAAAGTCAATTGTATACGTGGGAGAATACTACTGTAATTAATGTTGGATTACGATTGAGTAAAATGTTAGTTTACTTTCCTAGCATTACGTGCAACCTCTTACAGATAAAAAAATTAATACAAAAACTATTTGGGTAAGTAGGAACTGTCATTAAAATGAATTTCAAATACTGTAAAAGGATATTTAATGATGTTTAATCTTTTAATATGTAATCTTATATTGTTTCAAATTTATATTCATTACCTGTTCTTTTCTGGAATTTGCGTTTGTTGAAAATCAATATATAATCAAGATTTAAATTGAAAAGTTAATACTAATTTGATTATTGCAAAACATGCTATGGTGTGTTTAAAATGATTTTCCTCCAGTTACCTGACAAAGCGGGCTTTCTTGCACTTATATATATTATATTAATTTGACTTTGTTTCACTCATTTTACTTGTACGCACTCCAGTATTTGAACCAAGCCACACAAAATAGTGTCCTTGTATTAGACACGTAATACGGGTGTGATAGAAAGCAAGTTTGAAACACTGATTAATCAGCTTGTGCAGCTCATTTCATTTGTGAGCTTCAACTCATGCAATGAGCTTAGCTCACTGCAGCTTGTGCAGTGTTTATTTGTCATTCCATTTGACCATTGATACACCGCCTTCATTTAACCTATAAACCTGTTGCAAACACACCAAATATTCAGTTTTGAATTCATTATGTTTCTGAAATGTAATTCAAAGTGTGTTTGCTAATTTATGAATCAATTTCATTTATGTTTTTATTTGTTTGTGAGATGATATTATTAAGGTTTGAATTTGTTAATTTGTGAAACTACATAGTAAGGGTTAACCTGTATATACATACAATTACCCATTATTTAGGCTTTATACTGACTGTAAGAAAAATATAATGTATAACACGAGCGCAAATTTCTTTGCATACTAGATACTTAAATAACTAATGTTTACAATCCAAGATTTATTCAAATTGAAAGTTTTTATTTGAGAAGTTTAAAAACGTTTGCCAAACAAACCTCTTGAATTCAGACCGACACAATCAAAGTGAAGAGGGCTCTATTCCATATAACTCTAAAAGCACAGTCATGTCTTTCAAATAAGCGAAGATAAAAGATTGCAAAGATTTTATTTACATTACAGCGCTAACAATGATTAAAAGAAATTGAAATGAGCGTTTTTAATCATTTGTCTCATACTATAATAATTATGTTTTGAACTCACAAAATAATTTTGAAAATGCAGTTTTAAAAGTACTGTATTTAGTAAATAAACTTCCAGTAAAAAATGCATTTGTCTGTACCTTTTGTTTTATTACAAATTTATCTGAATTTTACAAATCATCATTCGACAGTTAAGTAGTAAGAATATCAATAGTCATAGTCAAATAGGTATGGAACCTTTGGAAAGGCTCCAAATCCATTTCATAATTTACACACCCATTATTTGTATTTCCGTTTTAAAACAATTTGACGTTCACGAATGAAAATTTGAAATTTCCAATGTACGCAATGAAATTACCAACAAGTCCAAAATTAATTTAATTTGTTATAAGTGGAATTCAAGGCGCATTTTTCGGATTTGGAAAAGTGAACTTGTATACTAAACTTGTTGTACTTGGAAATATAAAATGTATTCTACAAGTAGATCAAAAACCCATAGACACTAAGATCAAATATTTTGTAATGTTCCTAATGGCAATAGAAATTCATGTTGTTCAAAGAACTATTAAAGGAGGTTTTTCATAATTCATTGAGTCAATTTACTATGTCTCACTGTACAAAACTGACTCCGTCTTCAAAATGAAGTTAGTTTGTAACACCGTTTTTTTATTCAATGCTATAACATGACAAAATTTGTTTATAATCCAGGAACCGCTGGGGAAAATTATAATAGAAACAACAAAACTGTCATATAGGATGGTGGAAATGGACGATTCCACCTATTCCTGGTTTTCTTATTGATTTTGCCTTTTGAATTTGAACGCTCGAAATATTTGTTGTTTATAGCTATTTTCGCTGATCATTTACATTCTTCTCGATTTTTATACTTTTGAAATCATCCAGGTCCCTTCCCACTTAATTTCAGCCAGATCCTTATATCAATGCACATTTATGTACTATATAACATTTTTCGTAAATTGTATTTTAAATTATGGTATATATTTTTTGTACAAAACCCAGTTTAAAAGTTTAGTGTAAATTCAGTAAAAGCGTCTCCTATCCCTCAGCAACGTTATCACGCATGAAGTGTCCTTGGCTGTCGAAGACCAAAGTGATAAGACACGCAGATCGATAACATGTCTCGGGCTTGCTTCTCTCTGAACAATTAATTATTACTCAACTCCAGCTTCATGCGTTGCTGTTTCATTGCTCTGAGTCACACTCCAAAATTTAAAATTTCGACTTAAAATCTCAACATTTTGACTTATAATCTCAACATTTTGACTTTTAATCTCAAAATGTTTACTTTTATTCTCAAATTTTTTGCTTTAAATCTCAAAACTTTGACTTGAAAATCTCAGAATTTTGACAGGGGATTGATGACGGCTGTACTATTCATATTCACGAGGTGCTAGGTATTGGAGAAGCTTAACCATTCTGTCTTATAATGGATAAAGGTCCCAAAGAACGCCTTATCCAAGATTATTTTAGATTAGGGCTGCATAATGTAGAGATTTTAGCTATTTTACTCTCAAAACATAATATTTAATAAGTGGCCGACAGTTGAAACGGAAACTGTCAGCGTTGGGACTATATAGAAGACGAAACTATTCAGATTTTCAAGCAGTTTCTGTCTTTATTCAAAACGAAGTGAGGGGTTCTGGACGTCTCCATAGCTATAAATGGATGCATTCAAGCTGGATACGTGATTTCTCAAAAACAAGTGAGAGTTATTTTAAAAGAATTCGACCCTGTTGGTGTAGAAACCAGAATACGGCAACGGCAACGTCAGAGACAGTACCAGAATAAGGGTACACATTTTGGCGTTTAGATGCATATTAACCAGAGTTATACACCATGAAGTGTGAAACCGTTCCATTGGTCGGACTTGGTCTGTGGGCGTTACGGGATTCATCTGACCCAGAATGATGCGAACGATAATTTGAAGTATTATAATCATACAGGGTAACAAAAAAGTCTAGAAACGGCTTAATATCTTTTTAACTAAATCCGTTAGAAAATCCAAACATTTCACATCAACTTATATGTGTGAAAACTACTTTTTGGAAGCATTACCATTTTTTGACCTTCACCACGGAACGACCCATAAGGAGTAGGTACATAATCTTTATTGTAAGCATATGTTGATATGCACATCATTTTAAAGGGCCGTTCAAGTGGAGTTCATTGCCGGAAATTGCGTCTCAAAAGGTTCATCCGTTACAAAATGACGGCTGTTCAAAGTTCTTGCAGAAAATACCTGCACAGGCCTTAGCATTGGTAAATTCAAATTTAGCTTTGAGAGCCGAAATTGTATTTTAAAGTCAACTAGGTCATAAACTATTACTATTCAATCTTCAAAACAAATCTAACCGGGTTTCGACTTTGCCGGCTAATGTTGACTATGAGTATTTACCATTTACCAATACTAAGGCCTGTGCAGGTATATTCCACAACAACTTTGGACTGCCGCCATTTTGTAACGGATGAACTTTTTGAGACGCAGTTTTCGGCGATGAACTCCACTTGACCAGACCTTTAAAATGATGTGCATATCAACATATGCTTACATTAAAGATTATGTACCTACTCCTCATGGGTCGTTCCCTGGTGAAGGTCAAAAAATGGCAATGCTTCCAAAAAGTAGTTTTCATACATATAAGTTGGTGTGAAAGGATTGGATTTTCTAATGGATTTAGTTAAAAAGATATTAAGCCATTTCCAGACTTTTTTGTCACCCTGTATTAGGCTTTGCAATGCAATTGTTACTCGTACGACTGAATGCTCCTAAATTCCTTGATATAATAGAACCGTTTCCGTTCACCTGTACTCTTTAATTAATTAGTTATAAGTCCTCAAACACGAATTGTTAGTTGCTCATTATGTAATGTTTTTGGCAATGGGCAGGGTAAGAGAAGAGACTGGATTAGGACTAGAAAAGTGTAACAAAAGAACAAACAATTTTAAATGTAATAATGTGTTTATATATTATATGTTTGAATATTTCTATCAGTTCTTGTAAAGATTGCCCTCGATGAACTATTAGTTGAACAGGGTTACAATTTGTATCATTGTTGATTGCTATATGCATAGGTGGTTCTTCTGAAGAACTACCTATGAAAGGTGCAGTCAAAACTTCGTCACTAACGTCAGCTACACTATCTACAGTATGACAAATTTCAGTTTAAAGTGTGGGCGTTACTCTGCTTGGGATGTCAATTTGACCTTCTAAATCACTGTATTCGACAAATTCTGTCTGATTTAAAAGATCTGTAGAATGTTCACTGTTAGGATCATCTTGTACAATATCTCCAGATTCGGTATCAGTGTATATAGACGGGGTTTCTTGTTGTGGTAATAAATCTCCTGAAGTTATGGTGTGAGAGGGAAGACTTGTTTTTTTCTCTGGTGCTTAGGTAAAATCTTAAAGTAGACAATTTTGTTATGTCATAGAGTTGTCCAACATTCAAATTCATATCTAATACATTTTTTTAAAGTCAATAATGTTAAAATGAAAGTGCTTTACATTTCCTAGAGTAGAATTACCATTAGGAACAAATAATACTACATCCTTTTTCAATATGTCATCCTTATTTGCACTTTTTGGAAGTTTCTCTTTTATTGTTCTACCTTCTTTTTTTTTGTTCTTACTTGCGTGAAAGTTCCATCTTTCTTCTCTAGATACCAACCTAGTTCAACTTGCCTTCTCGACTGAGTGTTTGGTGCTGTACACAATTGCTTATTGCTTTTAGACGTACCGGCAATTTCATTAGCATTACATAATGAGTCAGTATCTTTGACATTTTTTATTTAAAAAAATCAAATATAATACATTTTTTTTAAGTCAATAATGTTAAAATGAAAGTCCTTTACATTTCCTAGAGTCGAATTACCATTAGGGACAAATAATACTACATCCTTTTTCAATATGTCATCCTTATTTGCACTTTTTAGAAGTTTCTCTTTTCTTGTTCCACCTTCTTTTTTTTGTTCTTACTTGCGTGAAAGTTCCATCTTTCTTCTCTAAATACCAACCTAGTTCAACTTGCCTTCCCGACTGAGTGTTTGGTGCTGTACACAATTGCTTATTGCTTTTAGACGAACCGGCAATTTCATTAGCATTACATAATGAGTCAGTATCTTTGACATTTAAAAAAAGAAAAATCATATCTAATACATTTTTTTTGTCAATAAAGTTAAAATGAAAGTCCTTTACATTTCCTAGAGTCGAATTACCATTAGGGACAAATAATACTACATCCTTTTTCAATATGTCATCCTTATTTGCACTTTTTGGAAGTTTCTCTTTTCTTGTTCCACCTTCTTTTTTTTTTTGTTCTTACTTGCGTGAAAGTTCCATCTTTCTTCTCTAGATACCAACCTAGTTCAACTTGCCTTCCCGACTGAGTGTTTGGTGCTGTACACAATTGCTTATTGCTTTTAGACGTACCGGCAATTTCATTAGCATTACATAATGAATCAGTATCTTTGACATTTTTTATAAAAAAAAATCATATCTAATACATTTTTTTTAGTCAATAATGTTAAAATGAAATACCTTTACATTTCCTAGAGTCGAATTACCATTAGGGACAATAAATACTACATCCTTTTTCAATATGTCATCCTTATTTGCACTTTTTGGAAGTTTCTCTTTTCTTGTTCCACCTTCTTTTTTTTTTGTTCTTACTTGCGTGAAAGTTCCATCTTTCTTCTCTAGATACCAACCTAGTTCAACTTGCCTTCCCGACTGAGTGTTTGGTGCTGTACACAATTGCTTATTGCTTTTAGACGAACCGGCAATTTCATTAGCATTACATAATGAGTCAGTATCTTTGACATTTTTTATAAAAAAAATCATATCTAATACATTTTTTTTAGTCAATAATGTTAAAATGAAAGTCCTTTACATTTCCTAGAGTCGAATTACCTCAGGTCTGGGCGAACCCACGAGTTATTATTGCTAATTTCTTGTTTATTTTGTTAACACTTCGGTGAATAATGTTATCATTGAACTAGAAATAAATGCTGTAAAAAAAAAATAAAAAAAAGATGGGGTTATTTTTGACAAGTATGACCAACAAAACGGAACAAGCTGCAATCTTGGATGGCAAAATTTTCTCTTATGTTCAACCAGACAGTAGTGACTCCAGTTTTTAATCTATTCATCTCTATGGTTAATAGTAGGCCTACTTACGGAGTTTGGTGGTAACTTAACACTTAAAGCCTGATGATTTAAACAGTAATTATTGAGCTCCAGTTGTAACAGCGCTTGCACTAAATACGACGTTGTAGAACTCAATGATACAAGTATACATTTTGAGATAAAAGTCAAAATGTTGAGAATATAAAAATTTTGAAATTACATATAAGTCAAAATTTTGAGATATTAAGTCAAAACTTTGAGAATAAAAAATATTACTCCCTGGTCCTTCTACGCCGTTGTAATAAAGTGACCGTACAGAACCCGCTGCTATAAATTTGTCAAACAGATTACAATTATTGTAAAAGTCTTGAACACTTACACTTACACTTATTGTTCTTCTAACATCCAAAACTACGTATATTTACTTACCTTGTTTATAAAACAATCTGATTACCACAAGTTTTTATAGCACGACCACTGAAAATTGTTAAGTTATTGTTTTTTAAATGTTTTTAAACATTACCATATGTTGTCATGAACCAACCCAACTTAGTTTAAATTCAAATATGTGACGTATATTTCACAGCCTTTGGGAAACGCATTATTTTAACATTATAGTGTAATTTAACAAAAAATACATGGGAGCGGCAAAATGATCTGACGGTTTTCTTTGCCGCCCTGTCGAGCGAATGAGTGGCGTAGGGTGGTGGGAATAGGGGCGTTACAAAGCCAACGTGTGAACATTTTTAGTAGCCATGGAGCCGTTGGATAGCTGAGAAACATGTATTTGTAGTAGAAGTGTTTCTAAAAGTAGAAATTCCTGTGTAGCTGTTCAGTACACTTTTCAATATGGGTCCAAGGGGAAAAGTCCCAACTCAAAAATCCATTTTGCTGTGAGTAGGTAACTTTAGAGCTACTAGTATAGCATTAAAAAAAGTCAACAGGCTGTCCAATGTCAGCTCGGACACCAGAGAGCGCCGAGAGAGTGAGATACGCTGTGGAAGTTAGTCCTCAGCAGCCTAAACGTAAATAAGCTGCAGCTCTGCACTTGTCTGGCCTCTCAGTAGAAGAGTATTACAATACCATCTGCATTTTCATTTATACAAAATGGCAATCGTGCAACTGCAAAAGTTGAAGCCCAGTGGTTATGCAAAGCGCATCTCTTTTTCAAAACAAGTAGTGATGACAAAGTTGTCATTATGAGTGACGAATCACACTTTCAATCACGCCACATAGTCTTTCTCACTCTCTTTAGTTTCACACCACGTAGTCAGATTTTAGTTTCAATGCTGAACTAGTAGCTCTAAAGTTACCCACCTACAGCAAAATTGTGTATCGAGTTGGGACTTTTCTTCATTGACCCACATTGAAACGTGTACTGAACAGCTACACAGGAATTGCCACTTTTAAAAACACTTCTACTACAAAGTCATGGTGCTCAGCTGTCCCACGGCTCCGTGGCTACTAAAAATGTTCACACGTTGGTTTTGTAATGCCTCTATTCCCACCACCCTACGCCAATCACTCACTTGACAGGGCAGCAAAGATAACCGTCAGATCATTTTGCCGCTCCCTGTATATAGATTATTAATGATACCGGTCACTTACTGGTGCCTCCACCCAAACTGATATTATAGTTTATGCCTTTTTTTTTACTAAGACAGTTGGTGGTTATTCAAGCAAACTAAGTTAGAAAGCGTATAAACTTTTCATATAAAGGTAACCTTTCAAAACTAGTTCCAACTTTACAATTTTGCTAATGCAAACAAACAGCTGTTTAGTAAGTGGGTCAATCATTTCGTCTATTGCGGTTGTGTTTGTTATGTATATTTCAAAGTGGGGAGAGATCTCTACATAAAGAATACATAAAGGTTTCCTTGTTTGGGAAAACTGTTCATATATTTTACCACTTACCATCTTTTAAATGTAATTACAATACCTGAAAGTACAACAAATATCAGTGTTATTAGACGTATTTTTTGTACTTTCAGGTATATTTTACCGTAGATTAAAGAGTTGGTCTATCTGATTTTGTTAGATAAGCGGACCTTCCACAAAAGTCAAATTCAGAACAATCGAATTACGTCATTCTCTATACAGGGTGTTTCAGAATTAGTGTCGGATATTTTAGGGTATTATTCCTGGGTAAGAAACATATCCAAATATCATATTTAAACAGTCCGGAAGTCTTTATTTACTCAAACAGCCGCCATTTTGTTTTTTTCCTTTAATATTTTTTTAAAGAGAATGGTAAAACATACGGACTTCAAACTTTGAACAAACATTTCTGACTACTAGGCAAAGCTAAAAAAAAATTATGAACATTTTCCAAAAAACATAAAACAAAATGGCGGCCATTTAAAGTTTTGTTTCTTAAATAACTCGAAAACATTGATTTTATGAAAATTTTACAAGAATAACTTTTTTTAGGTAATTTTATTACAAATCGATTTACACCTTAAGTTTTACAATCGAACGTATATTAACTGAGATATTGCAGTTTTAGTGATACGTGACCACTGGAGGTTAGTTGTAGAGCATGCGGCTAAAGTCTGCCACAACAATGCATGGCTCCGCATGCTCTACAACTCACCTCCAGTGGTCACGTATCACTAAAACTGCAATATCTCAGTTAATATACGTTCGATTGTAAAAATTAAGGTGTAAATCGATTTGTAATAAAATTACCTAAAAAAAGTTATTCTTGTAAAATTTTCATAAAATCAATGTTTTCGAGTTATTTAAGAAACAAAACTTTAAATGGCCGCCATTTTGTTTTATGTTTTTGGAAAATGTTCATAATTTTTTTGTAGCTTTGCCTAGTAGTCAGAAATGTTTGTGCAAAGTTTCAAGTCCGAATGTTTTACCATTCTCTTTAAAAAATATTAAAGGGAAAAAACAAAATGGCGGCTGTTTGAGTAAATAAAGACTTCCGGACTGTTTAAATATGATATTTGGATATGTTTCTTACCCAGGAATAATACCCTAAAATATCCGACACTAATTCTGAAACACCCTGTATATAAATCCCAAAGTACCCATGAACTTTTGAGAAAACTTGGTACCCCCATAAACCATATACTTAAAATGTTCGTCATGACGAGAAATCTTGCGCAAAACTATCCATTATTTCATAAATTGCCCTTTAAGGTCGTAACTCCTTTCTAAAGGGAACTTTCCATAATACATCAGGTTAAAAATACCTCAACTATACGTATTAGGTTGTTATTCTTTCAATTTATTACATTATTAAAATAAGGTGTGATTATTTGTTTGTATTAATGTATTCTGTTTTGTTTATTTCAGCTTAACCGATCAATAGTTTTATTAAAGATTACATATCTTTGGTTTTATTAATACTTATGAAGTCAAATAGGGTGAAGCCCATGGGTAACAGCTAGTTTCTCTAATAATCTTTTTGACTGGTTAGATTTCAAATCTAACACCATACCCCTGCCACTAAACTTAATTTAAGTATACTGTATATTTCTCAATGATATTAAGTATTCAAAATGTACAGTATATTCTTAGAAAGTCTCTTCTAGGCTGATTATTCAAACTGAAAATTGTATTGGCACAATAAACTATCTTAAGTAATTGGCAGTTATACAATAATAACTGTAATGAGAGGAGTGTAACCCTATTTTAAGACAGTATTTTGTAAGTCCCCAATACTTTCATGTGTAACATGAGCCAGCGAAATACACCCGAGCACAGTAATGATGTGTGCAGTCGTTTAGCGACTCTATTATTCAACAGAGGATCCATTGTGTGTTCAGGGGCTGTAACTAAAAAGGCCTTAGCTTTTAGCTTTTGTTTTCAATCAACAGTGATGAGCTCGAAATTGGCTCATCGGCTTTTAGACGAATGAGATTGAAATCCAGTACTGTTACAATATGTTGATTTTACTCAATATAGGCTAAGTAAAAAGTGTTCGTTTTTATTTTTATTTGTTTTTAATTAATTAGCCCTGTTTTCGTTGTAATATACAGTTTATTTGACTCGTTTAATGTTGTAAAAATAGTCATGATTTGGAAAAAAGTGTTCCACAAAGCTCATACTTGTGTGTTTACAGTATTATTTAATACAAAGGAAAAACAAGATGTCTTTTACAATAATGAAACCAAATATTTATCATTGAGGAATCAGTGAAAATCTTTTCATGAAGCTTCGTTGGCTATGTAAATAAAGTAAGACAGAGGTGTTGTAAAAAAAAGTTCTGTATTCTAGTGAGAGAAAATATTTACTTTTACGTCACCTAACAAACAATCTCCAATTCTACATTCTTCAACTACAACTTCATTGAATTCGCCTCATCATACAAACAATTTTCATGAAGCTATAAAATTTATGTAAATACTACAGCTGTTCTGTTTAATAACATTTTCATCACATTGTCTGGAAAGCAGAATTTTTTAATTCTCTAAATCGTCAGCAAAATCATCGTGCTAAGGTAACTTCAAATAGGGGACAGAAAAAAACATATGGTACATTTTTAGTTCACTTACCTCAAATTATGTGGTTTAATTTAATAATAATTGGAAAATTATTTCCGCAGTATGAAGAAAATAGTTGTTCGTCACACGGAGGAAAAGGGTCCTTTTGGTACTAAATCGTATTTACAAAACACGATTGCGTACCAAAAAGAGCCACTTTCGCTTCTAGTAAAGAAAACTACTATTTCATTAAAGTACTTGAAGAAAATATAAAAGAACCTTATATAGCCTATTGAAGAACCTTGATGATTTGTTCAAAAAATACACAGATACTCTTGGTTGAGGATCATATAATCATCATTCTTTGACTAAGCTAAAAGGTCCAGAGGTGGATTTTTGGTAGGTTCAACCACATAATGTAAGTCAAACTTTCTGATTTCCTCAAATCTTAACCTTTATTAATTTTAAACTATTCAGTTCAACCAACTCTTATAAAGGTTCAAACCAAACTATTAAGACTACGTCATAAGGCTAACACTGAGTAAAATTAAATAAATCATTTAAGGTGGATTCAAGGTATACTTAAGGTTGGGTATTCTGTTAATCCAAAAGACGTTACCTTGAAAAAATAGCACAAAAGTAGACACTGACACTCAAAGATCACACACAACACTCGGTACTGTCGGAAATACCAGAACATACTGAGGCACCCATACAATCTCCAGGTTGGGGCTTCCCTACAGTCACTCATGTAGCTAATAACTCTCTCTCCCCTTTAAATCCATCCTAATCACGACTCAGCTTTGGGGCAAAGAGATAGAATCGCAGCTGGAAGTATATTATTGCAGCAAAATGTTAGAAATAAACAACATCATGTTTATATAACAAATTGAAGGGTATACGTCCGTATCTGTGGTCAAAAACAACCGATTGAAAATATCGATCAATATATCGATTGTTTCATTCGATATACAGTATTAGGGTAACCTAACCTAACCAACAGAACGTTATATCAAATGAAATAATTGATACTTTCATTCGGTTGTTTTTAACAACAGATACGGAAGTCTACTCCTTACAGGCTTACACGTTGACTTTCACTATGCAGTTTCGCGAATTAACCAATTCAGACCTAAATGAAATTGTTTAACAAATTAGAAAATAAAAATCTGAATGGAATTTCACAAACGTAATGAATCAAAAGCTGAAAATAATTGTTGCTTTGTAATGTATATGTTAACACGCGACAACAGGTTTATAGGTTTAGTTAAGTCGTTGTATCAAAATGTCAAGTGGAATAACAAATGCTGTCCCAGCTGATTGATTTAGCAGTGTTGCCAACTTTTTTAAGCATACATATATTACGTACCTAATACAAGACAAAAATTTGTGTTTTTTGGTCGAAATCTGAAGTGCGGCAAAGTTAGTAAATGCAGGTTATTAGCTACTATGCGTGCTTATATCAGTACAAGAAAGTCCGTTTTGGCAGATGACTGTAGGACAATTTTTGGATCTTCATCTTCAGTATTATTAGTCTGAGACTTTTCAGTGAAACTCATTCTCATCATATGTTATTGCCACAAATCGATACAATGAAACAAATGTTATATTTATGGCATTGCTGCAACGTTTTAAAAATCTAAAATCATAAGTATTTTACAATAGTCTTGTACAAATTATTAGTGTCACATTACAGTTATACAATATGATCTTACAGTATTGTAATAACTGCAATGTAATGCATTGTTAACGAATATTATACTTTCAAAACGTTACATTGTTGTTGAGTACAATCTATATAATTAATACGCTACATGAAACTTTGTCGGTTGAACTCCTCCGCCATTTCTTAACCGATTTTATCCATTGACATCTCATTGGAAAGAGCGTGTCGCGTAGATTTGCAAACTGGCCTTACATTTTTGAAAAAGTCCCTTGGGCTCTGCCCCAGTGGCTTTGAAAGTTCCCATGTTATCCTTATGAAGATCATAATTGTTTACATTTTGGTCAGCTGTTTAATTTAATTGCTGTTATTTATTTTTCAATTCAATTAAACCCATCGAGTACATTTATTTACTACGAGAGGTCGTCCAGTGGTCGAAACTCGACCAAAAATATGTAATGTAAACTTACTCACTTCTCTATTTTCACCCCACACTGTAAATAAAACATGTGATTGGAGTTTCTTCCATTTGTTTTGATTTTCTGTTTATATTTCGTTGTTATTTCGTCACCAGCATGGCAACGCATAAGATCCATGTAAATTTTTTCAAATTTTTAAACTCATTTTTTGTGCTTATCTTTGAGCTTATTTAAATTTATAAAGGGATTCTGCACACCTACAGGAAAATAGCTATCTAACGGTATTCGTAGATTTACCCCACGATGCACACGAGCTGAGAAAAAAGGTTTTAAAGAAACATGCTTGCCTATTAATATATAGATAGATAGATTTGAGTTTGTGTAAACATAACCTCCAAGACGGATTTTGTTAGTATGGTTGTACAGTATCTTAAATTTGTGTATTTATTTATCGTTGTTTTGTGTAGCTATGACGGATCGTGTTAGCACGATTGTAACATTTATCGTTGTTTTGTGTAGCTATCATTTGTTTATTTGTTGTTTTTTTCTCTTTTATATGCCTCCGACGTGACGACAACAACACATATAGACAGGAGGCGTAATCGTGATGACCGCAGCTCACAGAACAGTGGCGAGTATTAGGCTTAACTCATCACAGTCAGCACCTGACCCTGGACAATCTCAACTATTAGGTTACAAATGCCCCCTAACACTACCTAAAAACGACTTATCGTTCTCAATTGGCCCTCTATAAATGACCTGTGTTGCCTGTACAGCGAGGCATTTTGAGAAGGAGAAAACCGGCCCGAATGCTTTAGGTTTATCAATAACGAAGATAAACATAGTCTGAGTTACACACCGGTAATCTTTGAGTTGACTCTTTTAAATTCGTTGTAAATATGACTGTTATTCGTTTTGAAATATCTTCTGTAATATTTGCAATTGCTCGAATTCGAGCAACATGTACACTAGTTATTCTCAATTTAGAATGATGTTGTTAAAATAAAAGCCAAGTTATTAAACTTACCAAGGTGATGACGGTTATTAAGGTTATTAATAAAGAGGGAAATATTTACCTAATGTGATATAGTTACTACCTGTACTCATTCGTTTACTGCTTGTCATGAAGTGTATGTACATTAGTAGATTCAATCGTAACATCTCTAGGTACATTATAAAATAAAAGATGTTCTATGTTTGATAATTTACAATTTATTGTTGGTTTTATTATTCACAAGATTTCAAATAAATAATTAAATACCATACATTTAAATATATAAATTAAAGACATGTTGACCTTTTGCACAAATACAAATATTTCTTTTACTTCTTGAGTATGCGAACCAACGGGGTGGGGTTGTACGCGTAGATGGGAGCGGAGATGGGCTTCACTTCTCTGTACTGGAGGTTAGCCTCGAACCCAGAGGCTTCTTCCTTCTCCTCGGCCTTGGTTTGTTCAGACTTGACCTCACTGAGCTGCAACTTGGTCTGAGAGAACTGCTGAGCGCCTTGCAGAGGGAACTGGACAAAGTCGATCTGGTAGTTTGGCTCCTCCTTGACCTGCTGGAACTTGGATTCCTCGGGCTTCTGGAACTTCTGGAAATTCTGGAAGTTCTGGGAGTTCTCAGCGGTGTACCGGGAGCTGTCGCTCTCTTGAGGTCGGATAAACACGGGGTAAGCAGCTGGCTGGAACTTGTAAGGAGCGTTGTTGTATTGAGCGGGTTGTTCCTGCTTTTGTTCCTCCTGGGCCTGGATGTAGTAAGCGTTCTGGAACTGTTCCGCTGGGTTGTTCTGGGTTTGTTCGTTCTTCGCATCCTTGGAGTCGGTCTCCCCAGACTTGAGAGCTGCAGTAGCGTACTTCACCATCTGAAGGCGGCCGTCGGGCAACAACACGTAGTACTCTCCGCTCTCCAGCAACTTTCCAGACTGGCTTTCGTCTGACTCAGATTCCTGAAACGGAAACCACGGAATCATTACAAAATAGTAACAGAAACTGAGTTATTGAGTAATAATGATTTCTGATAGCTATAAGCTACAATTTAACACTTGTAGACTATTCCCTCACAAACATTGTTTTAAGAAACAGTTGACGACAAAAACGTCCTTCTGATAAACAAGTATAAATTGATGAATACTTCGATAGATACCATTTTTGAAAAGTTAACTTGAATCTTGACTGGAAGAAGTACAGTATGATTTTATTAAAACACACTTCAAAGATCATAGCAAAAGCAAATCTCCTTTCTTCATAACATGACTTGGGGTTTTTGTAAAATTGCAAACGTGTTTTAGCTACCTGAGCAACGTGAGTCTGGTTGGTCTCTGGCTGGACGGTGGTCTGGGGGTACTCGGCCGGGGGTGGGTAAGCCTCCAGGCGGGCGGGTACCAGGAGGAGTCTTCCTGATGGCGTCCACCCCGCGGGCGGTGCTGGGGCGGCACACAGGGCGGCGGCGACGAGGGCGGCGGAAATCAGGAGGACCTGAAAGTAGAGGTCACTTATGAAGAGCTGCCCTTGCTTGTATCTATATTCACATTACATTTTTTTTGTAGAGTGCTAGTTGTAATGCAAAATGGCTGAAATATGATGAATGGATGAGATGACAGCTTTGATACTGTCTAATCAGGCAGTTATTTATGTAAGGCCAATTATGAAAAGCCCAATGAGTTTTTCAAACCATCAACATTTTTTGCATTTTCTCAGGATCGAACTCGAAATATTGTGATTAGTATGTCAGAACTCTAACCTTTCAGCTACCCAGCTAATGCAAGTACACCAAACAGAAAATAAATTACTATTAAAATGCTTCTCGATTTGTGTAATGTACAAATACGTATTCTAACAATACCAAAAATCAAAACGTCAACTTTTGCTGTTAGGCCTATTATTTACGTCAGTTTGCTATTATTTATGGGGTATTAAAAGTTATTAAAAAATGTCCCTACTAAAAAGTTACCTTTAACGGATATGCTTCTTCTCCATAACCATAATTTACAATATTTGTTTGAATTGTAATGTATTAATAATAATACCCAAGACAATTTTACTCCTGATCAAATGAATTCGCAGCCTATTAATTTAACCATATTAACGGCATTAATTTTTATTAATTGTGAATATGGCGTCCCCATCTCAATGATTGATTATTGATTATTGATTATTGATTAGTGAAGTTTCTCAAAGAAATTCCACTGAAGCCTATATAAGAGATATCCTAAAAACTTGTGAACTCTATTGGCTGGTAGCCTAAACATTGGCACAGAGGATTAAAGTGTTCGTTATATATTTTATTTCGGTAACTGGAATTGATAGACAGATAAATATTATGTTTTAGAAAACTGCCTGTACGGATTTAAAAACAACCAAATAGCAAGCAGTAAACTAAACTAAACACAGCGTTTCCAGGCCTCGATATTTTGTGATTGTTTTTTAAACTTCAAGTTTCATAACACCGGCAAACTTGATGTGACGCGAATTCAATAAACACATTTACTGTCAAGACGCGAAGCAAAGTGGAAAAGTTTACATTTACGAGAACCTCTACCTTTCCGTATTTACTATGGAAAGTTAAAGGGTAAATGCAATTATTCTTGCTATGAGTTAAAAAGAAAGACAAAGCAAAACTTCACTTTTGTAGGAATTGTATTTTATGAATCTCTACAAATATTTGAGCATTATAAAAGAGGTAAACCGAAACAATTAACAAACTGTTTGTCATTTGATTGGCAGTTTACTAGGAGCAACTTTTTTTTAATTACCTAAACTATATTACTTAAGTTGTGCTACAAAATAAACAGTATTGTGACTATTAAAAAATAGCGTTCTGTAATAGTGGCAATACTGTATGTAATATAATAAGTCATGAATGTATCAAACAAAATATTGCGTTAGAAAATATCAAAAGGATTCGAATAATTTCCATGCAAACGATACAGAAGTCCTTTGATTTCAGCGAACACACAAATAATAGAACAAAATTTACTCTCTAATGTAAAAATTTTAACCTATGTAATTTTTATATTTTTTTATATTTAACTCGAGTTCTCAAAGCTTAGCTAGTGTCGAAAACAGTTAATTTTCCAGGTCCTAGTAATAAATAAAAGAAAAAAGTTTAAATTGTTAAACAATATTTTCTTATCCTATTGCCCAGAAGGCGCTTACCTTCATTGTTGGTTGTGGTGAGTGAAGTGCCTACCCTAGCCAGTGTACAGACTATATACCTACACTGACAGTGCGGCATTGGCCTGGACGTGCCTCAAACACTTGCCAAGGGCCTAGGTCACCTAATGGGCGAGGGTCTACACCTACTATGCAATAACATTACATGTTTCAGTTTATGTACGGCGAAATTATGTCAGTATTTGTAACTTCAAGATGGTTTAGTTAGTGTATTACGGATAAATAAGTGGGGTGGACTTGCTTATGGTATTTCATTTGCAGTTTGGATTCAATTTCTGGATGATGTTTTGTTAAATCAGGTATAAACATTGTTTTCAATTTTTTATATGTTTATTCATGGTAATAATTTGTATTCTCTTATGTTTAATATTAAGTTCATCCTGTGTCTCTACTTTCATTGCTAAATGATAGCTACCTTTACACCCGCGTTTTGCGACGGGGCGAGAACTCAGATAATTTTTGTTTTTAATTCTCTGCAAACAAACACTTACAAACCCAATTTTTTCAGCGAATATAGTCTTATTCTATTTTACTTGGTAGAATTCCACTACCTGTATAAAAAACCAAATTCTGAATTCATCACAATTTAAACCTAGTACTAAGGAGCAAATGTAAAAATATGTTTTAGTTTTTTCTCTTGTGACCAAAATTGTTCTTCCAAAGGTCTATCTCGAAACTTTGGATTTGGAGAGTTCCGATAAAGTTTTAATGGCTTGAATATATTCGTGTGTTGTTTGGGTCCATAAACATCTTTTTTTATAAAATGTTAGCCCAGTATCTTTGACGTAACTGCATTAAAATACAGCAACCAGGTCCATATTAAATTTATCCGTTTCCATTAAATTATGGTAACTGCTTAGTGTTTTAGAATCTTGTGGATAGACCATTACGTGTATTCAATGATTGGCATTATTTTTGTTCTACTTGTATCTATATTCTATATTTGTACTATTCTATAGTTAGCCATGGTTTACCAACCTCTATAATATTGACAAAAACACATTTTTTAACACAAGTAAATGTGTTTAGCTTTGATGAGAGCTCAAAAAATGTATTTTGTCGTTAGTAGATTACAAAGCGCTCAAATTTGAGGGAAATGTTGTAATACCTTTTTCAACTGATTTATACACTCTTATATGAGTTCAACAATAATACACACATTTTGACTATTTTAGACGAATGAACAAGACTAGACCATATATTTTAATCGGGACCGATGGCTTTTTTAGTAATGTTAAACATATTCCTGAATTTGAATTGGTTAAGTTTTTGAATGAAGGCAGTAAATTAATTTCAGATAGACTAAATTTAGAAGAGAATCACGGTAATTCCAGTGTTGAATTCGTAAGAGATCACCTCCTGTTATGAAACATACTTCAAATTTTTCTCTGGTTAATTTATTAACGTAGGCTATAACCTGAATTATCCTTTAGGGCATTATCAGGTTGATTTTGGGATTAGAATTGATTACATCCATGTATCACCACAATGTTTATGCCCTCTTAACTGTCAAACATGTCTCAAATTTTTTGTATGTGTGTAAATGAGTCATTTTAAAAATATTTATTATCTTTTATGTAGTAAATTGTAATATTTTTATGATCAACAATAAGAACGAAAATGACGAGTAGCCTAATAATTTGGATTTCAGGCAAATTTTTTTTATTTACAGATATAGGTTTACTTGAGACAACATTATTTTAAAGTTGTCAATTTGAAAACTTGTAGTCGTTTCAAACTATTGATTCAATATTTTTATACAATACTTTACTATCCATTAGTGAATGTCACTACTTCATGATAATATAAGTACTAATGTTGTTAGAAATTGAATATTCAAACCTTCTACAACAATTGTGTCTAAGCCTTAGAGATCTGTAAAATTGTGCCCTTTGATATCAGGAATACATTTTTTTAAGATATATCTCGATATTTATTTTGGAACTTTGTCTAAACTGGGGGAAACCCACTTGACAAAACTTACTTCTCAAATATTCATTTTGATAGCCCCTGGACTAAGTATATATGACTTTTTATGCTTACCTCCTTAAGGTGATGTTTTCGACGTGTTGCAAGCTCCGATGATGTTACATTGCAAAGAAACGTGTCAGCTTTAAATAATTAAATCTAGACGCAATTTTGGACTGCTGACGGAGTAAGCCTAAAAAGTTATACTTTTCAGTCTGGTACAAGGACCAATATAAAAGTGATGTACCTTATCCTGTTTTACCCCTTTCTTCATTACATTATTAAGGACCTTTTATAATTTGTTTGATTCTGTAAATGCTTATCTAAATGTAGGCTACACTAAGGTATATTTCAGCAACATTAGGAAATGTAGCACGTAGAACAAGAGATTTACTGCGTCCGGTTTACTCCAAAGTGTTTGTTTTACGTAAGAATGAATAAAGAACGGGATTTTATTTGATTTTAAAAAATGCACACGGCGTTGAGTAAAGGTTTTGAACTGAACTAATATTATTAGATAATTCAGTGTTTAGTTGGCATAGTTTTAGATGAATTCATTAAATAATTATAAGTGTTTTAATGAAATTTTCTACATTATACTGATAAAAACCCTGCTAAAATTTCAGCTTTCTGATAAATAACAATTCTAACTAAATGTAATATGATGTTAATTAAATAATTGTAATAAATCATTTACAATTATACATTTGCATAATTAATTGCTTTGAACTGCATAGGCAAAAAATCTATTTAAATATAAAAACCAACAGAGTCGTAAAAATTCCTTGAGATTTTATTTTCCACTGATGCATAATATTATTTCGGTGAAATTAGTAAAATAATTTTTAACATGAACATCCTCAGTGAAAGCTAACTTTCGACTCCAAACTGTTCAATATAGTCTCTGTATTATATGGTCAAAAATTACACCATTTTCAGTGTCAAGATAGGAGGGATAGATATGGGTTAAAGTTTAAAAATCTTTAGTGTTTTTTTTTTGTTTTTTTTTTATAGAAATATCTTTAAAACAACGTGATTTAGCGCAAAACATGTTATATACAAAATTGATGTACGATAAATATCAAACAAATTGGTCCTCTTCATAATCTTGTTTAAGTGAACAGTCATAGAGATGTAAAAGATTAAAAATGGATATTTTTCAAAGAATTTTTTCTCTTTAAAAGTCCCAGGACAACTAAATGTAAAAAAATAAAGATAGAGCTACAAAACTTAGAACAAAGTCACTGGGGATAAAAATCATTTAAAAATATTATTCAATGATACGTTACCTCCTCAGGGGACGGCCTAATAGGAGTCAGAATGAAATGTGAATTGTAACAATAAGTGCACATCCAATTGTTAGTAAAGTACAATGCCGCAAACTCAAGCTCAAACGACAACCAAGTCAAAAATAATAGTCGTTGATAAATTATCCAATTTTGAATCTTTTTTGAGTCTCCTACCTCAATGCCTGGTTTTTAAAGTATTTATGGATTACCTTACTTAACATTATTATTTTACATATGACAAAATATTCATCCAATATCAGATGCTAAATAGTATATTTCGTACCCAGGGCCGAAAATGAGGTTTTGCCAGCTCGAGATAGTTTTTAAGTTCGAGACGAAGTTGAGAACTTAAATCGATCGAGAGTTGCAAAACCATTTCGGTCCGAGGTACGAACGCTATTTTTCACCACACTATACCCTATTACCACTATTCACCACTATAATAATGCACACTGATAGTCAACACAACTACAATATTTAAGGTTATGTGAAGAAATAGTTTGAGGAATCAGCAAAAATAAAAATAAATAGTTGCTAGGCAACGGTGACAATAACACAATTCTATTGCAATGCTATGGATTTTGATTTGTGTATTTAAAATGCATTCATGTTTTAAGTAAGTAAGCGGACAGCTGATTTTGTGGCCCCGGCCTGTAAAAACCTGCTTGGTCCCCAAATTACGATGACAGTTGGCCAGCAAAACGTAACTTTCAGCCACCAATTAACGTATGTAATACATCCAAAAACATCAGTGTGGTGAAAAAGACATTTTAGTTATAAACTCCCTTTGTGTAATAAATAAGTATAACTTTAGCAAAGCAACCATTAAAAGTGTGTCTAAAAAATTTGACAAACTCTTTAAAAGATAGCTGTTAAAACTCTTCTTCATGTTTTGTTTCTATAGAGTGCAATGCAATGACACATTCTGAATTAGAGTTTTTTTTTTTTTTACTGTAGATTATATTTGTGTCCATTGTGTAACTAGTTCAATTTGTTTTGCACATTTTTCCGTAGATATTATCTGTGACAAGGCAAAATAACAGAACACTTTGATAAAACAATTATTTATACAAATCAATAATAAGTTATTTATTTACATCACATATAGATCATCTATACATATTAATAGTAACAAATCTAATACATTTCAATGACAATATGTACAATAACATCAATACAACTATTCCTAGCAACACCACAAATTGCCAACAAAACAAAGATGGCGGATCAATAATTCTTAAAAAGTGGATTAATCAAGATAATATTATTCACACTAATAAATCCACTAACAAAAAAAAACTCAGTTTTGTTAGTAATTCTAATAACTCAGACAATAATTTCACACCCTGAAAACAATTTAAAACTAATATTTAACAGAATAACAAATTTCAAAACTAATTTAATGTCTACTTTCATTAGTTAAACTCTAATAAAATAGAATCTGTCCTTTAAATGCATCAGGTGTCTTTAACTTGCATTAATAAAAGCTTAAATGAGTTTGTTATCACAGAGCTAATATAAATTATCTACAAATCCATGCTATTTAATTAATGCATACACTTAGATGAGCTGTTTATTTAATTATGTTGGTGTTGACCATAAAAACATCCAATGCTAAACTACAGTAACATTATTGGTATAATTTAAGATTTTAACTTTGGTTCCCAAATGTACGGTAGGGATAAATTTTTGAGTGACAAATTTAATCAGACATGGGTCAATGTGAAAAGACTCTAGCTTATTTTCCAAACTCTCTATTTATCATCATATGTATTTAAGTATGGCCATGAGAAGCTAAACACATCAAATACTTCCTTAGAGGGAATTTTGTTTAAGAAGTCCAATACCAAGTTTGAGAACCACTGTTCGTAAATACTTCTATAACTATTTTAATATCTGAAATAAGTTCAGTACAACAATACAAAAAAGGCAATATCAGTCAATATTAATTTCAATGTTGGTAGGAAATGTTACACGACTATAAATGTGTATGGCTATTAATTTATGTAACACTTACTATGTATAACAATTTTATACATTAAATACTTTAAAAGTAATTATTTATTTACAGACTACAATGATTTGTTTAGATCAGTACCATTATTTTTTATTCGGTAAGAATCAGTAATGTAAAAATGTTTTAACAAATGAATATACCAATTAAGATAGAATTTTCCATAAAATGCAATTAAATGTTAACTGTTTTTTTTTTAAGTAACACAATGCTATTGCATATTATACATATTTAAAACCATAACTGAAATTGTAAAAAATATTATATTGTATTTTTTGCTACTTGGATACTTACCGGCAATATGAATAACAATTGATTTTAGTCATACTTTTAATAGATCTACATTAAAATTACATTCTTAAAACTTAGAATCAACTCATGTTTAGTACACTTAGTAAAGAATATATTTTCCAACATTAAACCTTTCATTTATAATTCAAACTAACACATAAAATACCCCAACTTAATACAAATGTTAAACACTATTTCTCCACTCTTTTCGGATTTTACTAAATTAGAAAGCTACTGAGAAACTGATTAAATTCCAAATTAATTTGAAAAAATATTAATTGTTGTAAAATGGTAACTTATGTTTAATATTTAGTGTATAATTATCAAACTTTCATACAAAGTTTAAACAACAAAAGCCCCTCTATAAATGTTTTTAGTTGCATTTCCAGCAAATAACTTTTAAAATACCATACATCATAACATATTTTTCTACAATCTTCGAGAGTTAACCTAGCAACAACCAGTCCATGGTGGTAGACCATATTTTACACAATAGGTACTTTATTGAGCACATTAAACAATAATAAATTGACACATTTTCCCACTTATTGTATATACAAAATTATTTTTCCCACTTACAGATTTTAATATGTGAACAAATTTCTACATTCCCAAAAATTTGAGTTCTATGTTGTTTTTACAAACAACTTTTATGTTGCCAATGAATTTCACTAAGTACATGTAAGAAGTAGAAGCTGATAGACTACAAACTCGCTTACGAAAAGAGTTCAATGTAATTGGTAGTATATAAAAAGTACACATTCATTTTCACTCCTCATGAGGGTCCATCAAAAAGATGATGAATTTTTTAAGAAAAGTTCCCTTCAGTAGAATGAAATATCAAGTTTGATGTATTGTTTTTCTACTATCAACCACTAAAACACTTTTCTTACATAAATAGTTGTGCTTCCTTCTTCCTTCTTATTGTACTCCTTAGCCATTGCCTCCCCCTTCTTAACATACAATAGTCTACTTTAAAAAGTACATCAACCATATACAATACATTGTAGACATTTCAAAAAGACTTTTTGTTAAAACATTTGTATAAATAAATTTCTCGTTGTTAAATGACATATCAGTCCCTAACGCTGTTATAAAATTACTTCCTAAATTGACTTTTAAATACAATCAAACTTACTTTTGTTTACTTAGTTTGAAAAAAAATTAGGGTTTTAGATTAGTTTATAGATCTTAGCAAGGTCGCAACAATTCTGCTTTTTACTTTGATGCTGATGCCGTTTGGTACAAATACACCATTATTTTTATGTGGCATGTAAAATTTTTGTTTTGCTTTTGATTCTAGGAAAAGCTTTTTTGAGTAAAATTTTACATCGTGTAGAAAGAGATCAAGTTCAACTAGTTTATCTGAGATATTTAGGTCTTTTTGGTTCAAATGAAGAACAATAATTAAGACACAATTAACATTTGGCTTTTGGATGGTAAAAAACTATGCAAAATGCATAGTGAGAAATAAGTCACAGTTTACCTAGTAGATAGTAATAGTGATTTTTTTACAAAATTATCTATGTTGAATATAAGATTCATTCTCCAAGTGAATTCCAACAACTTTTTAAAATTATGAATACTTCCATGGCATGCTAGCTAAACTTAATCCCTTTCTTGACACTAAACAATTAATTTATCACTGTTGATGATCCAGACGCATCAGTCTACGGCAGGATGGTTGAAACTACTTCTTGTTCCGTTGTGGTTGCATCCTGTAGTAGAACGTCCGGGTTGGTAGCTGGTTCAGTCCCTTCGGCCCACTCACTATTATCTTTGTCAGTGGTGGTCTGGGAAACCTCAACCTAGAATAAATTTTATACAAATTACTAGAAAATGTGCGTCTTGAAGCTGAATAAAAATTTTTTGGGCATTTTTCCATGACACAAGGAAGAAGCGCAAAACGGAGTAATGTTTAGGGATCAAGTAAAATTTTATGTTTGCCTATATATATTTTATGGATATAAGGAAACTATTGAAAGTAGTACTGCGAATGTTTTCCCATCCTGAATAAAATAACAGTAGTAAGTATAGAGTCTTACATAAGTACTATAGAGTCTTGTACCCTATTACCACTATTCACCACAATAATAATGCACACTGATAGTCAACAGACCTACAACTTTAAGTTTATGTAAAGAAATAATTAGAGGAATGAGCAAAAAAATAATAAATAGTTGCTAGGCAGTGGTGACAATAAAACAATTATATTGCAATGCTATACTGATTGTGTGTTTAATATGCATTCATGTTTTAAGAAAGTAAGCAGACAGCTGATTTTGCAGCCCTAGGGATGTAAAAACCTGCTCGGTTCCCAAATGACGATGACAGCTGGCATGGCCAGCAAAACTTAACTTTTAGCCACCAATTAACATGTAAAACAGCTAAAAACATCATAGTGTGGTGAAAATGTATACCGTAAAGGTCTCAATACATGTTCATGGGAAAACAAATAATGGGATGAAAAAATTAAGTACAAACTGTACATTACTTAATTTAAGATTTAAAGGTGCTGTAGGTTGAAAAATTAAGAACTCTTTTACGAGAAATATACTACATACTGTAGTTAGCTTAATCCAGGGTTGAAGAAAATCATTGCTTGTCACCAATATATTTTCGGCACAACATACTAGAGCAGAAATTGCACGGTCGACCCCTAAATAAGTTTCATCTGTACCTTACTTCTCTGTGGTACTTTTACTGTTTGAGTAGCATTATAATGGGCTAATTGAAGTGCTGGAACAATAAATGAGCTAACTAGTAAACATAAGTGTAAAATTGGTTAGACTAGTAATCATACCTCTGGAAGCTGGTCAGCAAATAGCACTTTGTCGATGAAGAACATTGTTCCCAGATTGTACACAAACACCTCACTTTGAACAATCTTCGCTCCTTCTACAGTAACTGAGCCATCTGGAAACATAATTTAGTTAGATCTTCATACAAAATAAAATAAATATCAAGACATCATCTGCTAAAAAAATACCCCCGCTACAGCAAACCTGCAGTCTAAGTGAATTTCTCATTTGCCTTGATCAGATTTTTAATAAAATATTTCTTTAAACAGTCAAGATTCATTCTCTACTTAAATTACATTAGATTTGATGAGTACTTAGGTTTGCTGCTACAGGGAAGGTAATGAAGTGTGTCTAAATATTTGTTTCCATTACATGACAATTTCTAGAATCCCTTCACCCTCCATTTTTATACATTTTACTCGTATTTTACGCTGCATTTATAGTTGAACTAATTTATAACACTAACTACTGTAAAATAAAGCACTAAAAAACTTCTTTGCAAAAGAGATCATTTAGCTTTTCTAGCCCATATGTTGTACAAGATTCATAGTATGATGTTCATGTGAATATTAACCTTGAGATGGAAGGCAACTCACTGCATTGAATAGCAAGTGAATGGACAATGGCCAAGCTAACTTTCACTACTAGTGAGTCAGTGTCATATGAAATATGGTGATAATTTTTATTATATTTTATACAACAGTAAACCTGCACTAAAATAATTTCAGTAACTTTAATTACAAATGTTTGAGAGAAAGTATTTTACCAGACTACTTTGATTGATTTTTATCTCAATTTTATTGTTTTGTGGTTTTTACTCACAATTTGTAAAATATTTGTAGTTTGAAAATACAGGGTGGAAAAAAGTCACAGGACGGTTAAGTATTTCAAAAAGTGATAAAGGATTAGCATCAAAACTTTGTACAAAGTTACTGGGCATTAAAATCTTTTTAACACATTATTATTCAGTAATGCGCTACCTCTTCAGGGAGACAGCCCGCTAGGAGTCAGAAGAAAATCTTAAATGTACACATAGGTTGATATGCACATCAATTTAAAGGCCTTCAATAATAGCATACAATGCTGCAAATTTCAACTCAAATGGTCAACCAAATAAAAAATAGCCAGCTGTTTAAGATTTCTTGAATCTGCCATTTTGTATCTTTGAGCGGCTGTCATTTTTTACTCAGTAGTTCTTTTGAGCTTAAATTTGTGTTATTGTATTCTAATAATAAAGACCATTTAATTTGATGTGTATATCCACCTATGCATACATTTATGATTTGCTTCCGACATCTAGCGTCCCATTGAGAAGGTATGTGAATAACAGCAACGCAAATTCAATGCATCTTTGAATAGCTGTTATTTTTTACTCGATTGTCTAATTGAGTTCGGGTTTGCAGCATTTTATTTTATTTACAATGACCTTTTATTAATTTGATATGCATATCAACCTCATTTTTAATGTAAACAAGTTTGTATAAACAATCAATAAACCAACTTATCTTAGTATTTTCATTTTCATAACTTTAATACAGTGGTAAAATTATTATACCCATGTCTTCGTATTAATTTTCCGTAATCCAAATAAGTAGTTTAATTTATCTAAATATTTTATTCTGTAATTATATGGAAAGTAGTACCTAAACAGCTTTTAGTAGAGAAGTTTTCCAAAACAGATAAGAAAGATCTTGTCAACTGATGGACCCATACATTCAATAAATCAATCAAAATCAATCAATTGAGATATGGACGTCACCTAGTTCACATTTTAACCCAAATATGAGCGAATATGAGCGAAGGATGAGTGTAGAATGAAGTGAGAGTGATGCCTTGTGTAGCTTATTTACTGACTAAGATCAGCTATTTCATTAGTCAGGATGATTTTTTTAAAGCCCAATGATCAGAAAAAGCAGGGTCTAGTTTTAACCATAAAAAAGCTATTGACTTTTTGTATGACCAACAGCTGAAAGTGGGTTTTGAATTATCATATAAACATCTCACATCATTTTTTTTTCCTATGTTACAAAAAAAAACTACTAAAAACTAGGTTGGTGGGATTTGGATTTACAACTCCTCTTTACTTCTTGGGACCATTAAAAACACATTTATCATCCAGGAATACATTGATGGACCACCATTTGTGTGTGAATGAACTAGAATCTTTATTTGAGCTTCACAAAGGAATGAGAGGACAGGAGATATGATTTTGGTGCATATAGATTGGATCCACCTTGGACAGTCATAAAGATTCATTTATTATTCATTATTATTTACGATTTATTCAATCTTTGATCCACTTTGGATCAACCAGCGACTGTCATGTTTCAAAGTTAGCACTGTAACTATTTGCCAACCCAGACATTTATTTTCATAGCGTAACAAATCACCTATATGTTATGTTATGTTATGAAGACAGGATCAGATTCCAGATCCAGTTTTTTACCATCGTGATGGAAAATGTCCGCAATAAATCTTTGAACAACATTAACTCACCATCACCAACAATGAATTTCAAACAACCTAATCACCTACAGTTTCATATCATCTACAAACTATAGCAGATGAGTCCGATTACAATACCTTCTATCCTCTGAACACGCAGAGTTTTTCCTCCCAGTGACTGAAATGTGGCGTTGTTGGTGAGATCTTTGTCGTACAGTCGATCCTTGACAAAATGACTGAGCAGAACTTGAAGACCATCTCCAGTTGAAAGGAAGTTGTCTGGGGCGAACTTCAGGCCTTGTTTCTCAAAAGCTGCATCCGTCGGAACAAAGAACGAGTATCCTAGAACATAATGTAGAACTTTAAAATTTAAAACAATTATGTTGGTCAGTTATATCAGAGTTTATTTGTTTCTTTGATGTTAACAAATTTGTCCAAGGGGACGATCATTAGATACTTGATGTAATGTAATGTCTATTCTTGTAAACTATCCTAACTGTTGGAAATATTTTATGAACCAAATTTTAACTGCTTATTGTGTCTTAATGGATAGCAAATAATAAGTGAGAAATTTTGGGAATGTCCAGATATTTGATAGAAAAAAATTATTAAAAAAGGTTCAGGATAAAATTAAATAATGAACCAAATTCACCCTGATTAACTTTTTGCTTTAAGGAAGATCGTGAACGAATGATAGTTGCTAAAACTATATGAAGTAAACAGAAGGAGACATTTTTATGCTACAAATATAACTAAGTTTATTGTGCAACTACAGGAATGCGGCAAAACAGAAGGAGTTTTACTCCAAGTATTCTAGTTATTAAGGTGGTAGGCAGACACTTTTGGGCATCGGTAACTCACATAATTTTAGTTGCCATCAAGGTTTAGGTTTAGACCAGACAAAATCGTGGGTATGCAAAGTGTGCATATTTCCAAAATAAAAAGTCAGTAATTGCGATTTCGAGAGCTTATTGTCACTGATTTTAAAATTTGCTTATCGACACTGTTCATAGTGTGAACACAATACAATCGTTGGTCAAAAAGCTGGAAGACAGAGGTAACACTCTTAAAACCATGAAAACCTTGTATGAAGCAGCAGTTGAGCAGTAGGCAAGACATTTGCCAAGAGCTTACAAATTACTACTGAATCTTTTATTGACACAAGTTTCTGCATTTTTTCACAGTATGATTCTTTAAGTTGTTGGACAATTTTAATTTTGTATGGATGAAAACGTAATTCTTATTTTATAATTCTTCTCAAACTACGATATGACATTCCTAATGCAATAGCGTACCTCCTAAGGGAATGTCTTGCCGACTACCCTACCACTGCTATGACCAACACTTTCCAGTTCTCAGTGATGTTCTTTGTTTTCTGTATTTAGAAGTTTTAACAATGCTACCACCATCTTTCAACTTTTTGCACTGTTTTGCAATGCAAACAGTGACAATGAGTGGGATGATAAGCCCCTGAGGCTCTTTGCGTCAGAACCATACTTACTTGTTGTTTTAGAAATAAACGCACATTGCAAAACCTTTACGTTGTCCTGTCTAACGCTCCTTTCATACTATACGATTTCGCTCATACGGTTATTAATCGTATTTGTAGTCAACCATTGGAGCTTATGGCCCCATTCATATCGTGCATTTACTAATCGTGTATGATTTTCACCCGCATAGCGATGAGGTGACCACGGTTGGTATCCGACTCCCGTCCGAGTAATAAATAATTGTGTCTACAGCTAATAATGTGACCATATGGCCCCTTTCACACTACACGATTGTTTAGTCGTACCGGAGCCCTCCCCGAGTGCATTTCGTTGTGCATAGTTTTCAGATATTTTGTGTTTTCAGTTTAATTGTTTAATTAATGAGTTGAACTACCTGTGCATACTGTATTATACATTTTTTTTTATTCATTACAGTTTTGTTTATATAGTTAAAATTATGGATGTGATTGACCTTAAGTTTTAAACGATTCTCTTCACATCCGAAAATAGTTGAAAAACTTGCCTTTGTCATTTCTCAGGTCTTGAAATAATGTTTTAAACATCCCCACTTCCTCACGTCTCAAATTTATTTAATGCACTCAGTGGAGATGGTCGCATTTTTTTTTTCTCCGCCAGTAAATTATCAAAGCAGCAATAATTTGCTTGCGATCCAAACTACTTAACTTAACTACTTAACTACTTTCCACTGAAGTGTCAATGAACTCTGTTCTAGTGAATTGGGGGTTAAGATTTTTTAATTGTACGATTACAAATCGTAGTGTGAAAGCAACAGACCCACGATCATCTGCCCGTACAATTAAAACTCGTACGAGCAAAATCGTATAGTGTGAAAGGAGTGTTATTCTTTAAGGCAAATGAAATGGTATGAGTGACCAATGACAACAAGACCATAAACATTTGCCTATCACTTCTACAGCTACTACGTGGGGATACTACGTGATACAAACTGCTTAATCCATTTCACAGCACCCTTTATAACTATGAATGGGGCATCAACATCAACAAACAACTAAACTAATAAATTAGAGCTCTAACAAACAAAGCTACTGAACAATATTGATTTTACACCTCTGCGTTTAATTTAATAAGAGTATGTTCAAGATCTTGTAACATACATTATTTTCTATAAATTGTCCCTTAAATCATTTAGACTCATTTCTGGAAGTGCAGTATAGTCTGATGTGACCTTTAAAGATTTATGTTTTGAAGGATCAATTTTTCAGTTACTGTAAAACTACTTTCTCGTATTAGAACAATTATATATTTCTAAGCAGTGCTCGATTTGATGGGGAACGCGGCGGAACGGAGTTCTGGTACCTCTCTTTTGGAAAGATAAAAATATTGGCATAAATAGGCACTAATCACATTAAATAGGTTACAGTTCCGGCACCTTAATTTTTACAAATCGAGCACTGTTTCTAAGTATTTTTAATCAATAATATTAAATAAAGCTATACATTGCAACCTGTTGTGAGCTGTAACCTATATCTGGATTCCAAACAGATTTTGGCAAAAATTAATATACTTTGAATAGTTAAGTTGCTGTTCCTGTTTTAAAACCTCTATTATAAATCATTGTCACTAGAATACCCACCAGCCCCTGAGATGTGTGGAGCCAAATCAGCCATGTTGAGGAAACGTGTGACATGGGAAAAGTGGGGCGTTCTCTCCAGCGCGAGGAACGCATGGGACAGGAACTGCGCTCCAAACCACGGGAACGCAAGTAGCGGAGGAGTCTCCTTGTCTTTGTGTTTCTGGTGAAGTCTCTGTACAACTGTTTCATTGACGAACAAAACTTCGGAGACAAACATGATGTTGCCTCGTGCCACGGGAGTGTCTCCTTTCACTACATCTGCTCCATTCACCGTTAAACCAGCTCCTGTCAACATATACACATCCGAGTCAATCATTTGTTGGGTACATCTTTCAGTATTTTCTCAGATAATTTTTTAATAATACTGTAAATATTATAGGCATTAGTGTCTACAGTGTAGTAAGAAAATAATGTTAGAAGACCCCCTGAAGATGCCAAACAATGTGAAACTTAAAATCAACTTCTACAAAGGCAAAAGATAGGTCATTATTACTTAAATAAGAGTGTACAGTGCCAAATTTAGGGTACTTGCTGCAATTAATTTACCTGAGCGTCCCTTACCCCTAAGGTGGAGCTTCCCTCCTATCGTGGACACCTGCCGCGATTAAAGGACCACCATCATCTCCACCCGCTATTGCGGCAAAATCGTGAACATTTCCCATGATCACAGTAAACTTAGTTAAGTCTAATAACTATGTAATAATTTTTGTAACCCACAGTCTATTCCTACTCGCGTACCAACTAAGTTGTGTTTCCAGGATATGCCTATCTTTTAACGAAAACGATTTATTTCTATGTCGTATACGTATGTGTAGTGTGTTGAATGTGCGTCCGTATTTAAATATCAATGAAGCTAATCAAGCGGATTCAACATTGTCCAGTTATGAATTGTAAATAAATTGTAAGTACATTGTAAACAGTAGAATGTATGGCTTTATATCTTTAGTACAACCCTGAAGATGCCACACCCTGAGGTGAAATAGGTATGTATTAATTGAACATCAAGAACTCAAGACAAACAACCAAAAACATAAGGTAACTTAATTAAAAAGTTCCTGAAATTGGATAAAACAATTAATACTTAATAGTATAATTACAGTACGGCCCACGAGAGTCTGCAGTTGAGGGAGGAGCCTATTTACCACGTGACTTTGAAGGAGCCAATGAGGACTGTGCGTTGTTTCCAAATCTAATAATAACAGTTGATTTGACAATATTGTTTAGTATAATTTTAATTAGTGTTGAAAATTAGTGAACGGGCGATGTTGCAACGTCGTGCCAGTCCAGTCTTGCTATTGGCTGCCGCCAGACTCTCGTGGCCCCTAATGTAAGTAGGATGAGTATACTAAAAATAACTGATGAATAAGCCAGCTTTTACACCAAATTGAAAAGGACAATAATTTTAAACTATAGATCTCTTGCATCACTTCAACTATATCATACTGACAAAAACCAAGGGAGAAGACAGAATTTTCCTACAGTCACCCGAAAAAGTGGGTTTCCTTGCACAGGTTATAGTACAGAAAGCCTTACTTTGGCGCACAGTTTTTACTTTGGTGCACAACAGTTTTCCAACCAAACAACACAAAACAGTGTCCTTTTAATATGTACGCTTGAAAATAAGTTGGCAACACTTAAAGATATTAAGACTACGATCATTTGGTGCAGCGTTTACCATTTTGTTCAATATTTGAATTTAATCTAACCTAAAAACATGATGTACAGTGTTTGAAAGACAAATTATTTATATTATTTATAGCATAGACAAAAATAATTAAATATAGACCGTCAGCTGTGTTGCGGTTACGATAGGTTCTGTCGCACACCGCTGGGAGCGCCCTTTAGTTACGGCGTACGCGCTATGTAACTACACGGCGCTACCAGCGGTATGCGCCAGAACCTATGGTAACCGCAGCACGGCTGACAATCTATATTTAATTCTTTTTGTCAATGTTTATAATAACTGTAGGAAAAACATAATGTGTAACACTAGTGCAAACTGCTGTTGCTGCACTCAAGAAACTTTCCACACTCACCTGCGGCTCGTACGTAAACATTTCTCTCATGTGCAGCAAAGTGCCACTCGCACACTAGTTACACAAATAACTATAGTAGTGTTATTTAACAATCACTAACATTAAGAAATTACCTATTGACACTCAGTTGACATGCATAAAAACCTAATATAAACGGAGCCTCTTATACCTTTTTTATGGAAAACTATTTCTTGTCCTCCCAAAGTCTTAAACGTTTGACCATCTTTTATTTGCTCTTGGCGAATGTTCTGAGGTACAAAATGATTTGTGAGGACATTCTCAGTAAAATCAGGCACTGAAAATGGATAGAATCCCCAGTCTATCGGGTGCCAACGTTGGAAGGCTCGGTCTGTCGGAACGAACACTGTGTAGAACTCATCTGCAACAGAAAATACTCTGAGAAACAAATTTACCTTAGCCAACATATAACACTTGTGGGTGATAAAAATTCCCTAACTAACTCAAATTGAGTCTTTAATCAAAAGATAATCACAGTACAATTAATATAGGCCGTTGGATATACCAATAGAGGTTATTATATCCATTGACTTGTGTAATTCATTTTACAGATGTAATTTCATAAATCACCCATAAAATTCATTTTTGCCAATCAAAGTCAACAGAATTGATTTTCCACTTAGTCTAGCTTTTGGAATTAGAAACTTAACTAACTTGTAGCAACTGCTTGGATAATTGCAATTTACAAAAAACAAATTGATGATTTGTGTGCAAAAGATTTTGGCCTGGCGAAGTCAGGACTTGGCAGTTGATACCAAGAAATACTTTTTCACTATCACAAGCAGCACAACTTCCCTATAGGAACAGTTATCCCACCAACAACTACTTCTCAGGAGTTGCAGTGTGCTACTCCCTATGAACCCCCTACTACGCCTATGAATGTATGTCCTACCCCTATGAATCTCTCCGCCACTGAACCTCGGAGGTGTGTTAGGACCATTCAATAGCTTTTCAAGCTACCGTATTTGTTTCAGTTCACTGCTTTAATGTATTTTGATCAAAAATCAACACTCTGTTACCTTGCTTCAAGAGTTTGGTGACATTGGAGCGAGCCAGCAGATGTTGGAACACTCGGACACCTCCTTGTAGAAAGGACAAGACTTCCGTCATATCCTGTAGGAAGCTGTGATCCTCGGTGAGATCCTCCGGGAACAGATAGTTCTCCAGGATGATGAGTCTCCCGTTGGACACATCTACCTTTGGGTTCGTCACTCTGGCTCCGTTAGCAATCAGGGAACCTGGAACAGAACAAATTGTTTAATATAACCATAGTGGTTATATTTGATGCATTTCGTCAAAGTATACTTGATATTATTAATTTAAATTTCTCTGGTTGTTAGTATACAAATTTATTGCTTGAGAAGGGCTTCAAACCCTAAGGTAAGAGCATGATCAGATTGTAAAAGTCATTGGTGATTTTAGTGAACGTGAACAGGCTTTTTTTGCAGAGGATTTCAAATATTGATTATTTATGTTCAAATACCATGAATTTACTGCTCGAGAGGACTTCAAAAGTCACAATATAAGAACATACATTCCAAAGATAATTGGTGGTTGATAGGGTCCTTAACCAAAACCCCCATTCTAACCCACCACACTGCATGCATCCTCGCAACATGAATGAATAAATTAACAAAGTTTGCGTAGAGCATCCCTATTTATTTAACACTCTTAAGTAAACCCACAGGAGATCGGTGTTTTATCAGATTAGGGTATGATGTTATATCTTCTCGTTCAGTCTTTAGCCTTCAAATCAAATCAAATCATTTTATTGAGCTAAAATTGACAATACATATTGCATTAGCTGAGTCATGGTACAAACGTACAGTATTAAAATTATTCAGTTTTCCTTATTCTTATTAGTCTATATACAGTAGTCTACTACTCTTGATAGTCTGTGTAAAGGAGCGCGGCCTATTTGGTAAAGCACAACTTGTCGTCTACGAGACCCTCTGGTTCAAATCTTGCCAATTGTGTTGTTTAGCAGTGTGATAAAAATACATAATGCATCCTTCCTTATTCATTCTATCCCATGTTCATATCCAGTAATACGTACCTAAATGTGTTTTGCTGTCTTAAAAGGATTGATTAATTGTATCATGAGCGCAACACCTTTTTATAGAGTACCACCATTGATACTGAAGTAGATATCCCATCTATATGAACAAACTGTCACCAATTTAATTCTCTGAGCCATTCACAGATCCCACTACGGTAGTGTCTAAAACTTTATCTTTTGTTATTGAGATATTTGACGTTACATAAAATATGCTTTATAGCTTAAAATACAGTTATCCTATCAGTTATACTTGGCTAAAAAAGTCTGCTTACTATGCATGAATCCGTAATTTAAATGAGCTTAATCCGGAGACTCAACTATGTCTATTTTGATTTTAAAGCTGGCAACAACTTTAGCATGCAGATGAAATGTCTAGTTGTACGAATGGTCAAATGTACAGCCTTAATTTTTATTTGGATTCAAATGCTCTACTCCCAGTTGTGTTCCCATCGTAATTAGTAATAAATGTGACAAACCTTACCATGTTTCGCCCTGACCGTGACAGTTCGTCCGCCCAGTGTTGTGAAGCTGAGGTCAGCCCCGATGTCCAGGTCTAGCCTCTGACCCAGAACCACGTGGTCCAGCAGCAGCTTCTTGACAGCCTCGGGTTGGGATTTGAGCTTCTCACTCGGAATGTGGAGAGAAGCGTTGTTGCGAGGAGCAAGGATCGTGAACGGCTTGTCTGTAACAATAATCAACAATAATAATTGTATCAATAATAATTGAATCAAACGGATTTTTCTTTTCAACTTGAGTTCGCCAGTCCATAGGCTTCAGTGCTGTGTTAGGAACACTTTTTTTTACTGTCCTGTATATTTGAACCCGGTACCTTGATCTTTTGAAGCCCCCGAGTTCTACTACAACTAGACCAGCTCCCTCTCCTCTGTGTATGGAACATAAGCAGAGATAATAATTATTACTTTGCTCAATTGGCAGACGCCCACCAACAATAGATTGCAAAAATGCTTAAAACTATTTGTGGGGGTTCTAGGACCTCGTCAAGGGAGAGGACTACCGAAGGGTTTGGGGGGGTCCACCCTGCAAAATTTGGTATTACTAAAGCTGTTTAGTGACTTTATAAAGTCATTTTAAGGACTAAAATGTGTCCAAAAAAAACTCCAATCTCATATGTTAATTAATTGTAATGAGCACATAGATTGCAAATTTTAAACTAAACGATGATGATTGCATGACAAAATGTAAGATTAAATTTATTTTTCCAACCCCTACATCACCCCCCCCCCTTAGAACTGCCAATCAATGGGTACTGAAATTTTTAAACTCAAGACATAGCTAAATTGCTTATAGTCACAGTCATCGATGTATAATACCATTATACATCGATGGTCACAGTACTGTCTCAATACCTTAACTACTTGCATACTTACTTACTTAATACATTAACTACTTCAAAAATACCGGTTTAATTATAGGTAAATTTATAAAATGTGTTCTTCAGTTCAGTTGTTGTTCCTTTTTCTCTATTAGTTGCTTAAGGTTCTTAAGTTCTTCGCAAAAAAGAAATGTTGTTTTGGTTTTCACAAAATGGATATTTATTTCAAAAGTTAAAAGTCGACCCAGTGTTTTACAAATGTTACAGAATAGTTTTGTGATATTCTTGTTTAGTATTTTTAAATGTTCAGCAGCAATTGAAAAAATCCTTTTATAGGTTTAAATTGCCTAGTTAAAACACGATAACATAGATTAAAAGGTATTAAAATTAATTAAAAAATGATGGTATCCAAGTTGCTTATATTCACTCTAATCAATATTATAATTATTAAAATTGTTAAGGTTTAAGTTTTAGTTCCATCCAATCAATAAATTTACATAATGTAAATACCTAAATAGTAAATGAATCTACTTGCTGTATCCAAAATAAGCTGTATAATCTTGAATCTTGTATAATGTACAGGAGGAGTAAGCCATTGCATGTGTGCCTGTTGTATATTAGACCACAGTGGAGGATTGTTGGTAGCTCCTGCAATGTATCTGACGCTAGTAGCATTACTCATGTGTTATGTGGGTAACCTGCCAGACGTAATGAAGGCTCTCAGGTGATGAGCACAATCATCCAGTCGAACAGCTGATGTACAGCTGACACGAACTCAATATAGAATTATTTCACGTGGGACTTGTGTTTATTCGGTGTTTTTATATAATTTTCTGTAAATATTTATAGAACTTTCAAAATGTTTTACGAAGCAATTTAAATTAACAAATAAAATGGAAAATTATCGAAATGCTGTGTTGCACCGCTAAACAATTAAATTGGCCTGAACAGCTGATTCGTTGACGTTCAAAGCATTACAATTTTACTTCTTCTCTCTCTCAATCCAAATAACCTCATTGGTCCGTTACTCGTGTTTTTGAGTAAAACAACAATGTTGTTATAAGTAAACAATGCTGTTAAGTGAATCTTTTCAATACTAAGAACTGGACTGTAACGGCTTGTTTAAGAAACGGTGTGTAATCTTTGGTAAAATGAATTAATACGATACACCACTTGCATTTCGAGGTAGTTTGCTATCTAGAAACTTTAACTTACGATGGGGAAATGGTTTTGTTCTAAAAAGTGTACTGATATCATTACTTTATTAAATAAATCAAAATGAGAGTTTGTAATCAGTGTCGTTTAAGGAATAATAATTATACTTCAAGATATCATTTACTAACTTGTATTACTATTGAGTGGCCTTGACATAACCCGTTTTATTCGTCTTTGTTGTAGGTGTTGCGGATGTTGAGAGTGACGTCATTAAGATTTACAACCCTACAACGTTACTGAGTCTCGCCACTCATGGCCAAGTCGAACACGACGGGAAATTAATGTTAGGATGTATATGATCGATTACTAAATGTTTTATCCCTAGGGTGTTAATCTTAGGAACACAATGGATTTTCCTTGGTACCTACCAACACAATTAATCGATAACTAATCGATTCCCCAAAACAGTTAAAACTTTCGCAAAAAATACTCGTATATCAGTAAACATTCTCTACATTACTCTAAGTGGGCATAATTTTATGGGGTTTCTGCAAGAAACCATTGTTATAGAATACAAATTGTGTATAGTCGATGAAATAACTACCTTTTTGTGAAACTTCGGGAAGGCAGTTCTGAAATTTATGATAAGGGACATTCTAGAAAGTATGTATCCATGACTGTGTATTTAATATTTTTGTCAACAACTCAGTGCAATACTGTCTTCTGAGGGTTATCAATATTTCGATCTTCATCCAAGGATGAATCTGAGAATACCATTAACTATTTATCATCAATGAAAGTAAATACACCAACGACTCCAACTCAATGGGGCATTTGAACCTGATAGGTTTTCGTCTTTAATCGCTGTACCTTTGTTGAAGGGGGTGTTGTAACCTAAATACCTAAAACATATAGAAGTGACGCTACATAACTCTCAAAGAAAAACTCTTGACTTGTTTCCTTTGAATTTAATTCAATTAAGCGCCGGTATATCCCCAACTGGAAACTGGCATTGTCCCTTCTTTCAATTGGTCCAGGAAACATTACCATATAAAACCTTTACAGAACCTTTATGAAAGGAGAAAAAATGTCAGTTTCCCTTCATCGAAACACACAGCTAAATCTCCATTCTCTACACCTTGGTGTACCTAACGCTACCGAAAAAAGAACAGTTCATGAACAATCACAAACAAGCTAGATTCTTTGAACCTGCTTCCATACTTTCTTCCTCAATTACAAGCGTAAGTTAAATTGACATATTTCCTCATTTTGTCAATTCATCCTAGTAACAATATATCCAGCAAACCTATCAGAATACTGGAGCGTCGACACAACAAACCTTCTGGAAAGGACTTTCACTCTCGCTGTGAACTATGGCACTGTGTCAGGAGCGGTCACCTGACGCTGTCGTCTGCTGGTCACCGATCAGCTGTTGACTGGTCAGCTCAGCTGGTTGCTGGGGCCGGCGCCAGGATGTTCTGGAATGTGCCAGGCGCCGAGGGTCAACGACATACCATGTCGTTGGAACTGGAATGGAATCGGATCTCCTCGTATCTTCTTTTCGGGACATCTTTGGCGCCAGGTCAGTTTTCACAAGCGTTCTGGATTCGAAGAATCATTTGGTTCGAACGGAAGTGAAATCAAGGTTGGATTTTCTCTTGGGATTGTAAGGTTTACGATTGGTTTGTTATCGTGTTGGTTTGTAGTTGTTTTTGTAGTGGTTTGTAGCGTTTCCAAATCAATTGACGCGTGCATTGCTAGGGAACTCTACTGATGTGGGGCATTCAAGCTCAAGGGGCTGGTCTAGTGTTTCTGTTTAGACTACGGCACTTCTGTCCTAAGGTTATAGGTTCAATTCCTGCCAAAACCAATTAAATTTACTATATTATGTCCAGGACCGGTTTTTTAAAGTCTGCTTTGAGCAATGTTCAAGGTTCCACTAAAGCAAACAGGATGGTCTCATAGGTTGACAAATATTTGTAAGATGTCTCTCTTCCTCAAGACATGAGTGACATGACTTTTTCCATCCCAAAACATGGTTTGGATCGTCGATACATTTTATGGATAAGCGGTGTTGTCATGTCGTGTTTTGAGGAGATATTTATAGACAATTTCCTACTTTAAGAGCCAAATTTTCGTCATTATCTAGATTCTAATAGCAGAGTAATTTAATCAGGCTTGCTTATAAACTGTGTGAGAAGTGAAATTAGGAATGTCAGTGAGGCCATTCTGTAATGCTATTTATCCCCTAATATAATGGACATAGACTATATTTTTTTTTTTTTTTTTTTTTTTTTTTTTTTTTTTTTGTCCTAGGACGCTAGGCACGAGCCTGGGATTGTTTTTCACATTACTTCAGGCTAGACCTAGGGGTTGCGGCATTATCACTTAGTCACTTAGATAAAATCCATTGGTGACTTGGTGGGGATCGAACCCGAGACCTCACGGACCGAAGTCCCGCGCTCTAGCCACTACACCAGCTCGCTCCCCATAGACTATAATAGAGTATTAGTAGGTAATTATACTTAGTAATTTTTTTTTTTATTAGTTTTGGTTAGAATTTGTGAATAACGTCAACCAACAAACTAACAACAGTCCACTCCAAACCAGATGGAACTTACGTGTTTTTATTGTCCTTAGATAAAACATTAAGAGGATAAATATACAATCAGTATATAAAATCTGTTGATGTAGTATGAGTTCACATTGTTTGCTTTCGTAGTAAATGTTTCTGTATTTCGTGTGAAATTATTGTTAAGCCTATACCACTAACACTAACACACTATATAACACTAGTATAATTGTATAACACTAGTGTATATATAGTCAATGCCTTTAAAAGGTTTTGGGCCTCAGCTCTCAGCACCCAAGCTAATACATCCCCCATTAGAGCAGTGAGTGGTCATTTATGTTTTATGCTCACGTCAGTAAAATGGTTTATGTGGTCTATTTTTAGCCGGTAACGGGCCGAGCAGGTTTAGCAGCTAATTTTACCCGACAAGTCCACTCCGCGTGCAAAAACTGATCCGGAATGCAATCTGCAATCCTGCACAAGCTGTTAACGGATGCGCTTGCCTCGTCATTGTTGGGAAAAAGAATGTAGTTCATCTAATCTGGGCGAATTAAATGTAAATCGAGTTCATGTTGAAACGTTTTTAATTTTGCAAAGTTGCAATTGCTGTAACATTTCTAGAACGTTGTGAAATATGTTTAATTGACTTGCGATTAAATAATGACGACATTGCAAGTTTTTGTTCTCTATAAGCTATATTGCAATTTTTCGCTATATAATGAAATGTCATGTATTCGTGTGACTTTTTTTGTAATTTGTACAGTCTACAGTATGTTTAAGTTTCATTGCCTGTCGTATTAAAGGCTGTCTCAAATAAAGACGGAACGAGGTCCCAAATCTCTGTGCTAGTTTAGTATGCGAAATTATGAAGTTCTGCGAATGTTTTCCAAATCCGTACAAAATGTGTTGCTCGATTTATTAATGAAAACAATGTTTACTTTCGGAGCAGTGAAGTAATTTTTGTTTATGTTTATTGTGCATGATCCACACCGTTAATGGTTTAATCACTGAAATAGAAGTACAAAATAGAGGTAGCACTCACACGGCAAATCTGCTTGAAAATCGAGACGCTGTAATTTTGCTATTAAAGTCAATGTTGGTATCAACTAGGGGAATCAGCTCATTAGCTCATGGCTTGTATGTATCCCACAATCCCCTAGTTCAAATGCACTAACTATATACCTCATCCACTACAGAAATTGTTGCCCACGTCTAGCAATTCTCTCAATTTCAATTATAATAGTGTTAAAGTCAATTAAAATAATGTAGTGCTACCTCCGTTTGTATCTCTTGCTCAGTGGTTCTAATGTGTGTTTACTATCGAGTACGTTGCACCAGCTGATCACAAGTTTACGTAATGAACAGGATTATACGTGACGTAACACCGTAACTACCGATCCCAGGATATGGCTAACTAGAGTAACGCTGTTACGTGACGGATGTGTACAACGTGACGTGATGGCAGTCCGTTAGTGTGAATGTGACTGTGACTCACCACTGAGGCATGTCTCGGTCATCGCCTTTCCTTGTATTTGACAACAGTCATTCTCAGGCGCATTCATCTGGTATACTCATGGTCGAAGACTCGTTCAAAATAAAGGGTGCGGTTCCGCAGAGAACCCACGATATGTTATCGGATGAAAGTTTCATTAGATATATTTTCAAGCGTACACGTATTACGTGCCTAATAAAAACACACTGTTTGGTTGGAATATTGGAGTGATGCAAAGGTAAGTAAATGTACCAAATAACTACTTGGCGTGCAAGGAAGCCCGCTATGTCAGGTAACTGTAGGAAAATAACTATTTCCTACAGTTACTATAAATCGTATAAATAATCTTTCAAACAACACGGTTTTAGGTTAGGTTAAATCCAAGCGTTGATCGAAATGGAAAACTCAGCACCAGCTGATCGTAGTCGTATTATCTTTAGGTGTTGCCAACTGATTTTCAAGCGTACACATAAATCAGCTTCTTTGGTTGCTATAATCAGTGCAAAAGGAAGTCCACTTTATCAAGTAATTGTGGGAAAACTATATTTTTATTTAGTTGTACACGTTAGATACACGTCCTATATGCGTGCATATTAGGATATTACAAATAATGTACAAACTTAGCTTGACAAAGCTATGCAGGAAATTTTACATATAATATTAAAATACCGGAACGTTCCCAGGTAATAGATCGGGGAAAATCTCAAAACATTCTGGGAGGATATCCGAATACTCAAAATCAGTCACATCCGATTTTACCATTCGCTGGATCTCCATGTGTCAAGAAGTGGAATTTAATGCTAACAAGTTTTCCTGGTTATTCAATTCTTCGTATTCTCGTTTAAGGAATATCGAGATCTAGAATCGAATAACAAGCTTTCTCTGGTGGACTGGTTTGTACTGTTGATTATTTACAATCAATCCATGTTATATTTTGTATAGATATATTGTATTTATCATTCTATTGTGTTTACCGGATGTTTTCTGTACAGATAGTATCGGAAGACACAGATTGAGTATTAATTACCACTTGTTTCGCAACTGAAACTTCGCCACTTTCCCTTCGGAGGCTTGCCTTTGTCAACACAGCAGAGTTCGCTAACACTTGTAATGTTTACATCATAAATTTTCATGTGGAAACACTTTTTTTCCTACAGTTACCTAACAATGTACATGTTCTCTCACTGATTTGAGAAAGCAAAGTGGCCAATTCGCTTATCAGTGAGACAATGTTAACATTGTCTCACTCTAATTACTTTGTCTCACTCCAGATTTGCAACGTGAAGGAACGAAATAGTGAGCGCGTAACATGCAGGCAACGTCGTATGCGCGAAATACGTTGGCAGCACTGGCTATAAATCAGCTGGTCAGCTGTTGTACTGTTGTATTTGTCACTTCACATTAAATGTTATATTAAAAGTTCACGTCTGTGTAAAATTAGGTTATGTTTTTTCACCAATTTATTTGTTTTATGGTAACTGTAGGAAAAGTATAATGTGCAACTCGAGTTCAAAGTACAATTGCCTCACTCGAGAAACCATTCCTCACTCGCCTACGGCTCGTGGAGTAAGGATTTCTCTCGAGTGAGTCAATTGCTCACTTTTCTCACTAGTTGCACAAATAACTATTTAAACTTCTCCAGATTATTGTTCATTACAAAAACATTACAAAAACACTACAATATTTGTTACGCTTGATTGAAGCACTAGCGTATCACCGATCCAATTGCCTATTTACTTGTTTATTTATTTAAACTAGAGGTCGCCTCGTGGTCGAAAACTCTACAAAAAGTGTATTGTGCAAACTTCTCTATTTTCACACCACGCTGTAAATAAAACATGTGATTGGAGTTTCTTCCATATGTTTTTATTTTCTGTTCGTTGTTATTTCGTCACCAGCATGGCAACTAATATAGGACCCATGTTAATTTTTAAAATTCTTTTTTGTCCTTATTTTTAAGCCTAAGGGATTCTGCACATTTACAGGCACATCCGTCTAACAGTATGCGTCTATTTTCCCTGTGATGCACATGAGATGAGAAAAAAGGTTATAAAGAAACACGCATACCTATTAATATATAGATAGACCAGCTGTACCCGCGGGCTTCGCCCCGTTTGACTATATAAGTACTGTATTAATAAAACTATTTATTGCCGTAGGCTACCGGGTTCGGTGCCATTTAGAGTGGATTTTCGTGGTTACTTCAATAAACAACACTGGACTTAATAAGCTGTTATGGCAGAGCCCTAGGAGAGTATTAAAATAAAAAATGACTATCCATTAAGCCTGTGGTTATATTGCTCTATTTATGGAAAATACCAGCTTAATTATTTTTCAAGTAGTTTTCACGTTTTCATTTTGACATACTCCAAATATGCATATCTATTAGTTCCTTACATTCAAGTCATTAACTTGATCTGTAGTGCACTAACATTTTAACACGCTACTCCTAGACATTATTTTTAGAGAAAACAAACACGATACTTTTTTTGTGAAAATTTGAAAAATTTTAATAAGAAGACAAACTATGCACTTAAAAATTGGATTACCCTATTCGCACAGTACCACAAAAATTTAGTATTTGACAGTTCTCATTGTGTATCACAGCTTTTTGTTCCTGCTTTGTTCAATAACAGCCTATTGAGCACCCTGTTGGTAAACATTGTAACTTTATAATGCTATTGAACATCATAGAACCAACTTGTTTAATCGAAACAGCTGATAAGATTCATTAATTTCTTTTAAACGGGAACAATCATAAGGTCAGCATGGGAAACTCCAGAGCCACTGGGGTGAAGCCCAAAAGTCAGATCAGAATAAATTCAATATGTGTAAAAGAGTCAGTGTACCAAATTTCAGACTTCTAGTTAAATGGGAAGTAGGAGAATTAGTGATGAGTGAGTGAGTCAGTCTTTTTTTTTCTCGTGTAGCATACATGAAAATTTATTTTTTTCTTTGGTTGGGAAGCTCATTTACGTTGTTTATGAAAATGGCAACACCACAAATAGTAAAAACTTTCTAAAATAGTACCGGCGAGGCCTTCAAAAGTTCGGGCGAACAAAAAAATATTCTCTCTTCTCTAATTTGTAAACGTTTCTTTTGCATTTCGAAATTTTACATAAGCATCTATATAAATACATTTATAAAACGCAATTTGAAATATTATACAACAATAATTATTGTGCCAAACACACTTGACGTTTGGCCAGCTTATAGTTGGAATCTGTTTACAAATACGTACAAGTGAGAAGTATTCCACTATAGAATCCAGTCTAAGATCGAGGCACTTAGCCAAGTGTGTCGACCTCTTCAAATCGTATGCAAATTTGCCGCCTCGTGTCGGGCTACTGTCTTACTCTTTGGCGCCAAAAGTGGACTACTGTCTACTCTTTGGCGCCAAAAGTCCACACCATTGGCTATTGGCACGTGGACATTGATAAACACGTAGCAGATTTACTTTTTCTCGATGAATTTGTCCTTGATTAGTATAATAATTTTATAAAAGTTAGTGTACTCTTTGGTTCTATCGGTATCATAAAAACGTCCGTTGTTTTATTCGGTGTATTCAGCTTAATTTATATAGGGACCAAATTTGTAATATCGGGTGAAAAATAGGTGGCGACAAGTTGTTTATAAGGGTTTTACATAAAATCTGTCACAATTTTCCCTATCGAAGGTTCATAATAATGTTTTTGTCTGCAACATTTAAAAAATGTTTTAACTTAGTATACGTAAACCAGTTGTTCTGAATTAAAATACTGACTACTTGATACCAACAGTAGGATAAGTCCACAGCTAGTTTTACTTTTATTCATGCCACCAATGCATTATTTTTTTTTCAAAATAAGTTTTAACTAGTTTGACTGTGACAGTTGAAATAATAATTAATTCATTATTTTTTTCAACATGACAAGTTTTCATTGTGTTTTAATTTTTGTCCTATATACAGGGAATTTCGCTATAGTTTAAAACATTCTTAAGAAAATGTATTATAAGTATGTAACTTATAATGTCTCCCACTATGCTGTTCGTAATCGTTCCACAATAACAATGCTAATTGCTTCAATAATGTCCATAACATGACTCAGATCTATAAATAGATTCCGTGTCAATCAGCAGATAAAGTGCAATCAACAAATTCGCAGAAACACACTGTTGATTCATTGATTTTGATATTGTTGAATTATTCAATTGGCCTTCTTATCAATCAATGCATATTCAAGTGAAACCCGATGACAAAGTAAAGCCAATTAGGATTTTGCGGGGGTAAGAAGTTGGTAGCTAAGTTCCTAACCTTTTATATATATATATATATATATATATATATATATACATATTTTCATATACATATTTTCATGAAGGTCCAACGGCTTCGAATGGCAGACCATCGTTTTGATGAGGTACATGACAGAAAACATATCATTCTGCTCACTACACGAAAGTAAAAAGCCTGATAGGCTTTACATTGTTCCTTGCTTCAATTTCAACTATCAAATCTTGGTTTTCTTGAGGTGTTTTTGTATCAAATGCTGTGTGGAATATTTGGTGCACAACGATGGAAGAGTGGTTAAAAGATGGCCTAACATTTGCATTATAATTTTTACCCAACCCTCTTATCAAATTGTTTTTCTCAGATGTTTCGTGTTGTAAATCAGAGGGTTTCTAGTTAAATCCTGAGAAAAAAAACAGAAGCTTAAAGGTGGTTCAAAAATTAAGAAACATCAGCTGATAGTTATCAAAGTCATTACAGTTCAACCATGAGGTGAAGACTTGGTTACTGAAGTAGACTAGGCTGCTGTTGTTATCTTTTATTGTAGACAAAAAGAATTGTTGTTGTGTGACCTGTCACAGAATGCGTTAGTGTCTAAAATTCCATTTTCCATCTTAATTTCGGTTGCTGACATAGTTGATTGGTCGTAACAGTTTCTGTAGCACAAAATAAGCCATTCCATCAAACTGACTCGGTAAAAAAGTTCATGTATTTGACAGAAATCAGTGATTTATATCCGCAATCTATCGGTGGCTCACATCAACTAAGTCGATTTTTATTAAAAACTGACGACAATTTTTACATGGGGAATCTATGTTCAACACTAATCTGTCGGCCGTCTTCACTTTAAAAAATACGAACATAACATAAAAATTTCCATTATGTATTGACTGAACTATTTACCTTTAGACTGAACTTTAATACTTTTGGGAACCTAAAATGAAAATTACCCTGGTCCCAGACCTAGTGTGTCGGCGGCGTCGCGTCGTATCTAATGTAATACTAAAACTATTTCGAATCTGGTTCAAATTAGTGTGTAATCTTGTATCCATAAAATGCCCATGTATTGACTGAACAATATAATACTTTTGGGGAGCCTAAAATGAAAATTACCCCGTTCCCAGAATTAGGTCTTACCATGATCACACGGCAGTAGGTATATCCTTATCGCGAACTTCTTGGATAAGGTCAAGATCCGTACCATAACAAAACACACAAAAGTAAAAGGTGTAATTACACAAAACAGCTTTGAAAATAACTGGAAATAATTAACTACAGTCTCGGAAACATTAGAAAGTTACTTTGAGGCCCCTAAAATTGCTATCAATTACCCTGCAGATGTTACCACATGGCTGTAGGACCGCTGGAGGGCTTGTTGTTGGGCCCGGCAGACGTTGATGAGAGTAATTGAATAAGTAGTCAGCATCGTCGGCTGCATTTACATTACAAGCCACGTCCGCTCGGCCAAACCACATATTCAACAGTGATTGTCTGTATTTGAACTAGACAACCGTCTACGTTTGTAGAAGATCATATACATTACTATGGAAGCTTCTCCTACATTGCAGCCAATGTCTTTGTACAATTGTATTAGTCCGGCTTCTAAAATTTCTAGAACACTAAACACCTGTCATTTTATTCTTTTGGTACCTTGCAATGACGTTACGTTTTCTGATAAACCTGAACCTCCAAATCTTGTTCTGTACATTTGTAATTTCAAACTGTCTACATTTGTAGGCTGCCTCAAAAATATAATGCGTTCAAACAGCCGTGGCGGATTAGGAGGCCCCAAGGGTTTCCATGGGGTCTCCTAATCCGTCAGGTGCCACGGCTGTTTGAACGGAGTATAAGTATATATTTGTCAACATCCTTTTCCATCCATATCGGTTCATAGTCTCTTCTACACATACCAGCTAATATTCTGCTTCTATGTTTCAATCTGCAAATCTTCGTGTCAATTATGTTTGTGTCTGCTTATGTTTTTCATGCGTACCTACTAGCATACATTAAACAAACTCCCTAGTCTATGCCACTAGTCAACCTTCTGTATTCATACATTGTCAACTTAAACGTTTTCGTTAAAGTCTCCTACGTGAGTCAAAACCAATCCTTTCTTAGTAGAACCTTGATAACAAGACTCTCGTGGGGATTATCATATTAGACTTTTTATCAAGGTTGACTTCTTATCGAAGTTTGAAATACTATGCAATTAAAGGGGAAAATAAATTCCAGGGGATTTTAAAATGTTACTTGTTATCAAGCGTGACTTGATATCGAGGGTCTTGTTATCAAGGTTCCACTGTAATATATGTACTATATACAGTATCAGCAATCTTATTCATATTCCCAAATTCGCTCCCGTTGATCTTCTCTTCTAGCATTCGACCTTGGCAACATTCTTCCACACTTTTTTGACCAAATTCTTAGTTTACATGAATATGTTGGTAATTACTACTATTGTAATAGAGTTTACAATTCATATCGAACTCCGGAACTCATCCATGAAATAATGTTTGCATGAATAACACGATTTAGCGAAATGGAATACATAGTTCATCGCAATTCAATGGCTCTTTGGATAATCACAATAAACTTGCGTAAATATTCAAATTAAAAATAGTGGTGATTTGTCGATGAGTTGGTTTCTATAAACTTTCTAAACGCGAACAATTAATTGTTTCATTTTCAAACCAGTACACAAGCACAAAATAAACACTTTCACTTTTCGTTACAAGTCAACCTGTTGTTCAAAATCAATTTTAAACAATTTGCTTACTGGTTTCGGTTTCATACGAGCAAACTAGTTCAGCTCATATTTTGACGAAATAAGGTTATAAGTACAATCAACAAAGTAAAACATGGAAAGCTGTATACATGGTTAAAATCATTGACTGCGGGATACTGAAGTCTTTCCGGCGATAGTCAAAAGTATTAACCCAACTTTTTGGCTTCCGCAATACTTGAAGCGGTGAGAATGACTAAGGTAACCAATAAGTTGACACACATCTAGGAGACAATATCGACAATTACACGGATACTGCAAGTAGATTTCCCATTCGGCTGTAAAATAAAAAGAATATTTCTCAATTACGTTTTCTATATTTTTTATCCTTGAGGGTGATTATTTAAGCGTCCGATTTACTCTAATTATAACATCAGAGAACAAGTAGTAATTCAACATTAGATCGATTGGTTTAGTGAAAAAAACAACAACAAGAAATAAATAGTATAAAGATTAAAGCAAAACTCTAGATGAACCGGCTAAACATGCCTTATTGTCCCGAAGTTGACCAACAAGAAAATGAATCCATGAGCGACGAATTTATCCATGGTAAAAGGTTTTTATTTTATACACTTATTCACGAGATTTTACTGAAATATTACCAAAAGGTTGCCGACAAAATAATTAACTAGAGATGATGAGTCAGTGTTGTGTCTTAGAAGCGAACCTATCTTTTACTTAGTAGAGTTAGTTTTGCGTTTTGCCAAAAACATCGTCAGCCAAAGTATAAACAAAACATCGCGCCAAGCTGTTGCTATAGTAACCTTTATTTATTTAGATACTAAACCCGGTACAATGCAACAACACTCCTCCCATAAACTTTGCACAGCCTCTACAACTTTGGAAATGTTTACGGCAATCGATATCAAGACTTACCGGACATTGTGACATCGTCGTTGTTGAAGACGAGCCAGAGAGAGAAGAAATGATCGACAGCGAGTTTAGCTGTCAGTTCGCCGTCAATGCCGGTCGTGTTGGGCAGTTGGGTAGCCCGGGTGGACGACACCATAAACACGCACAGGGCGAGCAGGAGCATGGTTGTGGCGGGAGTCGGAGGTCCTGCCAGCTGGGAAACGGCGGGAATACTGACACTAGCGCCGGTGGTGCCGATCGATGCGGGATAACCGGTAACTAACACCTACACTGTCACCCGTCCCCACTTTAGATTAGCGGGTAGATGGGATCTGGGAATTGAGGAGGATTCTGAGAATTTACTAGGGATGGATTAGGCTGCGGCCACACGGGCGTTTTTTTTCACGCACAAACGCAGCGTGAAAACACGCGAAAAATTAGAGTAGGGCCTAGCATTGAAACAAATGGGCGCCCACTACTGCGGGAAAACACACTGCGTGTGGCATACTTCATTACATTTTAGAGATTATGTAAACGGTCTGCTAAAGAGGTCACCATAACTAATCCAAATTCACTTTACTGTGCCTCATTACGTTACGTCAAATATTCTTAGGTTTAAAATAATGCCTTTATTTAGTTTATTCAGTTCTGCAATAATATTATTTTGATCCTCCAGCAAAAGTGTGTTACGGTTTTGGGGACAATAATTATGTTGTTGAGAGTAAAATGTGTAATAAATTATATGTATTGCTATTTATAAAGCTCGCGGTCTTTTGAATAATACCATAAATTAAAGGATAGTACGAACCAGAATAGGATGTTACTTTTGAGAGTTTTTACTTTTCAACTCTTTCTTTAAAATTTAAATTACCGATGTGAGTAAGTAGATAGTTTGATAAGTATATCAAGCAGTGCGGAATGTTGTATTATTGTTGTTGTCATACATGGAGTTCATGTAAATTAATTTTCAACAGCCTAAATATTCCGTAAAAACTTGAACAGCTTAACATCTTAAACATATTTTCCTATATAGTTCGTTCACAATATTTAGGCGGTTTTAGGGGAAGAAATCATCCCCTCCACTTGGCCCTTACCTTTTAAAATAATAGCTCAACAGCTGATTATGATGTAGCCACATACATTTTGTTTAGTTTTTATTAATTAATTTTAAATAAAGGAGACATTTTTTAGTAACAGTAAAAGTTTCTATTCTCAAAAACATAACAACAACTTATTTGTAAACAGATGTAAGATAAACATGAAGAATCATATGTTATTTTAAAAGCATAGAATATTAAATATCTAAACATCTTCCCCTTTGACAAATTCAATTTTTCTTTTTCTTATGAAAAATGAGTTTCTTCTGAATTGTTTTCCATTTGTATATTGCACTACGTATGATCTCGGAGTTTCACCAACTTTTACTATGATAGCTGGCTCCCAGATCTTGGTCCGAACATCTTGTACATAAATGGGATCCTTTTCATTATATACTGTTTCTTGTTTTGTCGTCTTATCATAATACGATTTTTGATTGATTCTTTTTGTCTGCATTTGATCTGCTACATCTTGATGAATTATCTTTGGCTCTAATCTGTGATTTGGAAGAGGTAATTTTGATCTTAATACCCTCCCCATTAGTAACTGAGCTGGAGAATAATCAAGTCCTGCAACAACACTGTTTCTGTAGTTAAGTAGGCTCAAATTTAGATCTGATCCTGATTCTGAGGACGTTTTTATAAGTTTTTTAGCAATACCTACAGCTTTTTCTGCTAAGCCATTGGCTTGAGGATAGTTAGGACTTGTAGTTTGTATTTTAAAATTCCACTCCTTTGCGAACTCTCTTAGTTCGTAAGAATCAAAAGGCATGTTGTCAGCTATCATAATCTGTGGAATCCCAAATCTTCCAAATATTTGGACTAATGCATTCTTCACAGATAAACTGTTTTTACTATTCATTTTGACCACCTCTAACCATCTAGAGTAGAATTCAACAAGTATCAAGTATATCTTCCCAGCACATTCAGCAATGTCTGCGGAAACTTTCAAGAATGGAACATTAGGTATTTCGTGGCAAATGAGAGTATCTTTGATGTTTGATCTTCTATATTTCTGACAAATATTACATCTGTCAACAATGTTCTTCAAAACTGCTCTTACTCCGGGCCAGTAATAGAAATTTGAGACAATTGAATTCATTTTCCTTTCCCCAAGATGGGTCTCATGCAGTCGGTTGATAATTATGGGTCTCAGTTTCTTCGGAATTATTATACGGTTTTTGAAATACAGTAAGCCATCATTCAACTCAATGTCAGATCTGATATTAAAATAATGTGCCAGATCTCCACCACAAGGCAATGATGTAGGCCATCCATTTACATAATACTTCACAACTTGTCCCAAAACGTCATCACTTGCAGTTTCTTTTTTGAACTCTTCAAGTCGTTCATCTGAAAAAATTACAATTCCTGTTTCGGTTACACAGTGTACCATATCTAGCATGGTGAGGTCAACTGGCTCATTTGTTTTTACGCCACATCGTGACAAGAAATCAGCTATATACATGTATTTTCCAGCCAAGTACTGTATTTTGAAATTGTAGGGCAATAACTTTAGCCTAAGTCTTTTTAATCTATTATTCTGTATTTTATTGATAGGTTTTTGCATTAGTGACACAAGGGGCATATGATCAGATTGAATAGTGATGTCTTCATGTCCGTATACATAAGCGTGTAGTTTTGAACAGGAGAAATATACTGCTAGCAATTCCTTCTCAACTTGGGCATAACCGACCTCAGCTGAGTTAAGAGACCTAGACGCCATGTAAACAGGTTTGTTGTTTTGTAGCAAACAGCACCCAAGAGCATCTTGAGACGCATCACACTGTATGATTATAGGAGCTGTCATATCAAAGGGAGCAATAATCTGGTCACTAGAGATTAGTTGTTTAATATTATCGATAGCTCTTGAGTGTAGAACAGTCCACTGCCAATGAACATTCTTCTTTAAGAGCTCCCTAAGTGGCGAAGTTATTTGTGATAAGTTAGGGATGAAAGACCGAAGGAAGTTTACCATACCCAATAAACTTTGCAGTTCTTTCTTATTAGAAGGGTTCTTTAGAGCTTTTATAACTTCAACTTTCTCTGGATCGGGACGCATACCATTTTTGCTAAAAATAACACCTAAATATTTAATTTCAGGTAGACAGTATTGGAACTTGTTTATATTGAATTTAATATTCAGACTTCTGGCCCGCTCTAGGACTTTCTTGAGTATTTCATCATTTTCTTCTTTAGAGTTAGAAGCTATGCATAAATCATCAAAGTAGACCGTTACTCCTGGAATATCCTCAAAATATCTTGCTACACACTTATGAAATAGTTCAGGCAAATTACTTAAACCAAATGGGCAACGTAAAAATCTATAAGTTCCATATATTGTGCTGAAGTTACAAAGTTGACTAGATTTTTCGTCTAGTTTGATGTGATAGAAGCCATCTTTTATATCTAAGATGCTATAAAATTGCTTATTACCCAATTTTGGAAATATCTCATCAATAGTGGGAATCGTGTATCTCTCTCTAACAATGTACTTATTCAAATTTTGTGGGTCAATGCATATTCTCAATGAGCCATCAGGTTTTTCAACTATCACTACATTTGACACCCATTCTACAGGCTCATTGACTTGTTCAATTATACCTCTATTTATGAGATCATCAAGCTTGTCTTTAAATTTTTTGGTGATTTTCAATGGGATACGCCTAGCTGAATTGGCTTGAGGTACCGCATTATTTGTCAACTTAATAGAACATTGGTCAGGAAAACAGCCCAAACCACTAAATACATCTTTGTAAATATCACATATGTTTTGTTTGCCATTACAAGCACTCGTATTCAAGTTTACTTTACCTAGGTCATCGATTCTTTGTATCAACCCTAATCTAGTGCATGCTTCAAGCCCTAAGATAGGTGTGGAACTGCCTTTTACTACAATACAATCTATTATATCTAATTTCTCATTCGTTTCTACTTGAACAGTAATCTCTCCCAAAGGTATTATCTTAAAGCCACCATATGCTTCTAGTCGTACCTTACTTTTTCTTAGTTTACATGATAAGCCAGAGTTCTTAATGATATCATAAGGTATTACATTTACCTCAGCACCCGTATCAAGTTTGAAATTGACACGTAAGGTATTGTCTATCAGTAAGTTTTTGAACCATACCTTTTGTTTGACGGCGTTTACCAAGTGTACAGAGTCAATCAATTCAGCCTCGTTTTCTTCAGCCTCTTGTTGTTTTTCATCAATATTATACAAAGGTTGAGGTTTGTCTTTGTTCTGCCTTGTTGCTGGAGCACGTTTCTTCAAACAGACGTTGCTGAAATGGTTTGGCTTCTTGCACCAATTACAAAATTTGCCTAATGCAGGACAGGTCTGGTTATAGTCGTGATTCCTTCCACATTTCCTACATTGGTGTTCGGAAATGTTATATGATTTTGGCTTTATCTGGTCAGTACTGAAAAAAGGAACCCGGTCGTTTTCTTTGTTTATAATCTTCAGATTATTTTCAGCAAGCTCAATACTCTTGCAATATTCAATAATTTTGTCTATTGATGCATCATCCCTTAACAACCGTTCCTGGGTTTCTCTGGAAAAAATGCCAAGTGCTATCTGTGCTTTCATTAGTTTAGACTCTTGATCTTTGAAATCACAAATCTTTGCACGATGCCTTAAGTTAGCTAGAAACTTGTCAAATGATTCTCCTTCAGATTGTCTGCATGTGACAAATTTGAAAACATCCATAATTTCATTCTTTTTTGGCAAACAATAATTTCCCAGAACATCCATGATGGATTCTATACTTTCATCAGTGACATCTGTGACTAAAGAATTGTACAGCTGTAAAGCTTCTTTGCCCATCAAATTCTTCAATCGTGCCACTTTTACAGGATTGGGTTTCTTCATTGTCTCTGTGGCTATAAAGTAGTTTTCAACGTCTTCCTTGAACTGCTTGAAATTTTCTGGCATATTGCCTATTAATGATAACTTATCTGGTTTATTGAATTCCATTTTTGAGCAGTCACAAACAAAATATAAATACACTCAAATGCACGACTGCGCCATGTTTAGTTTTTATTAATTAATTTTAAATAAAGGAGACATTTTTTAGTAACAGTAAAAGTTTCTATTCTCAAAAACATAACAACAACTTATTTGTAAACAGATGTAAGATAAACATGAAGAATCATATGTTATTTTAAAAGCATAGAATATTAAATATCTAAACACATTTAACATTAATAAATACAAAAAAGTGGTGGGGGGACTTCCTCTCAAACTGCCTAAATAAATTGTGAACAAAGTAAAGTAGTTGTTACACTTGTGAACTTTCTCGAAAATAAAACTGTGTGGAAAGTAATAGATCGCATGGTCTAGACATTCCTACCAATTAAACATTCTACTACTACAACTAACAATGATGTCATTAATTTGATTTCGTTTTTTTGTGCTGATTAAAATCTGTACACACGACACTCGTGAGTAAATTTCAATAACCAGAAAACAAGACCACCAACGACCAACAAACCATTGTAATCTGAAATGTCAAAGGATTTTCCAATCAAAGGTCAGACAAAGGAAAAATATTTGAAAGGTATATCTGTTCTAGAAACAAACAGTTATTTGTAATGGACGTGTCATCAAATATTGAGGTGCACATTAACAAGTTATATTTTTAGATATTCTGCAATCAGCAATTGTGATCAGTCGTGTTAGCTGGGTCCTGACATAAATAACACAGACATCTAGAATTGCTTTTAGATTAATAGGCATATATTGTTTATCTTATCTTAATAATATTATGAATGTGAAAGTCTGTGTGTTTATATGTTTGTTTGTTTGTTTGAAGTTCAATCACGCATAGACTACTGGATGGATTGGGCTGAAATTTGGCATGATGGTAGCTCACATTCCCGATTAACATATAGGCATATTCTTATCTCAAAAATCCTTTCGGGCTCCGCCCCAGTGGCTCTGAAGGTTGCCATGTTAACCTTATGAGTATTCATATTTAAAGGGAATTAAAGAATTTAGTAAGCTGTTTCAACTAAAAAAAGTTGGTTCTATTATATGCAAAAGCATTTAAAGTTATAAGATTTACCAATAGGTAAATCATTACCTCATTAGGTCAATCATTTGCACGCAAATATTCAAGTCTAATTCCAGTTCGGATCAAACATAAGACCTAAAATGCGACCCATGGGCGCCCACATGGGGTTGCTGGCTAAAAAATGAGGAAATTTAATATCTTAAATGTTCTGTCATTTTCATAATGGTTATTACAAACAAATATTTTCAATTAATACATTCAAATAAATATATGAGCCATAGATACCACCATAGATAAAACATATCCCCTTAGTAGATTTCTCATCCTTATGGATCAGGTTCACTCGTCTTCTAACAGTAACGTTCATTAACCAAAAGCTAGGTTAGGAAAATTCTTCAAAACATAAGTATAACAATAAAATTCAAGCACACAGCTGATTTATAGCGTTGAACGTCGTTGGCTCCATAGAGGTCTTTTTTTTAAGTTAAGCACTCAATGCTATTTATTTAAATAAAATAGCATAACCATTTGGGTTTCATTACCTTACCGAGTGAGTTTTTTTTTTCAACTTTACATCACTCGAGAAGTAAAGAAGTTGTATAAATCACGCTTGGGATAGGGAAGTTTAACATGGCGGGTTAGGTAAATACAATTTTTTCACCACACTATGATGTTTTTGGCTGTATTACATACGTTAATTGGTGGCTGAAAGTTACGTTTTGCTGGCCATGCCAGCTGTCATCGTAATTTGGGAACCGAGCAGGGTTTTACATCCCGGGGCCGCAAAATCAGCTGTCCGCTTACTTACTTAAAACATGAATGCATTTTAAATACAATCAAAATCCATAGCATTGCAATAGAATTGTGTTATTGTCACCGTTGCCTAGCAACTATTTATTTTTATTTTTGCTGATTCCTCAAATTATTTCTTCACTGTTATTATTCTTAAACTGTTTAACCAACTTCCCCAACAGCTGAAGCTAGAGACTGATTTACTTAAATTCTGAAAACAACTGAAAAGCATATTAGTTGAAAAGGCTTGCTACAGCGTCCGCGATTTCTCAGCTGACATGTAGTCAGTCATTCCTGTTAGACTAAAGATTAAACAAGAATCAAATTGTTAGTCTTTGTACATATTATTTAGCCTACCTTGATAAGAATTTTTCAGTTTTTACTATTGTTTATTTTTATGACTTTTCCAATACAATGTGTTTTTTGTTATTTTGGAATAAAGAACTTATGACTTATGACTCACATAACCTTAAAGTTGTAGTTGTGTTGACTATCAGTGTGCATTATTATAGTGGTGAATAGTGGTAATAGGGTATAGAGTGGTGAAAAATAGCGTTCGTACCACGGACCGAAATGGTTTTGCAGCTCTCGATCGATCATTTTCGGCCCTATGTGCGAAATATACTATATTGTTAATTCTGCCCGGTGCACTGTGTGTGTTGTTTACAATTTGTGTCTTGTTATCTAAGTCATTTAAAACCTCGATTAACCAAAGAAAACGATCTAATCATAAATAATAACTCATCCCCCAGTTAAAACTAAACAGTAAAGCACAAATCATGAAATTAACCCTAAAAAAATATAAACAAAATTTCGTTGACACTAGCAATCATAGTGTCGCCGGACATGAACTAGACGCGAGAAACGAGCTTCAAAATTTACAATGGGATGAGAAGTCTACTTGTATTGGTTAGTCTATGCGTAATCAAGTCAATAGCTATTAAGTCAGATTGCTTACTTATTACTGTTGCATACTTATTACTTTTGACAACACTTTTCAGAATACAAAACATCAACTTTCTCGGCTGTTGCTTTATTTAACTGTAAATTATGTTCCTTTTTGATTATTTAGCTCGTGGATTCAACCATATAAAGTATACAAAATAACTTGGCTTTATTTTTATTTTTAACTTCCTTGACTTATTTCTCCTTCCTTGATGCACAATATACTATTTTTATTTTGTAGCTTCTATGAAATAACATAAAAAGTCATTATAAAACACTATATTTTCAGACATTTTCCGGTGAATGCCCCCGGATATTCGTTATCTATTGTACCCCCCTGTTCCAAATCCTGCGGGCACCCATGTAAGCGACACTTTGTTTCGGCAAACGCTCTCCTCAACTCTTACCTCTGAGTTCTTCTTTGGTATTCACTTTACTGGTATAGATGCGATCCGTAACGAAGCCCCACACAAAAAAGTCAAACGGGATAATATCTGGTGACCAAGGAGGCCAATGATCATACAATAGTAGTTTACGCAACGATTGCGTAAAGATAGTGTTAACGTCACGAGTAGAAAATTTAAGGTACGAGAAAATTTAAAAACTTCTACGAGTGTCGTTAACACTATATTTACGCGAGTTGCGTACACTACTTTACCTACGACGGTGTTTCTATATAAATAAAATTAGAGTTTTGTCTGTACATTGCTCAGAATTATATACTTTTAGGTTATTTTTACGTTTTATACATTAAAGAAGCAGAAACGAGTCTTATCTCAATTTCTGTCTGTCTGTCTGTCCCTTTGTCTGTAACACTCAAGATGGCATTTTACGCAATCTTCTCCGTGAAAACCAGAGTAGGCTACCTATCAAGATCCAAGTCATTTTAATGTATTCACTGGATTGGCGAGAGTGTCTTTAGTGATTTAAATATAGCCTCACTACTTTGTAAATAAAATTATGGACGTTCAAAAATGCAGTTTTGTGCGATTTTTGTCAAATTTTCGTTCAATTTTTATCACAGAATCGTCTATGAAATAACGAACAGCTGTTCGGATCAAGATTATTTTTTCTAGCTGTCAATGACATGTTTACAAATGCTGTTTACAAATACCGCAACTATTTCGAATCACGTTTTGAAAGCAAATCCCAACCAAGTGAGATTAAAAACGTTTTTCTTACATAACGGATTTAATTAATCGCAAGTGCAATAATATAGTCTAATAGTGTAACCGTAAATGAAATTAAATAACTAGACATCGTCCAAATCGGAACCAGAAATTCTTTGAGTATAAAATGTTTCTTGAGTTTTGACAACCAGAAAGAAGAAAACCTTGAATCAGTGTTGTATAGGGCTGTGACACTGAAATGATCGTCGCCAATAGCTTACAAAAAAGGTTTCCACTCATTGACGGCGCTTCAATGGCGATTGTGTAAAGTGTAAAGTAAAAAATCACAACTGCAGTGGGTGATTGTAACAGAGGTTTAACAGAGGAAGTGCTAAACTCGCTTTTCCAATGTGTCACTTTCTGTTTCTACTCACCGTGTGATGCAATCGCTGGACCATACAGCCAATAGGCCCATAGCTCATATCTTGGGTACGTAAGCCTACATATTTATTCATAACAACCTTTTTGACGACGATCCTTGATACCGGTACTTTTCCATAGAATACATGGCCTACCTACTTAAAAAATAAAATTACAAATGACCAAAACCCCAACATTGTGTGATTTTCGTCACATTTCCTTCGAATGTTAATAGATATACTAATCATTGTTTAGAGAATGCGTAATCTATTAAATAACAAAAAGTTGTTTGGGTAAGGTTGCTTTTTTTTCAAACTGACATCGATAAGTTTACGCTATAACTTTTTACGAGAAAATCCAAAAGCAAGAGATCAATAACCTCGAAGCTAGATATCAATGTATTTAATTGGTCCGATTTACTGTAATTCTTAGGTAGGTTCTTACGTAGGTACTGGTTCTTTTCCTTAGAACCGGTAATTTACAAATTAGATATCGTTGGTGTTGCCCCTTATTTATTAGAGCCGTCCGTATTCAATTTAAGTGATGTCTTAACTCTGTATAAGTTTTGCTTTTTCTGCCTGGATTCCAAATCTTAGCTTACCCGGTATGCTAAGAAAATGATAACCTATTTGAGTAAAACATTTGTTGGGCAAACCATCATGAATTGTTTACGCCTTTATATTGTTTATGTATCAATAGTTCGTGGCCTTTGTTGGATTGTTGTATTGTGTTGTTTTGTTGTATGTTGGTAACGCATTAATGTCCTTATTTCTCAGTGTTTCACGGAATGGACAAGAGCACCTTTGATACTGAAAATGTCAACCGGAATAAAGTGTTAAATGGTGAGGTTGAGGTAGTACTTTAAATACGTTTAAGTTAACCGATGTGGAAAGTAACTTTCAATTTATAGGCCTACTTTAGGGCTACGCTTCATGGATCTATAAAACATTTTTAAGTTTAATCATTGGACATATGGACCAACACGATCCGGGCGACATTTAATTGCGAAGCATTTATTTTGGCTTGAACTGTCAGATACTGTATTTGCGAAGGTTTATATATAATAGTTTTGCCAGCATATCTGCAAATATGCAAACTAATTGCTGCTCTTAATCTTAATATAAGAAGGTTTCAACTGACTACTATAAGATCCCCGTGCGTAGAACGGGCACACAGCTAGTTAATGACTAAAAATCACTACTCATAATTTCTAAGAGAGGTTATGTTTTTGTTTATAACCTCTAATTGCCACTGACAGTGATGCAACGAAACATTGTATCAAAATACTAATTGCACCAATCAACAATTAAATTGGCCTGAACAGCTGATTAGTTTAATTTCGAATCATTAAAATTTTGCTTCTCCTCTCTCAATCCTTGGACCTCATTGGTCCGTTACCCGTGTTGTTATGAGTAAAACTATGCTGTTATGAAAATAAACAATGCTGTTATGAGATACTTTTCAATTCTAAAAACTGTACTGAAACGGCTACTTTAAAAAAAAAAACTGCCGTAGGTAAACTTCTATTACGATTCTAATGAGACTCATATTATTTTATATTGTTTACCAAGAATTAGCTGATAAAACTACTGCTACTGATTAAAAGAAGATCCAGAATAGATTCCTGCGATTGGCTGGACTCAGACTTGGATTTGCCTTCATGGAAGTTCCCTTGGATGTTTTGGCTGCTCAGATAAACCTACCAACTTTGTTGTCCTGGGGCCCTATTTTTGAAATGGTTGACAGTTGAGTCAATCGTCAGCACTCAACTCAACCGACAACATGATTTGGTATTTTTGAAACCCAACAGTTGGGAAGCGAGTTGGGATTTTGGGAATCACTAGTTGAGAGACTCGTGGTGGAAATGTAGAGCATACGACCGTCAAAAATTCAGATGACGTCATTTTGAAGCAATCACAATGCAGAGTTCTTGCGGACTTCGATTTAACCTCTTCTTACTCTAAAACCTGGCAGCTAATCTCAATCTGCCATATTTCGAGACACTGAGGTAAACTAACTGTCAACTCCGTTCTTGAGAGATTGAAATTGAGGTTATGTCTTGTTTAATCTTAGTGATTGCAAAGTACCTTAACTTAAGTAATAAACTAAAGTAAACTAAATAAAGTAATAAACTTAAGTATAAAAAATAAAATTTACTATGGATGTTTGTTTTAGGGTGTAGCTAATAATAAGTTTAGGCATAGGCTGCACTTTACTTTAGGTCCTACACTAATCCTAAATACATTATTATTTGCTTTCTTCGTCTCTATTTCGGAACACATCACCTTATTTTAGTTTCCTTCATCGGTTTGTTTTATGTTATTTTTAATTGTTTTTTATTTAGGTTAAAGCGGCTATTTGCCATTGCACTGAAAGCACATCGTAACTTAAATTAATTTGATCCCTTTATTAGGTGAATGGTATTGAAACAAACTATGATATTGTTTCTCTCTACCACAATCTTTAATACCTTAAATCATAGGTCTAATAACAATAATTATCTTATAATAAGTTCAATTAGTATGCCTAGTCTATTTCAAACATTCCAACAAGAATAAAACCCTTGATTAAATAGTCTAGTATTGACACAGTAAATAAAATTAAAATGCGATTATTCTACAGAAAACAATCGCATAATTGGGTGCTAATACATTGACAACAAATACATAACCTCTAAATCGCAATTAGTAAATTAAAACAATAACAGAACAATATGGCGTCGTCTCAAAAAGAGTAATTTTTTGCCGAAAGAGAGGAAGAAGAAAGTGCAGTCAACCTCCACTCAACAGCTCGATAGGTGTTGAGTAGTTTTGGTTGTATAAGTCCACCGTCAACCGTTTCAAAAATACGAAACGATTGGAAATAGAATGACTCGACACTCAACTCAACAGTCAACCATTTCAAAAATAGGGCCCCTGCTGTTAGCTACCTCCGTTCCATGACGATTGACGACTTGAGTCAGTCATCTCTGTCACCCCCATCATCCGTTGCATTTTAAGTACCTATTCGGTACTTTAATACTAACTATGGGAATGGACTAAAAATTGAGTTTTCCCATTTTTTACCCTAAAAACATTGTTTTTTGTATTTTTCAAGTTATTTTGTGATATTTGACAAAATTAATAAATTAAACTTAATATGTTCAGATACCATGAATATTTCAGAGTACTTTTCCAGAATATTCTGAGAATGTTCTTCAGATTTCTAGGCAATATAAAAATTTTCTTTGAATATTTTTTATGAATGATCCAAGTATATTCAAGGAAATTGCCTGGGATGTTGAGAATGATCTCAAACATTTTAGAAAAATTCCAGGAAATCCTATTATTTTTCATGTTGTATTTAAATGTTATACGGTATATACAAGTGAGTTAACAAATTTTTAGATTTTCTCGAATTTGATGTTGGCAGATATTGATTGCAGTCCATGCCCTGGAATTTGAGTGGAGCAGAATCATTGCAACTATAAAATAAATTGAAATACCATCCAGAGAAAATATAGGAAATAAGGTCAACGATATTTGGTCCAAATTCAAAATAACTTAAGAGTTTTTGGAATTGTTTACATACTTCAACCTCCTTTGTTTGAATAATCTTTATGTTAGTCTGGAATTTTCAGATTTTATTTTAGTTCCTTTATACATTTAAACAGACCAATGCATCTGCAACTACGCATGCAACTTAACGATGTACAACTTGGTCAATGGCAATAAACTTTCTTATTCTTATTCTTATTCTTATTGCAATACAAAAACGCCAATAAATAATAACAATGGTATATAAAAAGCTGTTGTGTTTACTATTTTATATTTTTGAAAGTGCATATTATGCAAATATTGACTACATCAGAACTTATGTTTAGAAACAAAGTAAAAAATAATTAAAAGAAGTATAAAAAAATTTATTACAGCTGGAAATAGTGGCATTGTAAATGATCATTCAATTTTAATAGTTTATGTAGAACATTTATTTTAAAACATATAAAGTAAATCATAAACAGTAGTAATTTATCACAACAGTCCGTACTATCACACCTCACACTAATGACAAAACATTTTTGAGTCTTCAATCAGTTCACCAGCACCTCAATCAATGACTCTGTAACAAAACAACTCTGTTTTAGGTTAATTTAATAAACATGGGCAACACATTCAATGTGAAGCCTACAGCGTAGTTCACACTAGTAAACATATTGTATGTGGTACTATGGGGTTATTGCATGAAGTTTTGGCTTTTATTTTTTTATTCGTGTCACTATAACATAGTAAAATGTACAGTAGCCTACAATAGACTCCCTCTTATCCAGACTCTCGGGACCGAGGTCAGTCCGGATAATGGGTTTTCTCGTTAAACTGACGTCCCACAAACTCATTAAAACTGACCGTTTAAATGTATACTGTATATACAGTATTTGACTAAAATGTAGTAGAGCATAATCACTGTTCTCATATCCTTAACACAAGAACAGTCGTTTCAGTAACGCTTACCTCCCACTTCCTGCCGACCTAGTCCGGTTAAACCGATGTGCTGATAAAAATTGCCCGGTTAAAGGCCTATTTTGCTTGGAGCGATTGCAGTGATAGACGCGTGGCGATAATCGCTCCGCGATAGTAGCCGGGCACTGCTCTGACGGAGTTTGCGTTGTCCTGTTTTGCTTGGAGCGACTATCGCAAGAGTCGCTAGCTACAGTCGCGGACCACTGCCCCAGGGACCAGTCTGAGCGATAATCGCGCCGCGACTGATGCGCAGAACCTCAAAACAGTGCAATTCACTCAGTAGGCACATAATAGGGGTTAAATTAACCATAATTTTCTTTATTGTTCACATTAATTTTTCTATTCATGTGCTGTTACGATTCTACTGTTTTGGTTATATTTCATTACACATTAATTTCATTTTCTAAATTAAATTTTAGTAGAAACAGGCGACTTGTTTAAATTTGTTAAGATAATTTACGTCTATTCAAATTTATTAAATATAAAATGCTTGACTGTTCCAAGTTGTTATGTGTTATTTACGTAGTGTGGGCGTTAATACTGTGTCAGTTTTTGTGAATATTTTTTACAATTTTTATTTAGACTCCAGGTTTTATTTTCCGACATTCATGTACTCTTATTGATATCACTATTTTTTTTTATTTATATAAATAATATTTTTTCATTGATATCACTACAGTTTTCTATTTATGTCCTAGTGATACGTATCCGTCCCTAATCCTAAGTATCACTATGTATTTTCAATCGATCGTCCATTGATACTTCCACTAGGGTCGAGTGGAGCCTCGTCTCCTAAATCCTCACCGAGGAGACGCTTTAATGAATTACAATTCACACTCATGACTTCACCATTGTGAGTGCTGATATTTAACTAACTATGAAAAATCGCTGTGCGATCGAAAATCAAACGCTCTAAGCAAAACGGCCGCCTTGTCAGCTATAGTAGCTGAGTGATAATCGCTGTGCGACTATCGCTACAGTCGCTCCAAGCAAAATAGGCCTTAAGAGATGTAATTTCCACCGAGTGTTGTCTGGTTTAACCGATGTCAGGTTGGCGGCGGCGGCGGCGGCGGCGTCGTCGTCGTCGTCGTCGTCGTCGTCGTCGTCGTCGTCGTCGTCGTCGTCGTCGTCGTCGTCGTCGTCGTCGTCGTCGTCGTCGTCGTCGTCGTCGTCGTCGTCGTCGTCGTCGTCGTCGTCGTCGTCGTCGTCGTCGTCGTCGTCGTCGTCGTCGTCGTCGTCGTCGTCGTCGTCGTCGTCGTCGTCGTCGTCGTCGTCGTCGTCGTCGTCGTCGTCGTCGTCGTCGTCGTCGTCGTCGTCGTCGTCGTCGTCGTCGTCGTCGTCGTCGTCGTCGTCGTCGTCGTCGTCGTCGTCGTCGTCGTCGTCGTCGTCGTCGTCGTCGTCGTCGTCGTCGTCGTCGTCGTCGTCGTCGTCGTCGTCGTCGTCGTCGTCGTCGTCGTCGTCGTCGTCGTCGTCGTCGTCGTCGTCGTCGTCGTCGTCGTCGTCGTCGTCGTCGTCGTCGTCGTCGTCGTCGTCGTCGTCGTCGTCGTCGTCGTCGTCGTCGTCGTCGTCGTCGTCGTCGTCGTCGTCGTCGTCGTCGTCGTCGTCGTCGTCGTCGTCGTCGTCGTCGTCGTCGTCGTCGTCGTCGTCGTCGTCGTCGTCGTCGTCGTCGTCGTCGTCGTCGTCGTCGTCGTCGTCGTCGTCGTCGTCGTCGTCGTCGTCGTCGTCGTCGTCGTCGTCGTCGTCGTCGTCGTCGTCGTCGTCGTCGTCGTCGTCGTCGTCGTCGTCGTCGTCGTCGTCGTCGTCGTCGTCGTCGTCGTCGTCGTCGTCGTCGTCGTCGTCGTCGTCGTCGTCGTCGTCGTCGTCGTCGTCGTCGTCGTCGTCGTCGTCGTCGTCGTCGTCGTCGTCGTCGTCGTCGTCGTCGTCGTCGTCGTCGTCGTCGTCGTCGTCGTCGTCGTCGTCGTCGTCGTCGTCGTCGTCGTCGTCGTCGTCGTCGTCGTCGTCGTCGTCGTCGTCGTCGTCGTCGTCGTCGTCGTCGTCGTCGTCGTCGTCGTCGTCGTCGTCGTCGTCGTCGTCGTCGTCGTCGTCGTCGTCGTCGTCGTCGTCGTCGTCGTCGTCGTCGTCGTCGTCGTCGTCGTCGTCGTCGTCGTCGTCGTCGTCGTCGTCGTCGTCGTCGTCGTCGTCGTCGTCGTCGTCGTCGTCGTCGTCGTCGTCGTCGTCGTCGTCGTCGTCGTCGTCGTCGTCGTCGTCGTCGTCGTCGTCGTCGTCGTCGTCGTCGTCGTCGTCGTCGTCGTCGTCGTCGTCGTCGTCGTCGTCGTCGTCGTCGTCGTCGTCGTCGTCGTCGTCGTCGTCTTCTACATTTTTACATTTTACATATTTACATGTTACATTTTAACATTTTTTATGATCAAGTCTTTCCCTTGCAACTGACCTGGTAGCATCGTCTAGTATGAGGATGGATGGGATTTTCAGTAGAGCGCGGGCGATAGCTATCCTCTGTTTCTGGCCCCCAGACACGGTAACTCCTCTCTCCCCCAGAATGGTACTGTAGCCATCAGGGAACTGTCGGATAAAACTGTCAGCATTGGCCAGCCCAGCAGCCTCGTACACCTGTGACAAAGATTAATTAAATTAGTAATACCAAACTAGTGACGGGTAATACAAACAAAGTAACATAGAATCAAACCAGCTACCTTCTGATTACAGCAGTACTATAATCACTCAACCACCAAGCTGACATAAAAACTTTTACTCATACCAGTACTCATAACGTTTTTAATATGTTACATTTTAACAAGTTACCTTTAAGCATGTTACATTTTAAAAGGTTACAATTTTACATGTTACATTTTTACATGTTACATTTTAATATGTTACATTTTAACACGTTACATTTAAGCATGTTACATTTTAAAATGTTACATTTTAACACGTTACATTTTAACATGTTACATTTTAACTTCTTATATTTCCACATGTTACATTTTTACATGTTACATTTTAACATGTTTTACGATCAAGTCATTCCCTTGCAACTGACCTGGTAGCCTCGTCTAGTATGAGGATGGATGGGATTTTCAGTAGAGCGCGGGCGATAGCTATCCTCTGTTTCTGGCCCCCAGACACGGTAACTCCTCTCTCCCCCAGAATGGTACTGTAGCCATCAGGGAACTGTCGGATAAAACTGTCAGCATTGGCCAGCCCAGCAGCCTCGTACACCTGTGACAAAGATTAATTAAATTAGTAATACCAAACTAGTGACGGGTAATACAAACAAAGTAACATAGAATCAAACCAGCTACCTTCTGATTACAGCAGTACTATAATCACTCAACCACCAAGCTGACATAAAAACTTTTACTCATACCAGTACTCATAACGTTTTTAATATGTTACATTTTAACAAGTTACCTTTAAGCATGTTACATTTTAAAAGGTTACAATTTTACATGTTACATTTTTACATGTTACATTTTAATATGTTACATTTTAACACGTTACATTTAAGCATGTTACATTTTAAAATGTTACATTTTAACACGTTACATTTTAACATGTTACATTTTAACTTCTTATATTTCCACATGTTACATTTTTACATGTTACATTTTAACATGTTTTACGATCAAGTCATTCCCTTGCAACTGACCTGGTAGCCTCGTCTAGTATGAGGATGGATGGGATTTTCAGTAGAGCGCGGGCGATAGCTATCCTCTGTTTCTGGCCCCCAGACACGGTAACTCCTCTCTCCCCCAGAATGGTACTGTAGCCATCAGGGAACTGTCGGATAAAACTGTCAGCATTGGCCAGCCCAGCAGCCTCGTACACCTGTGACAAAGATTAATTAAATTAGTAATACCAAACTAGTGACGGGTAATACAAACAAAGTAACATAGAATCAAACCAGCTACCTTCTGATTACAGCAGTACTATAATCACTCAACCACCAAGCTGACATAAAAACTTTTACTCATACCAGTACTCATAACGTTTTTAATATGTTACATTTTAACAAGTTACCTTTAAGCATGTTACATTTTAAAAGGTTACAATTTTACATGTTACATTTTTACATGTTACATTTTAATATGTTACATTTTAACACGTGTAAAGAAAAAAATAAATGTTCACTTATATTCAAAATATACTCTTTACTTAATTGATCATTCCATCAAATAAAATCACCTCACACCTTTATGTAATACAATTTAGGTATTCCATACAGGTGTAAGTATATCAAAAAGTTGCCCCATGGTGGGGTTTGAAATGAAATTTAATTTAATTTAATTGAACTACTGAGGACATACAATTACAGAGCAGTGCGCAGTGGAATTAAAGATGTTTAGTGGGCCCTGTAATTAAATATCCCAGAAGTCCGATTTATGGACCGTGAGAGGTCTGATATGTGTCCTCCTTCACACCTTCTTCAGCTTATTTCTAACACTTCTTAAAACTAATAGCTGTGTTTATTTGAACACTCCATGAATTGAAATGTGCTGTTCAGATGAAAGATTGTGATATGAATTGATACTCTGTAAAACTGTAAAATTGCAAATAATAATATATATTAAAATATTGATTGAAAATATTTGTGAAACTGTTTGTTCAGGAAATATTTATCAAAAGTATGACTTCAAGACGTTATATATATACTGGATTCGGTTAAGCCGATTACTCATGAATTCACCAACTTAATATTAAATATTATGAACTGAACTTATAAAAATTGCACTGTCAAAATATATTTACAAAATGTGATCATCAACACTCATTGTGAATACTTTGTATACCTCTTTCAGTTAAGCCATTTACCTCTTTACTTTACCAGTTTTAATATTAATAATATAAGCTAAAACACAGGATAATGAAAAGATGGTGATTTGTAAAAATACTGTATAATGAATCAGAATTGAGCTGTGATACAAATTAAACATAAATAATGCAGTTACATTTTGTGCACAATAATTAACGATTTGAGAGAGAGTGAGAGAGTTGATTGTAAGCTTTGGTGGTTTGCCACATTTTGAAACTACAAAGTCTCGGGATGACCTAGCCTTGATAATTTTATTTATTTGTTTTGGATCACCAGACTCCCCAAAGATGTTCGTAATTATCAAACTGGCCAGTTTACAATTTAATCAAACAGGGACTATTATGTAGGTTTGTGATCTACATCACTCCTTGCTGATCAGTGCAGCGGGCCAATCGACTGCTGAGTCGATTATTGATAATTTTTATTTAGTATTTAATATTCATGAATTTAATGGGAGTCTATCCTCATGACCCTTTATCAACCCTAGCCTTCGACCGAGCACTCTGTTACCCCCATTTACGTTACACAATCAAACTCTCACTATTTAAAAAATGTAATACTGTTCAAAATTATTCTACACATGAAATACAAACGTTTTAAATAATAATACTGATGATGATAGAATCTGACTTTACATAGAATACAAAAATAATAATATCACAGATAAACATTGCTCTTTAAATTAATATACCATTTCAATTCAATTTAATAAATAATTTTCATTTGACTAGGTTCACTATTATAACTTAAATTCTTTGTATGACATGACCAAATTTAATAAAACATTTTATCCTGAATCGTGACCATGTGCTCTAAGTAGACCAAATGAAACATGAAAATCTCAGACCAAACAAAACATGATTCATAACTTGTAAAACGAGTGGTACATGTGAAAAATGTGGCAGATTGGCAAGACTATTTTAATACTAAAACACAAATAACACAAACATTTACTTACGTACACATGTCGACACATACACATTCATTCCGACGAAGATTCACGCGTACCGAACATTTAAAAACTGACTCGTGGTTTTGTGACTTTTTGTCTGACCGAGCGGAATATCACGACACGGTTTTTTATGGTGTAGGACTTATTAATTCTTGTTTTTTCGAGCTGGCGTTTAATGATTCAATTGAAAATACCTTCACGACGACCCACTATTCGCTAGAAACTGACATTTGCTATCGATATGATGCATGTACGAATTTTCATCACGAACGCGAACAATCAATCCGGCATCTCAACTGTCTCGACTTAATACTAATAAAACACACACCCAAATGCAATTCGGCGAAATTTTGACAATTGCGATCGTTTGATGCACGTACAATTTCCGCCCGAACGCTAATTTCCGAGCTACGAATTAAGATATTAATAAATTCGTCCTACACCAGCGACAAAACGCGACTTCACATGTTGACTACGCGAGTACTGAGCCACGAGTGACGACGAGACGTTTGCACACGGCACGGCTCCCAACGGTCTTCCAGTTCGTATCCTTCCGCGTTACGTCATGTTGGACTGACTTGTCCATTGCCTGTCGCGGATTTTAAATCTTTTGATTTAAAAATCGGCACACACGTTACATTTAAGCATGTTACATTTTAAAATGTTACATTTTAACACGTTACATTTTAACATGTTACATTTTAACTTCTTATATTTCCACATGTTACATTTTTACATGTTACATTTTAACATGTTTTACGATCAAGTCATTCCCTTGCAACTGACCTGGTAGCCTCGTCTAGTATGAGGATGGATGGGATTTTCAGTAGAGCGCGGGCGATAGCTATCCTCTGTTTCTGGCCCCCAGACACGGTAACTCCTCTCTCCCCCAGAATGGTACTGTAGCCATCAGGGAACTGTCGGATAAAACTGTCAGCATTGGCCAGCCCAGCAGCCTCGTACACCTGTGACAAAGATTAATTAAATTAGTAATACCAAACTAGTGACGGGTAATACAAACAAAGTAACATAGAATCAAACCAGCTACCTTCTGATTACAGCAGTACTATAATCACTCAACCACCAAGCTGACATAAAAACTTTTACTCATACCAGTACTCATAACGTTTTTAATATGTTACATTTTAACAAGTTACCTTTAAGCATGTTACATTTTAAAAGGTTACAATTTTACATGTTACATTTTTACATGTTACATTTTAATATGTTACATTTTAACATGTTACATTTAAGCATGTTACATTTTAAAATTTTACATTTTAACACGTTACATTTTAACATGTTACATTTTAACTTCTTATATTTCCACATGTTACATTTTTACATGTTACATTTTAACATGTTTTACGATCAAGTCATTCCCTTGCAACTGACCTGGTAGCCTCGTCTAGTATGAGGATGGATGGGATTTTCAGTAGAGCGCGGGCGATAGCTATCCTCTGTTTCTGGCCCCCAGACACGGTAACTCCTCTCTCCCCCAGAATGGTACTGTAGCCATCAGGGAACTGTCGGATAAAACTGTCAGCATTGGCCAGCCCAGCAGCCTCGTACACCTGTGACAAAGATTAATTAAATTAGTAATACCAAACTAGTGACGGGTAATACAAACAAAGTAACATAGAATCAAACCAGCTACCTTCTGATTACAGCAGTACTATAATCACTCAACCACCAAGCTGACATAAAAACTTTTACTCATACCAGTACTCATAACGTTTTTAATATGTTACATTTTAACAAGTTACCTTTAAGCATGTTACATTTTAAAAGGTTACAATTTTACATGTTACATTTTTACATGTTACATTTTAATATGTTACATTTTAACACGTTACATTTAAGCATGTTACATTTTAAAATGTTACATTTTAACACGTTACATTTTAACATGTTACATTTTAACTTCTTATATTTCCACATGTTACATTTTTACATGTTACATTTTAACATGTTTTACGATCAAGTCATTCCCTTGCAACTGACCTGGTAGCCTCGTCTAGTATGAGGATGGATGGGATTTTCAGTAGAGCGCGGGCGATAGCTATCCTCTGTTTCTGGCCCCCAGACACGGTAACTCCTCTCTCCCCCAGAATGGTACTGTAGCCATCAGGGAACTGTCGGATAAAACTGTCAGCATTGGCCAGCCCAGCAGCCTCGTACACCTGTGACAAAGATTAATTAAATTAGTAATACCAAACTAGTGACGGGTAATACAAACAAAGTAACATAGAATCAAACCAGCTACCTTCCGATTACAAGGCGAGTACAGCAGTACTATAATCACTCAACCACCAAGCTGACATAAAAATCGTCGTCGTCGTCGTCGTCGTCGTCGTCGTCGTCGTCGTCGTCGTCGTCGTCGTCGTCGTCGTCGTCGTCGTCGTCGTCGTCGTCGTCGTCGTCGTCGTCGTCGTCGTCGTCGTCGTCGTCGTCGTCGTCGTCGTCTTCTACATTTTTACATTTTACATATTTACATGTTACATTTTAACATTTTTTATGATCAAGTCTTTCCCTTGCAACTGACCTGGTAGCATCGTCTAGTATGAGGATGGATGGGATTTTCAGTAGAGCGCGGGCGATAGCTATCCTCTGTTTCTGGCCCCCAGACACGGTAACTCCTCTCTCCCCCAGAATGGTACTGTAGCCATCAGGGAACTGTCGGATAAAACTGTCAGCATTGGCCAGCCCAGCAGCCTCGTACACCTGTGACAAAGATTAATTAAATTAGTAATACCAAACTAGTGACGGGTAATACAAACAAAGTAACATAGAATCAAACCAGCTACCTTCTGATTACAGCAGTACTATAATCACTCAACCACCAAGCTGACATAAAAACTTTTACTCATACCAGTACTCATAACGTTTTTAATATGTTACATTTTAACAAGTTACCTTTAAGCATGTTACATTTTAAAAGGTTACAATTTTACATGTTACATTTTTACATGTTACATTTTAATATGTTACATTTTAACATGTTACATTTAAGCATGTTACATTTTAAAATGTTACATTTTAACACGTTACATTTTAACATGTTACATTTTAACTTCTTATATTTCCACATGTTACATTTTTACATGTTACATTTTAACATGTTTTACGATCAAGTCATTCCCTTGCAACTGACCTGGTAGCCTCGTCTAGTATGAGGATGGATGGGATTTTCAGTAGAGCGCGGGCGATAGCTATCCTCTGTTTCTGGCCCCCAGACACGGTAACTCCTCTCTCCCCCAGAATGGTACTGTAGCCATCAGGGAACTGTCGGATAAAACTGTCAGCATTGGCCAGCCCAGCAGCCTCGTACACCTGTGACAAAGATTAATTAAATTAGTAATACCAAACTAGTGACGGGTAATACAAACAAAGTAACATAGAATCAAACCAGCTACCTTCTGATTACAGCAGTACTATAATCACTCAACCACCAAGCTGACATAAAAACTTTTACTCATACCAGTACTCATAACGTTTTTAATATGTTACATTTTAACAAGTTACCTTTAAGCATGTTACATTTTAAAAGGTTACAATTTTACATGTTACATTTTTACATGTTACATTTTAATATGTTACATTTTAACACGTTACATTTAAGCATGTTACATTTTAAAATGTTACATTTTAACACGTTACATTTTAACATGTTACATTTTAACTTCTTATATTTCCACATGTTACATTTTTACATGTTACATTTTAACATGTTTTACGATCAAGTCATTCCCTTGCAACTGACCTGGTAGCCTCGTCTAGTATGAGGATGGATGGGATTTTCAGTAGAGCGCGGGCGATAGCTATCCTCTGTTTCTGGCCCCCAGACACGGTAACTCCTCTCTCCCCCAGAATGGTACTGTAGCCATCAGGGAACTGTCGGATAAAACTGTCAGCATTGGCCAGCCCAGCAGCCTCGTACACCTGTGACAAAGATTAATTAAATTAGTAATACCAAACTAGTGACGGGTAATACAAACAAAGTAACATAGAATCAAACCAGCTACCTTCCGATTACAAGGCGAGTACAGCAGTACTATAATCACTCAACCACCAAGCTGACATAAAAATCGTCGTCGTCGTCGTCGTCGTCGTCGTCGTCGTCGTCGTCGTCGTCGTCGTCGTCGTCGTCGTCGTCGTCGTCGTCGTCGTCGTCGTCGTCGTCGTCGTCGTCGTCGTCGTCGTCGTCGTCGTCGTCGTCGTCGTCGTCGTCGTCGTCGTCGTCGTCGTCGTCGTCGTCGTCGTCGTCGTCGTCGTCGTCGTCGTCGTCGTCGTCGTCGTCGTCGTCGTCGTCGTCGTCGTCGTCGTCGTCGTCGTCGTCGTCGTCGTCGTCGTCGTCGTCGTCGTCGTCGTCGTCGTCGTCGTCGTCGTCGTCGTCGTCGTCGTCGTCGTCGTCGTCGTCGTCGTCGTCGTCGTCGTCGTCGTCGTCGTCGTCGTCGTCGTCGTCGTCGTCGTCGTCGTCGTCGTCGTCGTCGTCGTCGTCTTCTACATTTTTACATTTTACATATTTACATGTTACATTTTAACATTTTTTATGATCAAGTCTTTCCCTTGCAACTGACCTGTTAGCATCGTCTAGTATGAGGATGGATGGGATTTTCAGTAGAGCGCGGGCGATAGCTATCCTCTGTTTCTGGCCCCCAGACACGGTAACTCCTCTCTCCCCCAGAATGGTACTGTAGCCATCAGGGAACTGTCGGATAAAACTGTCAGCATTGGCCAGCCCAGCAGCCTCGTACACCTGTGACAAAGATTAATTAAATTAGTAATACCAAACTAGTGACGGGTAATACAAACAAAGTAACATAGAATCAAACCAGCTACCTTCTGATTACAGCAGTACTATAATCACTCAACCACCAAGCTGACATAAAAACTTTTACTCATACCAGTACTCATAACGTTTTTAATATGTTACATTTTAACAAGTTACCTTTAAGCATGTTACATTTTAAAAGGTTACAATTTTACATGTTACATTTTTACATGTTACATTTTAATATGTTACATTTTAACATGTTACATTTAAGCATGTTACATTTTAAAATGTTACATTTTAACACGTTACATTTTAACATGTTACATTTTAACTTCTTATATTTCCACATGTTACATTTTTACATGTTACATTTTAACATGTTTTACGATCAAGTCATTCCCTTGCAACTGACCTGGTAGCCTCGTCTAGTATGAGGATGGATGGGATTTTCAGTAGAGCGCGGGCGATAGCTATCCTCTGTTTCTGGCCCCCAGACACGGTAACTCCTCTCTCCCCCAGAATGGTACTGTAGCCATCAGGGAACTGTCGGATAAAACTGTCAGCATTGGCCAGCCCAGCAGCCTCGTACACCTGTGACAAAGATTAATTAAATTAGTAATACCAAACTAGTGACGGGTAATACAAACAAAGTAACATAGAATCAAACCAGCTACCTTCTGATTACAGCAGTACTATAATCACTCAACCACCAAGCTGACATAAAAACTTTTACTCATACCAGTACTCATAACGTTTTTAATATGTTACATTTTAACAAGTTACCTTTAAGCATGTTACATTTTAAAAGGTTACAATTTTACATGTTACATTTTTACATGTTACATTTTAATATGTTACATTTTAACACGTTACATTTAAGCATGTTACATTTTAAAATGTTACATTTTAACACGTTACATTTTAACATGTTACATTTTAACTTCTTATATTTCCACATGTTACATTTTTACATGTTACATTTTAACATGTTTTACGATCAAGTCATTCCCTTGCAACTGACCTGGTAGCCTCGTCTAGTATGAGGATGGATGGGATTTTCAGTAGAGCGCGGGCGATAGCTATCCTCTGTTTCTGGCCCCCAGACACGGTAACTCCTCTCTCCCCCAGAATGGTACTGTAGCCATCAGGGAACTGTCGGATAAAACTGTCAGCATTGGCCAGCCCAGCAGCCTCGTACACCTGTGACAAAGATTAATTAAATTAGTAATACCAAACTAGTGACGGGTAATACAAACAAAGTAACATAGAATCAAACCAGCTACCTTCCGATTACAAGGCGAGTACAGCAGTACTATAATCACTCAACCACCAAGCTGACATAAAAATCGTCGTCGTCGTCGTCGTCGTCGTCGTCGTCGTCGTCGTCGTCGTCGTCGTCGTCGTCGTCGTCGTCGTCGTCGTCGTCGTCGTCGTCGTCGTCGTCGTCGTCGTCGTCGTCGTCGTCGTCGTCGTCGTCGTCGTCGTCGTCGTCGTCGTCGTCGTCGTCGTCGTCGTCGTCGTCGTCGTCGTCGTCGTCGTCGTCGTCGTCGTCGTCGTCGTCGTCGTCGTCGTCGTCGTCGTCGTCGTCGTCGTCGTCGTCGTCGTCGTCGTCGTCGTCGTCGTCGTCGTCGTCGTCGTCGTCGTCGTCGTCGTCGTCGTCGTCGTCGTCGTCGTCGTCGTCGTCGTCGTCGTCGTCGTCGTCGTCGTCGTCGTCGTCGTCGTCGTCGTCGTCGTCGTCGTCGTCGTCGTCGTCGTCGTCGTCGTCGTCGTCGTCGTCGTCGTCGTCGTCGTCGTCGTCGTCGTCGTCGTCGTCGTCTTCTACATTTTTACATTTTACATATTTACATGTTACATTTTAACATTTTTTATGATCAAGTCTTTCCCTTGCAACTGACCTGTTAGCATCGTCTAGTATGAGGATGGATGGGATTTTCAGTAGAGCGCGGGCGATAGCTATCCTCTGTTTCTGGCCCCCAGACACGGTAACTCCTCTCTCCCCCAGAATGGTACTGTAGCCATCAGGGAACTGTCGGATAAAACTGTCAGCATTGGCCAGCCCAGCAGCCTCGTACACCTGTGACAAAGATTAATTAAATTAGTAATACCAAACTAGTGACGGGTAATACAAACAAAGTAACATAGAATCAAACCAGCTACCTTCTGATTACAGCAGTACTATAATCACTCAACCACCAAGCTGACATAAAAACTTTTACTCATACCAGTACTCATAACGTTTTTAATATGTTACATTTTAACAAGTTACCTTTAAGCATGTTACATTTTAAAAGGTTACAATTTTACATGTTACATTTTTACATGTTACATTTTAATATGTTACATTTTAACATGTTACATTTAAGCATGTTACATTTTAAAATGTTACATTTTAACACGTTACATTTTAACATGTTACATTTTAACTTCTTATATTTCCACATGTTACATTTTTACATGTTACATTTTAACATGTTTTACGATCAAGTCATTCCCTTGCAACTGACCTGGTAGCCTCGTCTAGTATGAGGATGGATGGGATTTTCAGTAGAGCGCGGGCGATAGCTATCCTCTGTTTCTGGCCCCCAGACACGGTAACTCCTCTCTCCCCCAGAATGGTACTGTAGCCATCAGGGAACTGTCGGATAAAACTGTCAGCATTGGCCAGCCCAGCAGCCTCGTACACCTGTGACAAAGATTAATTAAATTAGTAATACCAAACTAGTGACGGGTAATACAAACAAAGTAACATAGAATCAAACCAGCTACCTTCTGATTACAGCAGTACTATAATCACTCAACCACCAAGCTGACATAAAAACTTTTACTCATACCAGTACTCATAACGTTTTTAATATGTTACATTTTAACAAGTTACCTTTAAGCATGTTACATTTTAAAAGGTTACAATTTTACATGTTACATTTTTACATGTTACATTTTAATATGTTACATTTTAACACGTTACATTTAAGCATGTTACATTTTAAAATGTTACATTTTAACACGTTACATTTTAACATGTTACATTTTAACTTCTTATATTTCCACATGTTACATTTTTACATGTTACATTTTAACATGTTTTACGATCAAGTCATTCCCTTGCAACTGACCTGGTAGCCTCGTCTAGTATGAGGATGGATGGGATTTTCAGTAGAGCGCGGGCGATAGCTATCCTCTGTTTCTGGCCCCCAGACACGGTAACTCCTCTCTCCCCCAGAATGGTACTGTAGCCATCAGGGAACTGTCGGATAAAACTGTCAGCATTGGCCAGCCCAGCAGCCTCGTACACCTGTGACAAAGATTAATTAAATTAGTAATACCAAACTAGTGACGGGTAATACAAACAAAGTAACATAGAATCAAACCAGCTACCTTCCGATTACAAGGCGAGTACAGCAGTACTATAATCACTCAACCACCAAGCTGACATAAAAATCGTCGTCGTCGTCGTCGTCGTCGTCGTCGTCGTCGTCGTCGTCGTCGTCGTCGTCGTCGTCGTCGTCGTCGTCGTCGTCGTCGTCGTCGTCGTCGTCGTCGTCGTCGTCGTCGTCGTCGTCGTCGTCGTCGTCGTCGTCGTCGTCGTCGTCGTCGTCGTCGTCGTCGTCGTCGTCGTCGTCGTCGTCGTCGTCGTCGTCGTCGTCGTCGTCGTCGTCGTCGTCGTCGTCGTCGTCGTCGTCGTCGTCGTCGTCGTCGTCGTCGTCGTCGTCGTCGTCGTCGTCGTCGTCGTCGTCGTCGTCGTCGTCGTCGTCGTCGTCGTCGTCGTCGTCGTCGTCGTCGTCGTCGTCGTCGTCGTCGTCGTCGTCGTCGTCGTCGTCGTCGTCGTCGTCGTCGTCGTCGTCGTCGTCGTCGTCGTCGTCGTCGTCGTCGTCGTCGTCGTCGTCGTCGTCGTCGTCGTCGTCGTCGTCGTCGTCGTCGTCGTCGTCGTCGTCGTCGTCGTCGTCGTCGTCGTCGTCGTCGTCGTCGTCGTCGTCGTCGTCGTCGTCGTCGTCGTCGTCGTCGTCGTCGTCGTCGTCGTCGTCGTCGTCGTCGTCGTCGTCGTCGTCGTCGTCGTCGTCGTCGTCGTCGTCGTCGTCGTCGTCGTCGTCGTCGTCTTCTACATTTTTACATTTTACATATTTACATGTTACATTTTAACATTTTTTATGATCAAGTCTTTCCCTTGCAACTGACCTGGTAGCATCGTCTAGTATGAGGATGGATGGGATTTTCAGTAGAGCGCGGGCGATAGCTATCCTCTGTTTCTGGCCCCCAGACACGGTAACTCCTCTCTCCCCCAGAATGGTACTGTAGCCATCAGGGAACTGTCGGATAAAACTGTCAGCATTGGCCAGCCCAGCAGCCTCGTACACCTGTGACAAAGATTAATTAAATTAGTAATACCAAACTAGTGACGGGTAATACAAACAAAGTAACATAGAATCAAACCAGCTACCTTCTGATTACAGCAGTACTATAATCACTCAACCACCAAGCTGACATAAAAACTTTTACTCATACCAGTACTCATAACGTTTTTAATATGTTACATTTTAACAAGTTACCTTTAAGCATGTTACATTTTAAAAGGTTACAATTTTACATGTTACATTTTTACATGTTACATTTTAATATGTTACATTTTAACATGTTACATTTAAGCATGTTACATTTTAAAATGTTACATTTTAACACGTTACATTTTAACATGTTACATTTTAACTTCTTATATTTCCACATGTTACATTTTTACATGTTACATTTTAACATGTTTTACGATCAAGTCATTCCCTTGCAACTGACCTGGTAGCCTCGTCTAGTATGAGGATGGATGGGATTTTCAGTAGAGCGCGGGCGATAGCTATCCTCTGTTTCTGGCCCCCAGACACGGTAACTCCTCTCTCCCCCAGAATGGTACTGTAGCCATCAGGGAACTGTCGGATAAAACTGTCAGCATTGGCCAGCCCAGCAGCCTCGTACACCTGTGACAAAGATTAATTAAATTAGTAATACCAAACTAGTGACGGGTAATACAAACAAAGTAACATAGAATCAAACCAGCTACCTTCTGATTACAGCAGTACTATAATCACTCAACCACCAAGCTGACATAAAAACTTTTACTCATACCAGTACTCATAACGTTTTTAATATGTTACATTTTAACAAGTTACCTTTAAGCATGTTACATTTTAAAAGGTTACAATTTTACATGTTACATTTTTACATGTTACATTTTAATATGTTACATTTTAACACGTTACATTTAAGCATGTTACATTTTAAAATGTTACATTTTAACACGTTACATTTTAACATGTTACATTTTAACTTCTTATATTTCCACATGTTACATTTTTACATGTTACATTTTAACATGTTTTACGATCAAGTCATTCCCTTGCAACTGACCTGGTAGCCTCGTCTAGTATGAGGATGGATGGGATTTTCAGTAGAGCGCGGGCGATAGCTATCCTCTGTTTCTGGCCCCCAGACACGGTAACTCCTCTCTCCCCCAGAATGGTACTGTAGCCATCAGGGAACTGTCGGATAAAACTGTCAGCATTGGCCAGCCCAGCAGCCTCGTACACCTGTGACAAAGATTAATTAAATTAGTAATACCAAACTAGTGACGGGTAATACAAACAAAGTAACATAGAATCAAACCAGCTACCTTCCGATTACAAGGCGAGTACAGCAGTACTATAATCACTCAACCACCAAGCTGACATAAAAATCGTCGTCGTCGTCGTCGTCGTCGTCGTCGTCGTCGTCGTCGTCGTCGTCGTCGTCGTCGTCGTCGTCGTCGTCGTCGTCGTCGTCGTCGTCGTCGTCGTCGTCGTCGTCGTCGTCGTCGTCGTCGTCGTCGTCGTCGTCGTCGTCGTCGTCGTCGTCGTCGTCGTCGTCGTCGTCGTCGTCGTCGTCGTCGTCGTCGTCGTCGTCGTCGTCGTCGTCGTCGTCGTCGTCGTCGTCGTCGTCGTCGTCGTCGTCGTCGTCGTCGTCGTCGTCGTCGTCGTCGTCGTCGTCGTCGTCGTCGTCGTCGTCGTCGTCGTCGTCGTCGTCGTCGTCGTCGTCGTCGTCGTCGTCGTCGTCGTCGTCGTCGTCGTCGTCGTCGTCGTCGTCGTCGTCGTCGTCGTCGTCGTCGTCGTCGTCGTCGTCGTCGTCGTCGTCGTCGTCGTCGTCGTCGTCGTCGTCGTCGTCGTCGTCGTCGTCGTCGTCGTCGTCGTCGTCGTCGTCGTCGTCGTCGTCGTCGTCGTCGTCGTCGTCGTCGTCGTCGTCTTCTACATTTTTACATTTTACATATTTACATGTTACATTTTAACATTTTTTATGATCAAGTCTTTCCCTTGCAACTGACCTGGTAGCATCGTCTAGTATGAGGATGGATGGGATTTTCAGTAGAGCGCGGGCGATAGCTATCCTCTGTTTCTGGCCCCCAGACACGGTAACTCCTCTCTCCCCCAGAATGGTACTGTAGCCATCAGGGAACTGTCGGATAAAACTGTCAGCATTGGCCAGCCCAGCAGCCTCGTACACCTGTGACAAAGATTAATTAAATTAGTAATACCAAACTAGTGACGGGTAATACAAACAAAGTAACATAGAATCAAACCAGCTACCTTCTGATTACAGCAGTACTATAATCACTCAACCACCAAGCTGACATAAAAACTTTTACTCATACCAGTACTCATAACGTTTTTAATATGTTACATTTTAACAAGTTACCTTTAAGCATGTTACATTTTAAAAGGTTACAATTTTACATGTTACATTTTTACATGTTACATT